>NW_006408520.1:7879278-7892967 GCF_000296735.1 Chrysochloris asiatica
GCTCCGCGGGAGAAAGATGAGGCTTTCTACTCCCGTAAAGATTTACACCCTCGGAAACCCTGTACAGGGTCGCTATGGGTCGGACCCGACTCAATGGCACTTAACAACAACAAGAGTCAGAAGGAGTCCTGATGTGGTGCTGTGGATTAATTCGCTGGACTGCAAAGTAGGATTGAACCACAAGGTGGGTGGTTTAAGCTCACCAGCTGCTTCTCAGAACCACTTGACTCTGTGGCAGGAACATGATTCAGAAGATTCAAAGGCACTTCACAACAACAATGAATAAGCATAAAAGCTTAGCAAAACAAAGGTCAAGTGTACCTACCTTTTAAAGTAAGGCTATTTAAAGATTACATCCCTTTTAGAGGAAGACTTTTCTTTAGAATACAAAAAGAATTACCATGTTTCATAGAAGTCAACTATTTTCATTTTTGCATCATTTTGATGTCAAGTCTAATGTTTTTGAATTCCCTGTTTCTCTTTTGAAGAGTAGATTTCATTTCTTGGCCAAAAAGTGTTTCCACAAAATCATAGAGCCTTTTATTAAAAATCAACAAAAAAAATCAAAATGTAAAGCTATTGTTTCTTGAAATACCCTCCATTTATATCTTAGAAGCTTCATACTTCTGAAGGTTCTGTTTCCATCCCTCTAATCCTTCTCTTCACCACTCATCTGTCAGTTTGTTGTACTGTGGTAACTTGCGTGTTGCTCTGATTCTGAAAACCGTGCCATGGGTATTTTAAATACCACCAGGGTCACACACCATGGACAGGTTTCAGCTGAACTTCCAGAGGAACACAGATTAGGAAGAAGGAGAGACAGACTACTTCTGAATATTTAGACACTGAAAACCTTATGAATAGCAATGGAACACTGTCAGCATCAGAACTTTAACTATTGAAACATGATGTAGACCTCTAGAATATTGTCAGATACGGTGCCAGAAGATGAACCGCTCTGGTTGGAAGGCACCCAAAATGAGCTGCCTCCTCAAAGTAGAGTTGACCGTAATGGTGTAAATTCTTTGGGACCTTCATTTGCAGATAGAGCATGACTCAAAATGAGGAGAAACAGCTGTAAACATCCATTAATAATCAGAACAAGGATTATATGAAGTACAAATCTATGAAAATTAGAAGTTGTCAAAAATGAAATGGATTGCAAAAAGTTGGATAGCTTAGGCACTAGTGAGCTGAAATTGACTGGTATTGGTCATGAATCTGACAATCACATGGTTTACTTTGCTAGGAATAGCAAGTTGAAGAGGAATGGCATCACATTCACCATCAAAAAGAACACATCAAGGTCTGTCTTGAAGTACAACACTGTCTGTGATAGGATAATGTCCATACACCTACAAGGAAGACCTAAAGCCAATGATGATGAAATAGAAGAATTGTACCAATTTATTCAGTCTGAAATTGATCAAACATGTAATCAAGATGGATTGATAAGTACTGGTGATTGAAATTCAAACATTGGAAACAAAGAGGAAGGATCAGTGGTTGGAAAATACGGCCTTGGTGATAGAAACGATGCTGGAGTTCACATGATAGAATTTTGCAAGACCAGTGACTTGTTCATTGCAAATACCTTGTTTAAACAACATAAGAGATGACTATACACATGAACATCACCATATGGAATACACAGAGTCAATTTGTGCCCATTCCAAAGAGAGGTGGTCCAAGGGAATGCGGAAATCACAGGACAATATCATTAATACCACATGCAAGTAGTTATGCTAAAGATAATTATCAAATGTCTGCAACGGTACATTGATAGGGAACTGCCAGAGGTTCAAGCCAGATTCAGATGATGATATAGAAAGAGGAATATAATTGCTGGCATCAGATGGATCTTGACTGAAAACAGAGAATACCAGGAAGGTGTTTACCTGTGCTTTACTATGTGAAGACTTCCAACTGTGAGGATCATTACAAGCTATGGACAACATTGTGAAGAATGAGTATTCTGGAACAGTTAATTGTGCTCATGAAGAACCTGCACATAGACCAAGAGGCAGTAATTGGAACAGAATAAAGGGATATTGAATGGTTTAAAATCAGGAAAAGTGCATACTAGGGCTATATTCTTTCACCATACTTATTCAATCTGTATGCTGAGCAAATAATCTGAGAAACTGGATTATATGAAGAAGAACATGTCATCAGTATTTGAGGAAAACTCATTAAAAACCTGTGATATGCAGATGATTGATACAACTTTGCTTACTGAGAGTAAGGAAGATTTTAAATCCTTGCTGTTGAAGATCACACAGTATGAATTGCACCTCAATGTAAAGAAAGCAAAAATTCTTACTTCTGGACTGCCGCTGCTGCTGCTGTGTGCTGTGGAGTTGGTTCTGACTCATAGTGACCCTGTACAGGGTTTCCAAGGCTATAAATCTTTACAGGAGCACAACGCCTCATCTTTCTCCTGTGGAACAGCTGGTAGTTTCGAACTGCTGACCTGGAGGTTCGCAACCTAATTTGTAACCACTATGCTACCAGAGCACCTCCAGACTAGACCCCTTTAAAGTATTGAAGAGAAAAGATGTCAATTTGGGAATTAAGGTATACCTGACCCAAGCTATGGTATTTTCAATAGCCTCATGTGCATGTGAAAGTTGGATGATAACTAAGGAAAGCCATAGAGCATTAATGCATTTAAATTAATGGCGTTGGAGAAGAATAGTAAAAGTACCATAGACTACCAGAAGAGCACAAGCAAATCTGTGTTAGAGGTAGAGCCAGAAGCCAGGATGGCAAGATTTTGTCTTTCATATATCAGACATATTATTAGGAAGGAACACTTCCTGAAGAAGGACGTCATGCTTGGTAAAGTTGAAGGTCAGTAAAAGAGAGGAAGACACCCAACGAGATGGATTGGCACAGTGGCAGCATAATTGGCTGAAGGTTAGCAATGATTGTGAGGATGACAGAGGACCGTGCAGTGTTTCATTCTGTTGTGCATAGGGTTGCTATGAGTCGGAGCAAGCTCAACAGCACTTGACAAATGATGAGATGAAGATAAAGGTATTACTGATAGAACTTGTCTACAGCTATCCATTTATTGCAGAGCCAAATTTAAATGTTTTGCTTAGAACAAATCCATACATGTATGAACTGGAACCCAAATAGCACCATTTTTTGTCTATTATCCTTGTCTATGCCAGCCTGAATACTCAAGTGTGAACAAGAAAGGACTTTCTAAAATAGCAGATATGTAGATGTGCTAAGCCTATCCTTTGCAACAAAGATTTGCAAGACCAAGTGAAACAGATACAGATGATGATTCTGAAACCCTGAGCATCAGAAGATAGGTAGATTGAGTGCCAACTGGAAGAGGAAGCTAAACAAGAGAGAAGGAAAATGGACAGACTGTGGGCTGGTATGGAACAGTGTGGCCATCTTGGGCTTTTGTGAGCAGCTGTCAATATAGTGGAGGTTGGTGCAAAGAGGTGCAGTTCTCCTTTGTTCCTATGCCTTCCGGATTGATAGAGGCATTGACAGTCCCTGCCCTAGCCAAACCAGTGGTCATTGGTGCCAACCTCTGCTATGCCTGTGGTTGGGGCCTTACATTGTGCTCCTGTTTCTGGAGGCACATGAACCTACCCTGAACAGTGAACAGGAAACCTCATTCATACTTCTAGTCTCTACCACATCCACCAGGCGACGGGTAGTGAGTGGCTGAGTATACACCACTATACAATCATAAACTAAATGTAAATACAACACTACAATGTCTTGGAGAAAACAATTTCAGGTTACATGATGAAACAAGACAGAGTTCCTCAAACAAGTGAATAATATATAGAGTCAGAAAATATAATGCCATAAATGGTATCAGAACTAACTGATAAGGAATTTAAATGAATGCTAGTTAGGCAACTTCAACGGATTGAAAGAATGATGGCAAAAGCTGCATATAAAATCAAGGAAAACATGGACAAAACTTTAGAAGAATTCAGGAAACAAACCGACAAAACAAATGAAAAGACAGGAACATACAAAAAGCGGGAATTAGCCAGAAGATCAATAGTAAGACTTTTGAAATAGAGATTACATTGAAAAGGGCAAAGAAGTAAAATTGAAGCAATGGAAGGCCAAATTACTGAGCTTGAAGAAAAATTTCTCAATATTCATTTGCTAGCGGAACAATCAGAAAAAAGAGCAAGAAAGTTAAAAAGAACTAGTAAGATTAAGTTCTGATTCCTCAGCAGAAACCATGCAGACAAGACAATTAAATGATATATATAAAACTCTGAAACATTAAAAAAAAATACTAAAGGGAATTCTTTGGACAGAGAACCAACAACATTATATAACCTGAGACTAACATACATAATGATATAACCTAGACTCAACTCAGATTTTGCTAAAGGTAATACAGAAATGGCTATAATCATACATTGACAGAGAACTTCCAGAGGTTCAAGCTGGATTCAGAAGAGGCTGTGGAACGAGAGATATCATTGCTGATGTCCGATGGATCTTGGCTGAAAGCAGAGAATACCAGAAGGATGCTTACCTATGCTTTATTGACTACGCGAAGACTTTCAATTGTGTGGATCATGACAAGCTATGGACAACATTGAGAAGTATGAGTATTCCAGAACACTTAATTGTACTTCTGAGAAATCTGTACCTGGACCAAGAAGCAGTTGTTCGAACAGAGCATGGGAACACTGAATGTTTTAAAATTGGGAAAGGTGTAAGATAGGGTTGTATTCTTTCACCATACTTATTCAACCTGTATATGAGCAAATAATACGAGAAGCTGGGTTCTATGAAGAAAAACGTGGCTTCAGGATTGGAGGAAGACTCATTAACAACCTGCGATATGCAGATGATACAACCTTGCTTGCTGAAAGTGAGGAGGACTTGAAATATTTACTGATGAAGATCAAAGAGCACACCCTTCGATATGGATTACATCTCAATGTGAAGAAAACAAAAATCCTCACCACTGGACCAATAAACAACATTCTTATCAATGGAGAAAAGATTGAAGTTGTCAAGGACTTCATTCTTCTTAGATCAACTATCAACACTCGCGGAAGCAGCAGTCAAGAGATCAGACGACGTATTGCATTGGGCAAATCTGCTGCACAGGAACTTTTTAAAGTATTGAAGAGCAGAGATGTCAGCTTGAGGACTAAGGTGCGCCTGACCCAAGCCATGGTATTTTCAATAGCCTCATATGGATGCAAAAGCTGGACAGTGAATAAGGAAGATCATAGAAGATTTGATGCCTTTGAGTTGTACTTTCAAAATATAATACAATAAATATGCTAACACTGAATGATATTCTGCTTTGTTAGTAAATGTTCATAGATATAAATTGCTTCCTTTGCAGTCTTATGCATGTCTGGGAATGAACCTAGTTTGATTTTTGGCTAAAACTTAGTTCAGTAATTTACATGCTTATGTGACTTAGAGCAAGGCATTTCCTCAATTTTCTCATGGAGGGTATACTACCTCCATCACAATTGCTTCCCATGTTGTAGGCAATAAATACTTGCTGAATCTGAATTTCTTATTCTGACTTAATGACCAGCTAGTTGACAAAATAGATCACATATATAATAGCAGTAAAAAAATATGAAAATTAAGAAGAATCCCAGAAAGCTTAAAAAAGGACTTGAATAAATGCAGACACCCTATGCTTTTAGATGAGATTAAATATAGTAAACTTGTAAATTCTTATCAAATGAACTTACAATGTAAGTTTAGTAAAAATGCCAATAGAATTGCTTTTGGATTTGAGAAGCACTTAAGGAGGATAATAGGTTGGAATACAGAAAAGATTCTGAGAAAGGAGATTATGAGATTGATCCAAGAGAAAGGTAGCGAGAAAAATCTTTTAACAAATATCAAAAACAATAGTTAAAAAGTTTGAAGAGCTATAGATAACTTCAATAGCTCCTAAGATTAAAGAAAAATTCACTGGTTAAAAAAGGAATCACTATAAATCATATTTAACCCATGATTTTGAAATACAACAATTTTGAAAAACTCAAGTAATGTCTTACCTCATAGTAGATTGTTATAAAAAATATAAGGTCAGGAAATTTTAGAAAGTTTATTATATTTTTTGTGGGATTGCCTACATTTTGAAGAGACAGATCACAAAACATAAATAAAATGCCTTTAGCTGAAATAGTCAAACACATTATAAAATTAATTATAAGTAAAACAAAGTACCAGTATTAATAAGTTTTATATGAGGTTTCTATAAATGAAAAAGACAAAAAACCCCAAACCTAAATTTTCTTGAGTGCAGGATTTTTGGTACATTGTGGAGCTGTAAGTCTGGCAAACTCATTCTCAAAATTTAGATCTTAGAGGTTTGGACTTTTAGACGATTATCTTTTATCCAAAGATAAATGTATATTATCCACAATAAAAACTCAATAGCAATTAAGGCAAAGACCAAATGAACAGATTTTTGGCCAATAAATGGAAGGAAAGCATATACATCATCCAGTTGTTATTGTTGTTGTTTGGAGTCCTGGTGTGGTGCTGTGGGTTAATGCGCTGGACTGCAAGGTCGGTATGAACTGTAAGGCCAGTGGTTCAAACTCACCAGCTACTCCTTAGAAACCCTATACAGGGTTGCTATGAGTCAGAACCAACTGGATGGCATTAAACAACAACAACAATTGTTGGTAGGAGCTGTTGAGTAGGTTTCAACTCATAATGACCCTGTATAGAGTTTCCAAGGAGCAGTTGTTGGGTTTGAACCGCTGAACTCATGGTTAGCTCAGTGCTCATCCTACAGCACCACACCAGGAAACCTATTATTCAGTAGTAAAACTGAAAATGAAAAAATCATTTAGCCCACTTAAGGAGGCATATATGGATATCTACTTTGGCCTAAAAGAGTTGCGTTTTATAAGTTGATAAAAGGTAAATTCACTAAAAGCGTTTAACAAAAATACCAGTAAAGAGTATAGTTTCTACCTGGTTGGCCAGCAGTATGGTGAGACCTGGGGACTCCTGAGCTCATGGACAAGGACATAGCCACAGGGGTCTAGAGTGGATAATGAAGCATCCAGCTGATATGAAGTGAGGGGAGATGCACAAAAATGTCCATACTTGCAGATAGTACGCATTTGATCTAGCTTCAATGGCTGGATGGATGATCAGAACTCAACTAGATGAAGAGAGAAAAAAAGTCATTATATATATGTGTGTGTATACATATATATATATATATGTGTGTATATATATATGTATACACACACATATATATATATACACACATATATATATATATATATAAAGAAAACAAGTGTAATTTTCTATAATTTGATGAACTTGACCTATATTAATAGATGTAGTAGCTTAAAATACCAACAAGAGGGAAGGAACCTATCAGAAAGGATCATTCCCATCCCTTCTGTACACAGGGTTGACAGGGATGGGCAACTCAGACACTGGCTACCTAAAATTGAGGAGCTGTAAAGGAACAAAGTAACTGGCTTACAAGTTTTCAAGAGGGAGTTTCGTTTAGAGAGTGCATGGGAAGGTAGAATTTCCACTGAAAGGTTTTTATCCTACCTACACTGGGCTGGTCAAAGATGGGGATAAGACTCTTATGATTCAATAGTGAATAATTGTTATTTACAACTGCAAAGATACAGGTTTTGTAGCAAAAAGAGGGGAGTGGTTGTTCTTGCAGGCCAGGAGCAGAGGACCCTATGATCATCACAGGAGAGGAGCGGGAGCAGAGTGTGGGAACATGTTCAGAGAAGCAGCAATGCCAGAGATGGAGGCAGAGATGATAACGTGGAGAGATGGAGCGGCTGGGGACTCCAGACTCATGGAGGAAGAGGGGCTGTGTGCTGCCTGCCAGAGAACAGGCTTGCACTGTATGCCCTTTGGTTGTTTGAATGACTGTATGCTCCTAAGAGTTTTGGTGTACATCCAAAAATAAAAAAATAAAAAAACTACGCAAAACCAAAACAGAGGGAATAGAAGCAAATATTGTTGAATGATACATGGAGGGGATTGTAATCATTGCAATGAATTGAAATATTATAGGATGAGTGTAAGCTGATGTTCTCCCATGTTAACTACCACTCAATTCATAATACAAACTTAAAAAAAAAAAAAAAAAAAAAAGAGTGTAGTCTTTAATGGTGGTGGCAGTGGTCATGTGCCATGGATTTGGTTCCAATTCATAGTGATCCTGTATAGGGTTTCCGAGACTGTAAATCTTTATGGGAGCAGAAAGCCTCATCTTTCTCCCATTAACAGATCTACTTATAAAACGAAACTTTTATTCCTAATTTTGAAATAGCTAAATAAATGAATGAACAGTCCAAAATTCTTCCTCTTCTCTCTGCCACCACATCTGGCTTACAAATAGTGATATAGTTAAAAGGCAAGCACCCACAATGAGCAAATATTAAATAAATGCCAGTGCTCAGCAACAGCAAATTAGCTAATTGGTTACTAAATGGAATGAAGAGCAAAATACAGTCCTTTAAAGATGGTTTTTATTTTCTTGGCACACAAACATAAAAATGACATTTGTCTGCTATCTAGAGCAGTTGAAGACATCAGAAATGGATAACAATTTACTTATAATATTAACAGATATGATGACAGGTCTTCCTCCATTATCTTAGAAAAATATCACAGCATATCACAGATTAAACTGTAAATTTACGTTTCATGTTTAAGAGTAAAATGGGATTAGTGAAGAACCAAGGCACAGAAACATTTAATTGTTGAAATGTAATATAATAATATCTTATCCAGCATCACTCAAGAATAAAACATTCTATCTAAATGTTCTTTATAGTCAAATGATACATGTTTCTTTAAATTCTAGAACCATTACTTTAACAACTTTAGATGGAATCATGTGCAACATGTCTTCTTAGTCTTTAAAATAGCCCATGCTAAACATAACAATGCTCTTTCATTAACATTCCTCATTACGATTATGAACCATTTAATTTTCTACTGCAACATACTATCACCAGTATCAACTTAAGCCTTATTTATTTTTCGCTCATTTCATTGTCCGCTATTGCTTCTCACTTTGGTTAAATATGCCTGTTTCCTGTTATCTTGCTTATCAATTTTAATGTAGAAGTTAGAGTAACAATTAGACAAACCTTTGATGAACTGGTTTGTCTCCTTTCTAGAGGAAGATCATTTCTCTTAACTGTTCAGTTTAGGAAAGATTAGAGACATTGAGAAATGAAGAAAGGAGAGAAATTTAGATATCAATGTGTCTATTCATAATGGGTAGGTTATTATTCTTAAAATTGCAAGATTTAATTTGCTTTATGATGGGAAATCCAAAAACTAAGCTACTAAGCTACACCTAAAGCAGGGTGAGTTTTAAGTAAGAGTGTGTGGGCAATCTTGCAAGAAGCTACATGAGCTCTGGAGCCTCGGATGTTGACATCTGAAGCATTTGTTCTCAGGAGTTTTTGTTAACTTATATTTTTAAGTGACAGTTAAGGTTGTTGGTATGACTACTAACTATGTTGCCTCTAACTATGAAAAGTGTTACTATACTGTTGTTTTATTAACTATAAAAATAACACTAAGTAATGAAAGGTTATTTGCAACTATCTGCTTGTAACTTAAGGTATAATGATCTAACCTAAGTGTTTCCTGAAACAAAAATTATAATGACAGAATAAATTATAATGACAGAATAGATTTCTATTTTTTTCAAGAATAGGTTTTTCTGATAAAGTATAAACAAGTCCATTTAGAAAATAAGTCCTATTAAAAAATGTCAACTCATAAAAGTGTTAAAACTCTTTCCTTTTATGCTCTTTTCAGATTAAATATAACGTAAAGTAATGTAACATAATAAATTGTTTCTAATTATTTTACTGAATTCCAATAACTAGTGCATTCATATGTTCGTATTATATTAAAATTATTCTCAATTTTATTTTAACTTTCTTCAAAGTTGTCAATGCAGGCTATGGTAAATAGGATCTCTCAATAGATAATTTACACACAACTAAAAATAGGTGCTAAGTTTTAGAAAGTTAATACAGTACCCTTTTTTCCTTATGATTTCATAAATAAGTTCAAGAATCTGTATTTTCAACATGTAAAAAATCAAATGCCATTGAGTTAATTCCAATTCATAGTGACTCTATGTAGGGTTTCCGAGGCTGGAAATCTTTATGGAAGCAGAAAGCCTCCTCTTTCTCCTATGGAGCAGATTCAAACTGCTGACCTTGTGGTTAACAGCCATTATGTAACCTACTAGACCACCAAGGTTCCTTTTAAACATGTAGTTACATGCTATCAAGTCAGTTCCAACTCCTGGAGATCCTGTAGAGGGTTTCTAGGGCCATAAATTTTCTCAGGACCAGAAAGCTTTATCTTTCTCTCTCTGAGCAGCTAGTAGATTTGAACTTCTGATCTTTTAGTTAGCAGCTCAGCTTGTAACCCACTACGGTACCAGGGTTCCTTTTTGAATATGTAAACCATTTCATAATAGGAAACTGTAAATAAATGTAAATAAATGACTAATTTTACATAACTGTTCTTAGGAAATACATTTCCCAATATTTGTGGGGTTTTGTTCCTTAGACATATTATGATGCTATGCATCATTAACACAAGTAGATTATGTTCAATACCATTGCATTCATGATATTAAAAACATATATTAATGTATCAAGTGAAAAAAGTAAAAACATATTACTATCTGTGCTCCGTTTATGAGCATCTATTGTAGGTAGACACTCCATCATTCGTTTTTAGATTTATTTCTGCTTATGTTCAAATAGAAGATTACATGATTTTTTTTTTTTCTTTAAAACTCTGGAGTTTTAGGCATTTAAAGAACACTTTCTGAATGTATCATAAAAATATTATACTGGTAATGGTAAATTTTCTTTGATTCAAATCAAAAGCTATCTTTTGATTTGTACATTAAAAAAAGGAAAAGAAAAATCAATGCTTTGACAGTCTTCCCTACTTGGATATAATATTACATGAGATTTTTAAAACTACTTGAGGCTACACATATAGGGGAAGCATTTACATTACATTATGAACGTCCAGTCCACATGTGACTGCATACTTAATAAATATCTGTGAATGAACTATAAGTCATAAAGTGTTTCAAGAATAGTAGCGATTGACCAGGCTTGAGTTTCACAGCTGAAAGGGCAGTATTGACCATTCTCATTAGTCAGTTCTGGAAGTCCTTTCCAAGGAGATCTTAAAGAAAGAAAAGATGTATAATGAGATATGATCTAACAAATATCTTCTTTGTATTAACAAAACAAACAGACACCTGGTGATTTTTGTTGTCTAGTATAGAAAACAAGCATATATAGTCATTAGTAACAAAACAAAACAGGGAATTCTAAAGAGCTATAATAAAGAATTGCTGTTGTTGTTAAGTGCCGTCGAGTCGATTCCGACCCATAGCAACCCTGTATAGGGTTTCCAAGGAGCAGCTGGTGAGCTGGAACCACCGACCTTGCAGTTCAAACGACTTTGCAGTCTGACGCATTAGCCCACAGCGCCACACCAGGACTCCATATATAAAGAATAGACATTGAAATTATTCTTTTGATTCTCAATCTTTGAAACTTTCTTTGGAATGTTCAAATATAAAGGAACTTCTAACAAAAAAACACACCATTTTGGTAATATATAAACATACAAATAAATAGCCTCAGGCCTAATTTTATTATTTCTAGAGTAAGAACATAAAGATTATGAGATTCAAATTGTAATAATATAAATGTGCTATATCTGATATTGATAAAACTGTAAGGCTTCTATAAAATAATGAAGCAACATTGAGAACGATGATTAGGAAAAAGTGTTAAAAATAATCCGAATTTACATACAAATTTATTGAATAAATTGAATAATCATTGTGGACTTCCCATGCTCTAATAGTCTGTGCTTTAGACACAGTATTCTACTTGTTACTCACAGTAACCCTTTAAGGTGCTGGTTAGTGGTAGTTGTGTGCCTTCAAGTCACTTACAACTCACAGAGACCCTGTATAGAGTTTCTGAGGATGTAAATCTTCACAGGAGCAGAAAATCTCATCTGTTTCCTGCAGAGTGGCTGGTGGATTTGAACTACTGACTTTGTGGTTAGCAACCCACCTTGAAACCCACTACACTACCAGGGCTAATGCTTATCCTACAGTGTTTTATGAGGAGTCCAAAAACAGTGTAATGTGGGGTTTGTAGCATATGCACAAACAAAAGGGATGACAACAGCACAAAGATCTGGAGGGGAGAAAGGAAACTATGTTAAGGTTCTTACATGTGCTATACTTGAAGTGGTCTATTACTTGAAGATTGACTGTGTTAAGTCAAACATTTGTACTGTATAATTAAAGTAACTATTAAAAATAGTTATATAAAATTAGTTAACAAAGGAGGTAAAATGAAAAAAAAAAGTAATTAAAAAGAGGCAAGAAAGATAAAGAACAGATAAGATAAATACAAGTCATATAAGAAAACAACCATAAGAATAATAACATTAGGTGTTAATTGTATGAAGACTCCAATTTAAAGTAAGAGATTGGTAGCTTGCATAAAAATGAAAGACCAATTTTAAGCTGCTATGTACGATATCCACCACTCGTCTGTCAGTGTGTCGTACTGTGGTGGCTTGTGAGTTGCTATGACTCTGAAAGCTATGTCACCAGTATTTTAAATACCAGCAGGGTCAACCATGGTGGACAGATTTCAGATGAGCTTCCAGACAAAGACAGACTAGGAAGAAGTGACTTCTGAATATTTAGTCACTGTAAACCTTATGAATAGCAGAGAAACACTGTAAGATACAGTGCCGGAAAATGAGCCCCTCAGGTTGGAAGGCATTCAAAATGCAACTGGGGAAGTGCTACCTCCTCAAAGTAGAGTTGAACATGATGACACGAATGGAGTACACCCATGGGAGTAAAGACCATGGGACCTTCATTTGCTGATGCGGCACAACTCAAAATGAAGAGAAATAGCCTTAAACATCCATTGAAAATCGGAACATGGAATGTACGAAGTATGAATCTGGGAAAATTGGAAGTTGTCAAAAATGAAATGGAACATATAAACATCAATATCTTAGGAATTAGTGAACTGAAATGGACTGGTATTGGCCATTTTGTATCTGACAACCACATGGTTTACTATGCCGGGAAAGATAAAGTGAACAGGAATGGTGTTACAATCATTGGCAAAAAGAACATATCCAGAACAGTCATGAGGTACAATGCTGTCTGTAATAGGATAATATCCATGTGCCTACAGGGAAGCCCAGTTAAAATCACTATTATTCAAATTTATGCACCAACCACTAAAGCCAGTGAGGATGAAATAGAAGAATTCTACCAACTTATTCAATCTGCAATTAATCAAACATGCAATCAAAATGTATTGATCATTACTGATGATTGGTATACAAAGGTTGGGAGCAAAGGGGAAGGATCAGTAGTTGGAAAATATGGCCTTGGTGATAGAAATGATGCTGGAGAACGCCTGATAGAATTCTGTAAAACCAATGATTTGTTTATTTCAAATACCTTCTTTAGACAGTATAAGAGACGACTATACACATGGACCTCACCAGATGGAATACATAGAAGTCAAATTGACTATATCTGTAGAAACAGATGATGGAAAAGCTCCATATCATCAGTGAAAACAAGGCCAGGGG
>NW_006408520.1:7895840-7975958 GCF_000296735.1 Chrysochloris asiatica
GAAGAAGTGTAGACAGAGTGCTCCTTTGAGGTCAGGATGGCCAAACTTCGTCTCTCATACTTTGGACATATTGTCAGGATGGACCAGTCGCTGGAGAAGGATATCATGTTTGGTAGGATGGAGGGTCAGAGAAAAAGAGGAAAACCCCCAGCAAGATGGACTGGCAAAGTGGCAGAATCAATGGGCTCAAGTGTGGCAACGATAGTGAGGTTGGTCCAGGATCAGGCAGTGTTTTGTTCTGCTATGAATAAGGTCACTATGGACTATGCGTTGGTACTGACTCAATGACACCTAACAACAACAACATCAATATATTATAAACCCACTTTAAATATAAACATACTAATAAGTTAAAGGTAAAAGGATGGAAAATATGTATTATGCTAAGTAATGAAAATAAAGCTGAAATGGCTATAGTTATGTCAAACATATAATAAAACACAAGGTAGATTTTAGAGCAAAGACTATTACCAATGATAAATATGGTCATTTCATAATGATAACAAAGAGAACATAGTAATCCTAAGTGTGTATACACTTAATAAAGTTGTTGCTGATGTTATTAAGTCCTGTTGAGTTGGTTTTTCAGGAAAAGAGGAACACAACTATGTAAAATGCCAGGTCAGAAAGGAGACCTGAAGTCATGAGATCTGGGAAACAAAGGAATCAAGGATAGTAGCTTCATTAGACTGCTAAGGGTAAAAGTTAGGTTGCAGATGGTTAGTGACTAAGTAGGTGGTCTGAAAGAAAAAGGCAAACAAAAGTTAGTCCTATAGGAAGTGTGCTAAAAAGGGAATGAAAGGACAGGTGGTAACAGCATGAAGGGTCCTTATTTTAAAATGGGCAGACTTCACTATCTTGCTGCTTAAGAAGGAAGTATCAAGTGGAATATCAAGAGGGGATAATTATTTGAGTAAGATCATGAAACAGGTGAAAAGTTGTAGTACTATTCCTAAAAGATGCTGAAATCATCACCTTTGTACCCGTGAATGTGACCCAATTTGGAAATAGGAATTTCTTTTGTTATGTTAATGGAATCATACACAAGAAGAGTCAGTACAAAACGTAGTCCCTCTGCATGTCAGAGGAGCAGCTGGTGAGTTTGAATCATCACCCTAGCAGTTAGAAGTTTAGCGCTCTTATCCTATACCAGGGTCTTCTTGAACTACCCTTTGAAGTTTTCTGTCCAGCTCTTTTACCTGATCATTTCTTCCAGTTGCTTTAGCTTCTCTACATTCAAAAGCAAGTTTCAGAGTCTCTTCTAACATCCATTTTCTTCCCAACAATGTAGTTGATTTGATTCCTGTATATTCCATTTGGTGAGGCCCATATGTACAGTCACTGTTTAAGTTGTTGAAAATGGTATTTGCAAAGATTAAGTCATTGGTCTTGGAAAATTCTAAAATGCAATCTTGAGCATAATTTCTGTCACCAAGACCATATTTTCCAACTACTGATCTCTTTGTTTCCAATTTTTGCATTCCAATCACCAATAATTATCAATGCATCTTGAGTGCATGCTTGATCAATTTTAGCCTGAAAAAGTTGGTAGAATTATTCCATTTCATCATCATTGGCTTTAGTGGCTGGTGTGTAAATTTGAAAAATAGTGGTATTAACTGGTAGGCACATGGATATTCTATCACAGACAGTAATTTACTTCACAAGATCTGGAAATGCTTTCTTTGATGATGAATGCAACACCATTTCTCTTTAGTTTGTCACTCCCAATATAGTACAGCATATGATACACTGATTCAAAACGGCCAATACCTGTCCATATCAGCTCAGTAATGCCTAGGAGACTGATCTTTCTGCGTTCCACTTCATTTTCGACAACTTCCAGTTTTCTTAGATTCATACTTCGTAATTTCACATTTCCATTATTAATGAATGTTTGCAGCCATTTCTCCTCATTTTTAGTTGTGCCCCATCAGAAAATGAAGGTCCACAAACTTTGTTCCATTCATGTTCTTAAGATCAACTCTACAATGAGGGGCAGCTTTCCCCAAATTGTATTTTGAGTGCTTTCCAACCTGAAGGGCTCATCTTCTAACACTATATCACTGTTATAGTGATGGGTGTCTTAGTCTGGAAGCTCAGCTGAAACCTGTCCAACATGGGTGACCCTGCTGGTATTTGAAATACCGGTGACATAGCTTCCAGCATCATACAAACCATTATAGTACAACAAACTGACAGATGAGTGGTATGTGTCAGGGCATATCCTTCACCAGACTTAATTAAATTGTATGTTTAGCAAATAATCTGAGAAACTGAATTATATGAAGAAGAATGTCGCTTCATGATTGGAGGAGGACTCATTAACAATCTGTGATATGCAGATGATACAATCTTGATTGCTCAAAGTGAAGAGGACTTGAAATACTGATGAAGATCAATGAGTACAGCCTTTAGTATGGGTTGTATCTCAATGTAAAGACAACAAAAATCCTCACTGTGGACGAATAAATAACATCATGATTAACAGAGAAAAGACTGAAGTCATTTTGCTTGGATCCACAATTAACACTCATGGAAGCAGTGGTCAAGAAATCAAACAAGGAATTGCTTTAGGCCAATCTGCTGCAAAAGACTTCTTTTAAGAGCAAAGATGTCTGTTTGAGGACTAAGGTGTGCCTGATCCAAGTCATGGTATTTTAATCATCTCATGTGCATGTGAAAGTTGGACAGTGAATAAGGAAGATCAGAGAAGAATCAATGCATTTAAATTATAGTGCTGATGAAGAATATTCAAAGTATTATGGAACCCTGGTGTGGAACTGTGGGTTAATGCGCTGGACTACAAAGTCTGAACCACAAGGTCAAAAGTTTAACCTCACCTTAGAAACCCTTATACAGTGTTGCTAAGAATTGAAATCAACTTGATGGCACTTAACAACAACTACTACATGGACTGCTAGAAGAACAAAGAAATCTGTGTTGGAAGAAATACAGTTAGAATACTTAGAAGTAAGGATGGGAAGACTGTACTTTAGACATGTTGTCAGGAGGATCCAGTGTCTGTTCATGCTTAGTAAAGTGGAGGGTCAGTGAAAAACAGGAAGATACCCAATGACATGGATTGATGCAGTGGCAGCAACAATGGGCTCAAAAATAACAATTGTGAAGATGCAGATCGGGCACTGTTTTGTTCTGTTGTGCACAGGGTTGCTATGAGTCAGAACTGACTTGCCGGAACCTAACAACAACAACAACAGCAACATATCACATAGATTCAGAATCGATTTCTAAATGAGGTAGAAGAAAGGTGGCATGGTGTGGTTTTATATGACTACTTTTAAGCTAATGAAAACAAACTTTTATACAACATTCATGATGGTAGGTGGAAGTCTCTCGTTTCTTGTAAGACAGGATATAAAATTAGGCTGTGTGTATGGATAATTATTCTGAAAAATAGGATGTAGATATATTTAAATATAACCTAGAACTTGGGAAATTAGAATAGTTTTTGAATGAACTTGTACCATTTTATAAAGATATGTAGACTACTGGCGGGGTGCTGTAGGATAAGCACTGGACTGCAAACCGCAAGGTTGGTCGTTCTAACCTACCAGCCGCTCCCTGGAAACTCTGTACAGGGTTGCTATGAGTTGGAATCGACTCTATGGGCACTTAACAACACCAATAACAATAGACATACAAATTACTTTGACATTGTTTACTTGCTAATTAGAACAAAGGAGGTGAGGAATGGTGTTAGAATTATGTTTGTTTGTTTTTTTAATTAAATGTTTTTATTTTGCATTGAGTGAAAGTTTACAGGGCACATCATCAGCTTCACATTCAACCATTCATATAGCTTGTTTCATTACACTGATTATTATCCCCGCCATATATCATCAGTTTACAGAGTTTCTCTCTATCCTCTTTAGCTTTTAGAATTATGTTTTGAGGTACTTTTCAATCAGTTAACCTAAAAGGACCAGCTTGAGTACTTTCACTTTTTGTATTTATGGGCTCAAGTATAGTAATAATCGTGAGGATGGAGCAAAACTGGGCAATGTTTCACCCTGTTGTTCATAGGGTATTTATGAGACAGAGCTGACTCGATGGCACCTAACAACATTTATCCTGTCTTAACCATATCTAAAGGAGTCCTGGTGTGGCGCTGTGGGCTAATGGATCAGACTGCAAAGTTGCTTGAACTGCAAGGTTGGTGGTTCAAGCTCACCAGCTGCTCCTTGGAAACCCTATACAGGGTCGCTATGGATCGGAATTAACTCGACAGCACTTAACAACAAAAACCATATCTAAAGAGCAGCTAAAACATAAAATCAATGATTTTTCTATGCATATAAATCACACATTATCAAGTTCTTGACAAAAAAAACCTACCTAAAACAATTATGGTAAAAATTAACTCATAGTACAATTCAACCAAAAACCAGCAACCCAATGACTTTTTGTTGGCCGAAGACTCAAATAGACATTTAACCAAAGAAGTTATACAAATGGTCAACTGGGCATGAAAAGATGCTCAATGTAATTAATTAATGATTATGGTAATACAAATCAAAACCAGAAGAGCTATTACTTTGTCCCTATCAGATGGCATTATCAGGAAAATGGGAAATAACAAGTATTATTAAGGATGTGGAG
Source organism: Chrysochloris asiatica (assembly GCF_000296735.1). Lineage (NCBI taxonomy): Eukaryota > Metazoa > Chordata > Mammalia > Afrosoricida > Chrysochloridae > Chrysochloris > Chrysochloris asiatica. The sequence goes on from NW_006408520.1 coordinate 7,900,464, forward strand.
AAACTGAAATCCTCATCAACTGCTGGTGGCATTGCAAAATGGTGCAGCTGCTGAAAGAAACATGATGGCAGTTCCTCAATACGTTAAAACATAGAACTAAGAATCATGATGGTAGTTCCTCAAAACGTTAAAACGTATAACTGCCAAATAAGGAGGCTTCAAAATGTTTGTGGAAAACTTCCATTATTTTTTAATTCCATTTTTCCATGAACTTTTAGAAGCCCCCTCGTGTGACCCAGCAAGTTCACTCTTAGGTTTATATACAAAATAACTGAAAACAGAAACTCAGATACTTATACACCAATGGTCACTGCAGCATTAATCACAATAGCCAATAGATGGAGACAATGAAAGTGTCCATCAACAGATGAATGGATATTTAAAATGTAGTACATATATAAAATGGAATATAGTTCAGCCACAAAGAGAAATGAAAATCTGATACATGCTACACCATTGAATGTTTTTGTTATTGTTAAGTGCTGTTGAGTTAGTTCCTATTCATAGCAACCCTGGAAAGGTTTTCTGAGGAGCAGCTGGTGGGTTTGAACTGCCAACCTTGAGGTTAGTAGCTCAGTGCTTATCATACAGTGTCACACCAAGACTCCATTGATAAAGCTTGAAAACATGCTGAGTAAAATAAGTCAAATACAAAAGGCAAATATGGTATGATCCCACTTATATTAAATACCTGGAATGGGCAAATATATAGAGACAGAAGTTTACTTCTGTAAAGTTATTGGGGATTGGGAGTCCTGGTGCGGTGCTGTGGGTTAATGTGTCAGACTGCAAAGACGTTTGAACTGCAAGGTCAGTGGTTCAAGTTCACCAGCTGCTCCTTGGAAACCCTATACAGGGTTGCTATGGGTCAGAATCGACTCGACGACACTTAACAACTGGGGATTGGAGGAGGAGTTGAGGACAGTTACTGTTGAAGGGGTACTAAGCTTCTATTTAGGATAACAAACTATTTGGAGATGGACAGTGGTGACGGTGGCACAAAATGGTGAATATGATCAATGCCACTCAAGTTTACACTTATAAATGGATACAATGGCAAACTGTTTGTTAGATTTATTTTACCACAATAAAAATATGATCTTAATTTGTAAAACAATAATTCAGGTCTAGGATAAAGAGTCCATCTACAGATGTCTCAAATTTTATATCTGATCCTAGAGTTCTATAATTATGCAAAGATTAATTTGTTATTATTAAGTGTCACTGAGTGGGTGCCAAATCATACTGATCCTGTATACGGTTTCTGAGACTGTATATCTTTGCAGGAGCAGAAAGCTTCATCTTTTTTTGGTGGAGCGGCTGGTGGGCTTGAACTGCCAACCTTGTGGTTCACAGTCTAGTATTTATCCTACAAATCCTACTTATCCTACACTTCCAAAGACTGAGAAGCTACATTTCTGAATGAAGCAGCCTAAACCTAATAGAAAAACAGTTTTCATTTAAGCAAAGTACAATAGTTACATACAATTCTGGAAAAGATATTTTAGTAAAAAGAGTGATTTTGCTGGTTTTCATGTTTGTTTGTTTTTTTTTTTTACTTTATAGCTTGATTTTAACTAGTAAACATAGAAAAACTTTAAAAATATTTTTCCCCAGGACACAAGGAGATAATCTATACTTTTGTTTGTTTTCTAAACAATTTTGAAGTTTCTTCTTAGAAAATCTTTCCATGCATTTTATCATTTAAATTATGGAAGAATAAATGTGAATGAAAGAAAACAAAATAGAGCTAAGTTTTGAATTTCACTGGGATTTGTAGTGTAGCCATAAATGAATTCTAAGAGAATGTTATATCTCATATCTAATATCTGATAAATTTATTAAATATTATATGGAAATTTTATGCCCCTTACAGCTTACCTTTCAAGATGAACATAATGTCGGGAAAGAACGTTTTTAACCAAAAAAATAGTCTTTGCATTCGTCTCCGGGCCCATCAATTTTGAAAAATGTAATTTTGCACGAAGAAAATACCCAATGGGCCACAACCACTCCTAAAAAAGACGATTAAAAGTAAAGGAAAAAAAAACTTATAAATACTTAAAATTACAGAAAAACACAACTTTAATTGAAAAAGCAGAAAGAGGAATAAAATTCTTACAGGTCCTTGGTGATAATTGAAACCTTTAGCAAGATTGTAGTTGTCATTGTCTAAGGCATTGTCATAAATTCCACAGTAAACCATATCACTGCAAAATAATTGAATTTTAAGTTAAACAAAAGATTAGATATTATAGAGGAAAAATTAAAAAATTTCTTAATACCATATAGATAAGAAAAATAGTCAAATTATTTTGTCCTGCAATCTTTGGAACAGGCACGACATTCAGTACATTATTATATGCTGAGTTCACAGGACTTTAATAATGCATTAGGAAATGATTAACAAAGACATATGCGAACATTAAAAAAACAAAAATATTTAAGTTTATTATCTTCAAAGAATTGATGTGACATGGAAGTTTAGTTGGTGTAAAGGCAACGAACGATTCAACTAGGCTTCAAGTATGTATAGCCATTAAAATATACACTACATAATTTGAATTCGCAAACATAAAAGGTAAGGTCTTATTATTATTGATTGAGAAGACTTTTTACAAGTTCTCTATGAAATTATAGAATTAAAATGGGCACATTATCATATTACAATTAGAAATGAAATACATATATTACTATTGTTGTTGTTATTGTTAAGTGACACTGAGTCGGTTCCAACCCAAAGTGTCCCTGTGTAGGGTTTCCGAAGAGTGACTGGTGAGTTTGAACCACCAACCGTGCAGTTCAAACCGACCTTGTGGTCAATTGTTTATCCTATAGCATCACTCCAGAACTCCATATATTGCTACAGCACACAGAATTTACAAGCTAATTAAAATACTATAAACTTATTACAATGTTGTTGTTGTTAAGTACCATGGAGTCGGTTCTGACTCATAGTGACCATGCACGGGGTTTCCGAGGCTGTAAATATTTACTGGAGCAGAAAGCCTCATCTTTCTTCTGCGGAATGGCTGGCAGTTTCGAACTGCTGACCTTGAGGTTAGCAGCCCGATTCATAACCACTATGCTACCAGAGGTCCTTACTTATTACAATAGATAATATGAAATAGTTATTCTTGGATTCACTCAATTATTCCTTTTCTTATTTCCTTACTGAGAGAGACAGCTTTAACTGTAGGTTTTAATTTTGATCAGTGGTTTCCTAACTCCATTGAAATACCCCAAAATGTCTACAGACATACACATATAACATTTTACAACTGAAGACATAAATAAGTATATAGTAAAGAAAAAAATCTTCAAAGGTGGGAATACTGTGGCGATGGGCTTCTCTCATATATCAATATACAAAGCAAACTGATAAGCTTCAAAGGCAAACAGCAGAAGAAAATCAGAAAAATCATTAGAAAGTCAAGAAAAAAAATTGGCAAGGAAAGGAAATATGGCATACATACACATAATCACAATGTAAAAAGGAAATATTTATTGATTTAAAGAAAACAGAATAATATATATTGAGGAATATGAAAAGAAATACTTTGGAAAAACAACTTAATTACAATTGTGTGAGGAGTAGGAATGAAGGCAAGTCCTTCTAAGTATCTGTATGCAGTCCTTCAATGAAAATAAAACATGTCCGCCCTTTTAAGCTTAGTAATTCGTCTATGAATTTACCCTAAAAGATTAATCTAAATGAAAGACAAGTCTTTATGCTTAAGAATGTTTATTGCAGCCTTATTTGTAACAATTTTTAACAATAGAAACAGAAATATTCCAATGCTTAAAAAAGTAAATTTGATAAGAAAAGACATGCAGCAGAAAAAATGTTCTCAAATACTTTTTTGGAAGTTAAAGTGATAAAGCATTTAATTAAAAAGGAGAAAATATGCAGTTCTAGCTTTAAAAACTATTGGGTGCTGAGTCAATTATGACTCAGCAACTGTAAAGGAGGAGTGGAACTGTCCCAAAGAACTTCCTAGGCTGCAATCTGTACAGATGCAGGCGGCTATATCTTTCTTGTGCAGAGCAGCTGGTAGGTTTAAAACGCTGACCTTTTCATTAGCAGCCAAGTGCTTTAGCCACTGTGACACCAGGGCTCTGAGTTCTATATATACCCCAAACATCTACTGCCTTCAAGTAAATTTCAACTCATAGTGACCCTATTTAGGTTTTCTGAGACTGTAGATCCTTCCTGGAACAGACAGCTCTAAGGTCTTGTTCCCACTGACCTTGTAGTCAGCAGCCCAACTATAAGTATAGTCTAAACTGGTAAGAAAATACACATGAAAGACTGAGGAAATATGCTAGATGGCAGTGGTTTTTATCTCTGGATGAAGGGATTAGAAGACATTTTACTTTTATTTTGTAAATCTCTATGCTTTTCAGTGGAGTCCTGGTGTGGTGCTGTGGGTTAATGCACCAGACTGCAAAGCTGTTTGAACTGCAATGTCGGTGGTTCAAGTGCACCAGCTGCTCCTCCTAAACCCTATACAGGGTTACTATGGGTCGGAACCGACTTGACAGCACTTCACAACAACAACAAACGCTTATCAGTGTTGACGATAATTATGTATTACTTTTATAATCAGAATAAAATAAGCATTAGAAATTATTCATGATTTATAAATAAATGTAAAACGCTTTGATTATTGAATATAGGACAAGTCCCAAACTCTTTGAATACCAATGCTCAATGGTATTAGACAAAGTATTTTTAAAAGCTCAGTGTGAATGCTATTTTAGAGATTTCACTGATAAGCAAAACAGTTATGGCTTATAGCAATGTATTTGGACTAAATATAGTATCAACAACATTTTCAATACTTATATTCCAACTTACTCTGGATCCAAAGTTTTCATGCCAAGGGGACCAAGCAGTTTTTTTTCTGCAATCTCTAGAGCTTTCCATGCTTTTTCGGTGGTAAACAGTTCTGGGGCCTAACAAATGTCAAAAACAAATACACTTCTTTTTAAGATCACAAAAGAATTAGTTTCAACTCCTAGTGAGATATAACCTATTACTTAAATTATTCATAAATGTGGAGAAGAATGAATCTATTTAAAATTTGAGTCCAGATAAATAACCTTATCTGTGGGTTAATGCGCTGGACTGCAAAGTTGATTTGAGCCGCAGTGTTGGTGGTTCAGGCTCATTTGCCGCCATTCAGAAAGGCTATATAGAATTGTCTGAGTTGGAACCGATTTGTTGGCACTAAGTGATGAAGAACAAAGATATCAGCATGAGGACTAAGGCACACCTGACCCAAGCCATGGTATTTTCAATGACCTCATATGCATGTGAAAGTTGGACAATGAATAAGGAAGACAGTAGAAGAATTGATGTTTTTGAGTTGTGGTGTCGAGGAGAAGATTTAAAGTGCCATGGGCTGACAAAAGAACAAACAGATCTGGGTTGGAAAAAGTGCAGCCAGAGTGCTCCTTGGAGGCCACAATGGCCACACTTTGTCTCTCATACTTAGGACATATTGTCAGGAGGGATCAGTCTCTGGAGAAGGATATCATGTTTGGTAAGGTGGAGGGTCAGAGGAAAAGAGGAAAAACCCCCCAGCAAGATGGACTGGCAAAGTGGCAGCATCAATGGGCTCAAGTGTGGCAACAATTATAAGGTTGGCCCAGAACTGGGCAGTGTTTCATTCTGTTGTACACAGGGTCGTTATGAATTAGTACCAACTCGATGGCACCTTATAACAACAACAATTTCTATTAATTTCTTGGTCATAGTAGTTAGGGTAACTGCTGTTTGTTGCTGCCACAGAGTCGGTTCTGACTCACTGTGATTCTGTACAGGGTTTCTGAGGCTGTAAGTCTTTGCAGAAGCAGAAAGCTTCATAATTCTCCTGTGGAGTGACTGGTGGGCTCAAACCACTGACCTTGTGGACAGTCCAGTGCTTATCTCACTGAACCACAGGGCAGCTATTGTTGTTGTTAAGTGCTGTTAAGCTGGTTCGAACTCATAGCAAGTCTGTATATGGTTTCTGAGGAATGGCTGGGGAATTTTAACCACCAACATTGTGATCCAGTGATTATCCTATAGTGCCACACTGGGTCTCAGGGAAGCTAATAAAGATTACTTCTCTATGACACTTCAAGAAATTGTACTAGCTCCAAAAGGAAGTTGTCACACACTTAATGAAGGCAGAATATACTTAAATAATTGAATTCACTGGTCAGAAGATTCACAGATTTAAGTAAATCTGGTACCCATTCTTTTTTGTTTTGTTTTTGGGGTCATAATACAATATAAGGAGTCCTGGTGTGGTGCCACAGGATAATGTGCTGGCTGCAAGGTCAGTTTGAACCACGGATGGCAGTTCAAACCCACCAGACACTCCTCAGAAATCCTATACTGGGTTGTTATGGGTTGGAACCAACCTGATGACACTTTACAACAACAATACAATACAGTATAGCAGAATTTGCTCTTTATAGCATGAGTAAATTTACTTGCCAAATTGAAAAGGGCACAACACACTGGTGGCTACATTAATTTTAGTGGCTAAATAAAATCAAATGTACACTAAACTGAAACTGCCTTTGTCTACCTCTGAATTTTTTACTCAACCATAATGATAGCACTATGATAGTACTCACTCTTTTTGATAAAGTGGACAGAGTTTGGCAGGAATGGAAGAGTATATACCTTTCCTATTTATTGCCCTTATAATTTTTTTAAAGAGCCTTAGTGGTGTAGTGGGATACGCATTGGGCTGCAAGGTCAGCAGTTCAAATCCACCAGCTGCTCTTTGGGATAAAAAGGAGGTTTTCTGTTCCCATAAAGATTTACAACCTTGGAAACCCTATATAGGTTAAGGATATCTGGTGTGGCGCTGCCAGTTAACAAGGTAAACTGCAAAGTCGGTTTGGGCCGTAAAGGCTGGCAATTCCAACTCACCAGCTGCTGCTTGGAAACCTCGTACAGGGAAACCTGTACAGAGTCTCCATGAGTCGGATCCCAACTTGACGGCACTTAGCAACAACAGAAACAAATGAGTTGGTAATGACTTGACGGAACAAAACACACACAGCTTATTTTTAGATTGTTGTTGTTTACTGCTGTCGAGGCAGTTCTGACTCATAACTATCCTGCATGGGGTTTCCAAGAAGCAGCTGATAGGTCTGAACTGCCAACCTGTGGTTCGCAGTTAAGGAGACAGTCAAGAATTCTTGGCTAGTAGAATTATAGCAATACAACAAAGAAACGGGATGTGAGTTTAAGCTACCCACATTAGTTCACTAGGCTAGAGCTTCTAAATTAGTGTGCTGAGGAATACTAGTATGGCAAACTCTGGATGAAATATAGATATTCTCAGTTTTCAAGGCAGTTGGATAGGGTCTGGGGCTAAGTGAAGCAGCTGAATCTGGCACAAGTAGTTTAAGGGCTGTACAGGTGACATTATTGTCTATGTGTGTCGTAACATGAAAGTACTTCATTAATCAATACCCATTTCCCCCCCTACTTTAAAATACTAAATGTTACAAGTTTAGGGTGGTAGAATAATAGGTTAATAATTAGGAAAGGCTACATAAAAATACTTATTAAATAATACTTTTAAGCACCTAGGTTGATTTGAAAACAAAGGGAAACAAAGAATCAAATAAAACATTTAAAAAATTTTTTTAAGTAGCAAAACAAATCACTTACTACAACCATTGCTATGGTGAAATTAGGTCTGAGTTGGTAGTCACACCAAGGACTTGAAGCTCCACAACTATCTTTGTATATGCCACGTTTGTGGACCAAATCAGGATGCTGTTCATTAGGATCTGAAGGGTTTTCAGAAACATGAAATCGCTTTTCAAAGTGGTCTTGTATTTTCCTATTCCATTCATCATAGGAGACTGTCACAACCTTTCCTGAAACATGATAAAAGACATGGCAGTTTGAAACACTGAAAGCAACCCATACATCCAGCTACATTCACAGAGAGATACTTATTTTATCCATTTTTATATTCTAGATAGGCCAGGAGGATAAGCACTAGACTGCTAACCATAAGAATAGTGGTTCAAATCTACCATTGTTCCTGGGAAACCCTATACAGGGTCACTATGAGTCAGAACTGACTCAACAGCAGTAAACAAGTAAACACTATGAGTCAGAACAAAAATCCCCACCACTGGACCAATAAACAACATTTTTATCAATGGAGAAAAGATTGAAGTTGTCAAGGACTTCATTCTTCTTGGATCAACTATCAACACTCGCAGAAGCAGCAGTCAAGAGATCAGACGACATATTGCACTGGGCAAATCTGCTGCACAGGAACTTTTTAAAGTATTGAAGAGCAGAGATGTCAGCTTGAGGACTAAGGTGCGCCTGACCCAGGCTATGGTGTTTTCAATAATCTCATATAGATGCGAAAGCTGGACAGTGAATAAGGAAGATTGTAGAAGAATTGATGCCTTTGAGTTGTGGTGTTGGAGGAGAATACTGAAAGTGCCATAGACTTCCAAAAGAACCAATAGATCTGTTTTGGAAGAAGTGTAGCCAGAGTGCTCCTTGGAGGCCAGGATGGCTAAGCTTCGTCTCTCCTACTTTGGACATATTGTCCGGAGGAAACAGTGGCTGGAGAAGGATGTCATGCTGGGTAAGGTGGAGGGTCAGAGAAAAAGGGGAAGACCCCTAATGAGATGGATTAGCCAGGTGGCATCACTGATGGACTCAAGTGTGGCAGCGGTAGTGTGGTTGGCCCAGGATCGGACATTGTTTTGTTCTGCTGTGCATGGGGTCGCTATGAGTCGTTCCGACTCAATGGCACCTGACAACAACAACAAGTGCAAAATATACACTAAAATCTGAAGATTTCATATTTTCCAATAATGATGTAAAATATCTTGAGTAACTTTATATTGATTACATGCTAAAATAATATTTTATACATACTTAGTTGCATAAAATATATTATTATAATTAACTTCATCTGTATCTTTTCATTAAAAAACATGTGGCTACATTGTTAGCTATCATCAGTGGATTTTGACTCATAGTGACCCCAAGCTTTACAAAGTAGAACTGTTCCATAGGATTTTCTTAGCTGTAATCTTAATGGAAGCAAATGGTCAGGCCTTTACTTCAGTGGTATTATTGGGTGGGTTCAAACTACCATCCTTTAGGCTAGCAGCCAGGTGTAAACTGTTTATGCCACATGGGAACATAATGTGGTTATTAGACAAAATTCAGTTATGTATACGGACCAAGTGTTATTTTTATTGGACAACACTATTCAAGAAAAAGAGTTGTAAAGATTTCATAACTGCTCACAGTCATACTGAGGAAAGAGAGGCACATTGTACGTTTGTTAACTACAGTGTTTTTTATTTTTCAGTTCAAAGATGCTATAAAAATATGGTTAGTAGCTTTTATAATTTTCATGTTAGTTCATTTATGGCTTTTCTTTCCTCTTAATCATCAAGATTTTATAGTATTAGCCTACTGAGTCAAATGATGATTAAATAAGTTATGAATATAAAAAGGTACATTAAAAGTTTTTTTTTGTAAATAAAATGAACTAGTTTACCGTGTCTTCTTACTGTGACTTCATGATAAGGGAAAATTTTTTTTTGGGATAATTCCAGCAACCAGCGCACAGCAGATTTACTCAGGCCCACAATTTCCACAGCAGACCCATCTCTAAAATCAAGAATAAATTGTATCCTGTCAGTTGCAGTCTTGATGGATTAAATAATTAATGTATTAGAGGAACAACTATCTATAAAGTACACAATAAGAATATGTATTACGGAAGAAATTGCTTACGCTTTTGTGACAGTTCACTTTCTTAAGATATTTTTTTTTTAATTCTCTGAAGAAGAACAAGGACTATGGAATGAAAGGAGAAAACAGCTGGAAAGCGGTAAAGAATCAGAAAATATTGAGACTAGAGTACTAGAAAAAAAGATAGTAAACATGGGCTATAGGGGTGGAGAAAACTAGGAAAGTTGAACATAATTCTATGTAATATTTATAAAGTATTATTTTTAATGGGGAGAAGGGAAGAATAAGAGCAAATGATATGTCAAATTAAACTGGTGCTTATTGGAATTTGCAAAGCATGTTAAAAGACTAATAAGTAGTTATGTTTATGGATAATGCTGATTAAAGATAAAATCTGAAATAAGAAAACAATCTCTGAGACCTGAGACTTTATCAGGCATTACAACCAACCAAAAGGAACACTCCTTGGGATTGTTGTTAAGTGGTGTCAAGTTGGGGCCGACTCATAGCAACCCTGTATCAGGTTTCCAAGGAGCAACTCCTTGGGTTGGTAGGTTTGAACCACCGACCTTGTGGTTAGCAGTCCAGTGCTTATCCTACAGTGTCACACCAGGACTCTCCTTGGGATAGAAGGCAGGAGAAATCAGGGAACAAAAAGGCTCAGCAGGGAACAAGATGACTTTGTTTCTAATGGGGACTGGGAAAGGAGAGTGGAAGCAGCAGGGTGGAAGGAGAAAAGGGGAAAGGAAGAAGGAGGGAGAGATTTTAACTGATTTACTATGAAGACTTTAAGGATTACAGAATAAAAGATTTCATAGACTTGTGGTTTTTAAATAGTATATAATAATACAAGCAAGCAATACCGTGGAGTGGCTGGGATGCCTCTGTTTCTAGCTTTATCACTTTCTCCCATTTTATCCATCCATGTACCACAATTGAAGCGATTTCCTCCATAAACAAATCCTGTTTCATCATTAACCCCTGCAGTTATGTTAAAACCTAGAAAAGCAAAATAAATAAAACATTTATAAAATTTCAAAGGACTATAATAAGGACAATCACTCTGGAAGGAAATAAGTAAGTAATATTAAAAAGGTTGAAGATGTGCATATTTTACCACACAGCAATTTCATTTCTAGATATGCATTGTAGAGGAACCTTTGCTTAATGTGTACATGGAGACATATATAAAGGTATTCCTTGGAATGATGGCTGTATTAGTAAATGTCCTCCCCCTGCCAAAACAAACAATGACAAATGAACAAACACTGTAGTTTATTCATACAATAAAAAACTCTATCATTTAAAATTTATGAACTGAATTTATATGTATCAAATGTATAAATCCTCCAAACAAAATGACTGAGCAAGTTGCAAAAATATATGAATGTTAAGATGCCTTTTCTGTAAAAATATAAAACATAGATGATAATACATATATACAAGTATGTGCAGCTATCACCTGTCAGTGGTGACTTTCATGTTGCTATGACATTGAACAAGCTTTAGTGGAACGTCCAGACTAAGACAGACTAGGAAGAAATGCCTGGCAATCTATTTCTGAAAATCAGTTACTGTAAATGTTATGAGTCACTACACTCTGATCTGTAATGAATCACAGGATTTCTCAGGTAGTGATCTGTCCCACTGTGTATGGGGCTGCTATGAGTTGAGGGCCATCTTGACAGTTGTTAGGTGCCATTGAGTCAGTTCTGACTCATGCAACACTATCTATGCACAACAGAGTGAAATATTGGCCAGTTGTGTGCCATCCTCACCATTGTTATATTTGGGTGCCCTGTTGCTACCACTGCATCAATCCATCTCCCTGAGTCTTTCTCTTTATAGCTGATTCTCTACTTCACCAAGAATGATGTCCTATACAGGGACAGTTCTTCCTGTCAACATATCCAAAGTATTGTTGTTATTAGGTACCATCACATCAGCTCTGACTCACATACAAAACACTATCTGGTCTTGCACCATCCTTACAATCATTGTTAGACTTGAAACCATTGCTTCTGTGACTATGTCAATCCATTTCATAAGAAGTCTTCTTCTTTTTTTTTGCTGAACATCCACTTTACCAAGCAGGATGTCCTCCTCCAGGGACTGGTGCCTTCTGATAATAGGTCTAAAGCATGAAAGATGAAGTCTTGTCATCCTGGCTCCTAAGGGGTATTCTGACTGTACTTCTTCCAATATAGATTTGTTTGTTCTTCTAGCAGTCTGCAGTACTTTTAGTATTCTTTTCCATTACCATAACTCAAATGCATCATCAATTCCTCTAAGGTCTTCCTTATTTACTGTCCAACTTTCAGATGCATAGGAAGCTACTGAAAATACCATAGTTTGGGTTAGGCACACCTTAGTTCTCAAATTGACATCTTTATTCCTGAACACTTTAAAGAGTTCTTGTGCAGCAGATTTGCCCATTGCAATATATAGTTTGATTTACTGACTACTGTTTCCATGATAGTGGATCCAAGCAAAATGAAGTCTGACAACTTCAATTTTTTTCTCTGTTTATCATGAAGCCATTTATTGGTCTAGTGGTGAAGATATTTTTTGCACTGATGTGTAATCCATATTGAAGGCTGCAGTCTTTGATCTTTATCAGTAAGTATTTCAAGTCCTCTTTGCTTCTAACAAGTTAAGATTGTGTCATCTTCTGTCGGGGTCTGACCCCGACATAGTTGTCACGAATTTTTGGTTCACGAGGAGGGGAGATCCAGCGGCGATAGGGATAGCGAAAGAATACACAGACAAACAGAAGAAGGGAGACAATGAGGCACCCCAAAGCCAGGGTGGATACATCACTGGTGGGCAGGCTTGGGACTACAGGCATCATGGCCTCTGCAGGCAGCGACTCACTGCCCTGCAATCTTTAATGCGTGCCTTCCAACCCGTAAGCACCGCAATCTTTACTCCATGCCTGCCAACCAGTAATGCACGCCTGGGGAGGCTCGGGCCTCTGTTTTATTTAGGGGAGGAGTTTCACACCAAGCTGGGAGGGACTAAAACAGGATATAGCTAACATCAGTAATTTTCCAGACAATCAGGTAACTTTACATTGTACTTCACTGGTTCGAATCCCAGGCCAGCAACTTGGATTCTCAGGCCCAATTAACATATCTATAGCCCCTGAGGTCAGTTGGGGGAAGTTGAGAGTTCTGCAGGAGACGCCCAGGTGAATGGGCTGCACCTGGAAAAGGGATTAGGGAGGATGGGTTCTTTGTCTACAGAACAAAGAACCGAGAAGTAGCTAAAATACTTTTAGTTAATCCTTAGGAGAAAGGTTTAACCTTGCAACCTTTAGTTAATCCTTTGGAGAAAGGTTTAACCTTGCAACCTTTAGTCTCCGCTTTAGGAAAATATCACATTTATCTGTGGATTTTCAAAGGCTCCAGTGTATTAATTTAATATATATACCTGAATATTAAGATGAAAGCAATTTTCCATTAACTGCCAGTGGCCTCATTTGTTACACTCAGCCCTAGAGGGCCTCGAACCTCTGACTAGTCTTACACGGTCTGCAACAATCTTCAAATTTCAGATTGTTAATGAGTATTCTTCCAATCCTAAAGTCATGTTCTCTCATGCAATCCAGCCGCTCCTTGGAAACCCTAATCAACTTAACAGCACCCAGAACTGACTCAACAGCACTGAACAACAACAACAATATATAGGATACTCAAAGAGTTTATGGAAAACACAGAAAAAAAACCTAAAATAATCCAGGGAAACAATACAAGAGCAAAATGTCAAAATGAATAGGTAAATAAAAGCCAGACAAGAACAATAACTAGAACTCCAGAGGATTAATAAAATATCCGGAATAGATGACTTTATGAAAGGCACAGAAGTAGAACTGAAGCAATAGAAGGAAGAATCAGTCAAATAGAAGACAAAGTCCTTTACATTAATCTGTCTGAGGAACCATCAGAAAAAAGAATGAAGGAAAAGTAGGAAAGCCTAAGAATTATCTGGGACATGACCAAGAGAAAAAGTTTTCAATATAATTGGAATTCCAGAAGAGGAGGAGAGGTAAAAAAAAAGCACAGAGAATCTTTGAAGATTTATTAGAAGAAAATGTCTCTAATATCATAAAGATGAAGAAATTTCCATCCAAAAACCTCAATGAAGCCTATAGGGGATATACCCTAAAAGAAAGTTACCAAGAAATATCATAATCAAATTTTCTAAGAACAAAAACAAAAAAAGAATTCTGAGAACAGCTCACGTAAAAACAAGTATTCCTTACAAAGCAACACCAGTAAAACTAAGTGCTGAAGTGCTGATTTCTCAGAAAAACTATGCAGGCAAGAAGGTAACAGGATGACATATATGAGTACAAAACCCTGAAAGATAAGAATTGTTAGTCAAATATACATATAATATATATATAAATTGTCCTTCAAATATGATGGTGAAACAAGGACATTTTAAAACAGAAACCAAGGGAATTTGTTAAAACCAGATCTTAGAAGAAATATTAATGGGATTCCTTTGGACAGAGAATTAACGACATTAGACAAAAAACCTCAGACTAAACCTCATGCCAGCATTATCCAGATACTATATGAAACAAATAATTCTCAAATGTAAAATAACACTGCAAAATGGAAAACTGGGACGGAGATAGCAAAGAATATCTGGAAACATGATTATAGAAAGCTTGTAAGCCCGTCTTCAGCCTATAACTAATTGGATACCTAAAAAGGGTGTTAGAACTTGTCCTGTGAAAAGAAGCTTCTTGCAGAGCCGTTGTAGTGTATAAGATCTTAGGTGGAATCCTGATCCCCATCCAGAACCTTATGAGGTGGGAAATTCTCACTTGAAAAGACAAGCAGACCAGCCTGTAGCAGCTACAGGAACAGAAGATACTTCTTAAAAGAAAGACCAGCAGGAAAAACCAAAACCAAAAACAACAGTCTGATTGGCTACAACAATAACAAGCAAGTTATTCGCCAGGGACCCATCAAGGCAAACAATCAAGTCCTTTCAGGACAAGGCCCCTTCTAAGACTGAAACTCAAAGGGAATACATAAGCAGGCATGTAAGCTTACTGGCAACCACGCTGCTCTACTGGTGAGTGGAAGTTGTGGAAAAGCAGCAATGAAGATGTGGGCTAAGTCCGACCACTTTACATACACTACCATCGACCAGCAGTATGGTGAGACCTGGGGACTCCTGATCCCATGGACAAGGACACAGCCACAGAGGGCTGGAGCTGAGAGTGAAGCGTCCAGCTGATATGAAGTGAGGGGAGATGCACAAGAATGCTCAAACTTCATTTGACAAAATCCAACATCCATTCCTGATAAAAACACTCAACAAAGTAGGAATTGAAGGGAAATTCATCAACATAACTAAGAGCATATATACAAAACCAGCAGCCTATATTACTCTCAATGGAGAAAAACTGAAAGTCTTCCCTCTGCAAACAGGAACCAGACAAGGATGCCCTTTGTCACCACTCCTATTCAATGTTGTGCTGGATGTCTTAGCAAGAAAGGGAAATTAAAGGCATCCAAACTGGCAAAGAGGAAGTAAAAATCTATTTGCAGATGATAGGATCCTATTCATAGAAAATTCCAAAGACTTGGTAAAAAAGCTATTAGACTTCATTGGAAGATTCAGCAAAGTGGCAGGGTATAAGATCAACATATAAAAATCAGTTGGATTCCTCTATACCAATAACTACAGTACTGAAAAAGACATTAGGAAAGCAATACCATTTACAATAAGGAGTTCTGTAGCACAGTGGTTATGAATTGGTCAGCAGGTTGGAACTATCAGCTGTTCCACGGGAGACAGATGAGGCTTTCTACTCCCATAAAGATTTACAGCCTCACAAACCCTGTACAGGGCACAGCACACAACAACAACAAACCACTTACAATAGACACCCAAAGGATGAAATATCTAGGAATAAATGTAACCAGAAAAACAAAGGACCTATACAAAGAAAACTACAAGAAATCAAGAGACCTACAAAAATGGAAGAATATACCATGCTCCTGGATAGGAAGACTTAACATTGTGAAAATGTCAATACTGCCCAGAGCAATTTACACATATAATGTAATCCCAATCTAGATTTCAATGACATTCTTCAAAGAGATGGAAAAAATTATTACAAACTGTATATGAAAAGGAAGGAGACCCAGGATAAGCAAAGTACTACTTAAGAAGAAGAATAAGGTTGGAAATCTCTCACTCCCTGAATTCAAAATGTATTACATGGCTACAGTGGTCAAAACAGCCTGGTACTGGTACAATGAAAGATACATTGATCAATGGAACAGAATCGAGAATCCAGAAATTTATCCATCCACATATAACCAACTGATTTTAGACAAAGTGCCTAAATATATTATATGAGGAGGTGATAATCTCTTCAACAGATGGTGCTGGCAGAACTGGAAAATGACATGCAAAAGATTGAAACAAGACCCTCACCTCACACCTTATACAAAAACCAACTCAGCATGGATTAAAGACCTAAATGTGAATCTTAGAATTATGAAGGCCATCAATGAAAAAATAGGGACAAATGCGAGGGCTCTAATTAAGGGCATACACAGACTACCAAACATTTTGAAAACCACACAAACAAAATAAATGAGTGGGACACACTAAAAATTAAACACTTAATGTGCATCAAAAGACTTCACCAGAAGCGTAAAAAGGGAACCCACAGAATGGGAAAAAATCTTTTGCAATGACACATAAGATAAGGGACTCATTTCTAAAATATATAGGAAACTACAACACCTCTACAAGAAAAAGACAAATAACCCAATTAAAAAATGGGCACAGGACATGAACAGACACTTCACCAATGAGGAGATCCAGGCAGCCAACAAACATATGAAGAAATGTTCATGATCACTAGCCATTGTTGTTGTTGTTGTTAAGTGCTGTTGAGTTGATTCCAACCTATAGCGACCTTGTATAAGGTTTCTGAGGCTATAAATCTTTATGGGAGCAGAAAGCCTCAACTTTCTCCTGTGGAACAGCTGGTAGTTTCGAATTGCTGACCGTAAGGTTTGCAGCCCGATTTGTAAATGCAAATCAAAACAACAATGAGATATCATCTCACACCAGCAATAACAGCAAAGATCAAAAAAGTAGAGGACAATAAATGGCAGCGAGGATGTGGAAAGACTGAGACGCTCCTGCATTGCTGGTGGGATTGCAAAATGGTCCAACCACTTTGGAAAGCAATATGGCGCTTCCTCAGAAGGTTGGAAATAGAAATGTCTTATGATCCAGCAATTCTTTACTTGGTATTTACCCACAAGAAATATGAGCCATAACATGAGTAGACATATGTACACCAATGTTCACAGCAGCACTATTTACAATAGCAAAAAGATGGAGACTGCCTAAGTGCCCATCAATTGACGAATGGATAAACAAATTGTGGTACATACACACAATGGAATATTATGCTACCTTGGAGAATAATAAGGAAGCTGCAAGCCACTGCATAACATGGATGAACCTTGAGGACATTATGTTGAGTGAAATTATTCAGTCACAAAAGGAGAAATACTGAATAGGACCACTATTGTAAAAGGCAAAGAAAAAGAACCTATACTACAAGGGGGGAATAAAAAAGAATAAAGGACAATTTTGAAAAATGCTATAACATACAATTTTACAATAAAAATAACTTATAAACAAGTGTGTAATTACATGGGTAGAAAAGTATGCATATAGGTGTATAGAATGGCACATGTAAGTATATGGGTATGCAAGTATATGCATCTGTAGGCATAAAAGAGGGGGCTTCAAAAAGTTTGTGGAAGAATTACATTATTTTTTAATTTCTTGTTTTCCACAAATTTTCTGAAGCCTCCTTGTATGCTTATATATATAATAAAATACATACAAGGAATAGTTATGGATACTACCAAAATATAACCAAACACCTCACAGGGTTAGCTGACTGGGTTTGAAGGCTTGGAACCATAGTCTCATGGGACAACTCAGTTAATCAACACAAAACAGTTCATAAAGATAATGTTGTACAGTTTAGGTCGGTGAGTAACATGTGGGGTTTTAAAAGTTTGTGAGTGACCATCTAAGAAACAATTATTGATCTCTGCTTGTCTAGAACAAATGAGAATAAAGGAAAGAAAGATGCAAAAAGTAGTAGTCCACAAGCCTTATAGCCCACATGAACCAAATACATAGTTCTGTGAACAAAAGAACAATATATGGTGCCCAGCTATCACTACTAACCATTCTCACTACACAGAAGGTTCCAGACAGACTGGGAGAAAAATATAGAAGACAACTTTAAAAGGCCAGACTTATTGGGCTAGTAGAACCTTTGAGACTACCCCCCTTTGAACTTGGAACTGAAGCCACCTTTCATCCAAATAAAAGATTGGTTTATAAAACAAATAATACCACCTGTAAATACTGTGCTTCCTTGATAATCAAGAACATGAGACCAAATGGCCAACATTTACCCTAAAACAAAGATGAGATGCCAAGTTGGGGCAGGAAAGCTATGGAGCTAGAACAAAAAGAATGGAAGTTATAAGAATGTTGGTACATTGTGAAAAAGTAATCAATGTGGATAAATGGTATAAAAATGATTAAATGGGGACCTAATTTGTTATGTAAACTTTCACCTCAAACATAATAAAAATATTAAAAACAAAACAAAACACAGAACTAATTATTAGTTGCCAGAGACCAGGGATGTGGTGGAGGGAATGCATAAACTAAAAAGGAATAGAAAAAGGGAGTTCCTTTACGGTAATGGAGCAATTCAATATCTTGATTGTGGTAGTCCTTACATGGTGTCAAACCGCATAGAAATTTATACACAAACACAAATTAGTCAATGTAAAACTGATGAAACAGAATCAAGTCTATACTCAAGTTAACATTATTACACTAATGTCTTTGTTTGCTTTTGGTATTATACTACAGTTATGAAGCATGTCTCTATTGTGGAAAGTTGGATGAAGGGTTCATGGGATTCCATGTATGATTTTTGACACTACCTATGAGTCTCTATTTTTAAATTAAAAAGTTAAAAAAAATCTAAATACCCAAAAAGCAATACATGCTTTATAAGATAATAATAAATAACCCATTCTAATGGTTCTCTGAGGTGAATGAGGAATTAAATGAAATATTAATAGCCTTGCATTGACAGTCCTGGTGTGGCTCTGTGGGTTAATGTGCCGGACTGCAAAGTTGGTTTGAATTGCAAGGTCAATGTTTCAAGCTCACCAGCTGCTCCATGGAAACCATATACAGGGTCGCTATGGGTCGCAACCAACTCAACATCACTTAAAATCAACAACAACTGACTTATGTCATAAGATGAGGAACATGATTATTTCAAAAGAGGTTACAAAAGTATCATCTCTGTATTATGTTGAATGTTCAGGTGGGAAGTGGATGATAAAAGTAACATATGCTTGGTTAATAGTTGTTGATATGCTATTTTAATAAAATATTGAAACCTACCAGTTTGGGAAAAAAAGAGTATGCTGATTTAAATTTTTTTGTACAAACAAACTTTTTCTTTTAAAAAAGTATTTTATAAGAGGCCAGGCTACTGAGACAGATGGGTCATGGATCCAAACCTAGCTCTTCAATTTAGTAGTTGTAGGTTTTTGGGTAATCTACTCTGCTTCAGTTCTTGGGAAATGTTAAATGGGAATAACACAGGAAGAACCTGGCACAAAACATTCAATTAACTGAAATTATTATGATGATTATATGTGTGCTATTGTTAAAACTTTGCAGGACCAGAAAGCCTCAGTTTTCTGTCATGAATATAAGTGTAACCACTAAAATTATCTTTCACATTGGCTAAAAAAAGATATAAAATTATACCTTGCCTCTAAAAACAAAATTTAAACTATCGTGAGATCAGGAACTGTGTTATTAACCTTTTCAATTGATATACTCTGAGGTTACACACACAAATAAATATTTGTCAAGTGAATAACAATTACTAAGTTTCATTTCAACTCATCAGTAAATCTTTACTCTGCAGCTAATTTGTGTACCTTCATCCTTCATGTTACGATCTATCTGGTGTCCAGCATTTCTTTCTCGGAACTGTATGCCCTGCATGTGTCTTTGCATAGCTTCCTGTATTACTTCAAACAATGGTTGGTCCTGTTTGAGACATAATGGAAATTACTCTGTTAGAAACTGAATTTTTCTTATGTTACCCCAAATCCCACAACTGAAGTCATATGAAAACAAATATTTTCTTTTGAATGGAGAAATAAGCATTAGGGTTGGGACCAGGAAAAGCAGCAGCTCCTATAAGTCAAATACAGTCAACCTTTGGCATATGAATATTTCATATCTGTAGTCCTGATTATTCAAATTTTTGACATGAAATACTTCATAATTTTGCTAAGGCATGAAATAAATTTTATGAGCTTACAAAAATTACTATGAAAGTGAATTGATCAGCTAGTAAATGAATCTAGCTTGTCACCCAGGACCTGAAGTTTAAATTGGCATTGTTGATCTTGCTCATCTGCATACATAGGTAACTGGGATAATTTATGTGCTAAAGTGGTACTTCGGTAGAGATCTATGATCTTTGGAAAATATCCTTAGTGAATATAGAGTCAATAAGTTATCTTCTTTACTAATAAAAATAATAAATGTGATAATCAGGATGATATCTTGGGAGCTATCTAAAATAATTACATATTTTAAAAAGAGGTAAAGTGTTACACAGAAACAAATGCTTAAGAGTCCTTATATGTTTATTATACTTCATTGAAAAAACCCCCACCAATTTCTGAACAAAACCAAAAACCTATGTTACTCAAAAATGGGGGCTTAGATAATCTTACAGTCCAGAAGCAGAGGGCCTTAGGATCATCAAGGAAGAAGACCACAGACTGACTAGGGGACCCTATCCAGAGAAGCTGTGACACCAGAGATGGAGGCAGAGGTGGGGACATGGAAAGAGGAAGCAGCTCAGGACTCTAGACTCACAGACAGAGAAGGATTGGGTGTTGGTGACCAGGAGGCAGGCTTGTGCACTTTGGTTGTTTAAATTATTATATATTCCTGAGTGTTTTTGTGTACATTCCCGCCCCCTCCTAAAAAAAGAGAGGATGGAAGCAAATACTGTTAAATGATGATGCATGAAGGAGATTGTAATCATTGCAATCAAACGATGGTGTAAAGCTTATGTTCTCCCATTGTAAACTATCACTCAGTTCACAATAAAAACTTTTTAAAAAAGCCAAAAAAAAAAAAAAAACCTATGTTACACAAATTCTATTAATAATTATAAAGGCTATGAAGCTTTTTATAATATTATACAAAGTTTTTATTAACAAAAAGAAAACAGTTATGTGCGAAATAAGTATCAGCTTATAACATGAATCTATTCATATGATTGAAATCTGCTGGTTAACAACAGTAGTTGGCAAATATTTCTAAACTTTTTGGAAAAAATGTTTATGACATTAGACTTCATGATATAAACATCCTGGGACATAAACATATACTAGCCCTGGAATATCTTATAATTCTCATAGTCATATGCCCTAAAAATTGTTAACATAAAGGCATACTGTAAGTGACAAAAGTACAAAAGAATTACACATGCTTGAATGGGGAAAAACTGCTCAGACCATCCACAACCTGGTTCATTCTTTCCATGATATCTCACTACTCTTCAGGTGCCCTAGATGAAAAACTAAACCAGATTAAGCAGTATGTATGAAACTTCATCTTCACTCACCTGAGCTTTGTTATTTGTTCACCTTCAACGTCTCCCTATCACATTCTCCATCTTGGCTGAAATGCTACTCACCTTTTAAAGCTCACTTTAAGTGGAATTTTAATTACTTTCTGAAGCATCCCACTGAGACTCACCTACTATGTTTTCTTCCCCGCTTTCATAAGACAAGCCCTCTTGAACACCTTTTTGCAATGATCATATTTACACATACATCTTATCTTCTACCATGTTTACAGCTCTTTAGGGAATGAGCAAGTCTTATCTCTGCAATCACTTATAGTACCAAACCATACACCAGAATATGCTGAACAAATACTATCTGAAGAATTCTTACTAAAATTTTTACTCTTCATTAATATTTACTTTTATATAAGAAGCTAAAAAACACTTTTTTATTACAGGAAAAATGAAGAAATGATCTTTACCACTGTGCCAGCAGACAAAGGAACAGAATCATCTGTAGGATACATTCTGGAAACTGGACACTTGAGAATGTCTGTACCATTTGGAACTATTTTGCAGTAATCCTGAATACACTGCAGCCACCACCACACAGCATCTCGGCAGTTGTATCTTGCATAAGTTCCTTCTCCAAGGAGGTTAGGAATGAGACCATGTCTCAGGGTTCCAGCAAATGCTAAGATAATGTTCCTAAACAAGAGAATTCAGTGAATCATCATTTGAAATAAAACCACAATCACCTGAAAAGCTGAAGACAAAAATTAGTCACTGCTGGTGACTATTATTTTGAATATATTTCTTCTCCTGCCCTCATGACTTTATATTTTAATGTATGAGTGTGAGTCAAAAATTATCTGTGCTCCAGTTATATAAAAACTTCTGCTGGCTGCACTATTTTATCAGCACTTTCCTTTCAAGGTCACTGCTGTGCAAACAAAATTTGCAAACAAAATTTAGACTGATACTTGAAGGAAGGTAAAAGTTTCTTTTAAAAAAAATTATTACTGGTGACAAGACATGGATTCATCACTCCGAGCTGGGAGTAAATGGCAGAATATAGAATGGCAACATCCTCAATCACAGACCAAGAAAACGTTAAGTCAACCATTGGCTGGAAAATTGATGCTTACAGTTTTCTAGGATTGATAAGGGCCAGTACTGAAACACTGTCAGGAAAAAGGGTCAACAATCAACAGTGCTCAATACAGTGAGATGCTAACTGAAGAGCTGAAGCCTAAACTTTGGATAATATTCAGAGAACTATCCAAGGGTATTGTGATCTTGCAATGACAAAGCAGGCCTACACACTTCGGCCCAAACTGCTGACACTCTAAAAAACTTCATTTTGAGGTGTTAAAGCATCCTTCTTATAGTCCTGATCTTGCTCCATTAGACTTTCACTTGTTTGGTCCCTTGAAAGCAGCCTGTTGATGACAAAGATTCACCTCTGATGAAGAAGTGACAACAGCAGTGTATTTGTGGCTCACAGCTCAGCCTAAAACATTTTTTAATAAGGGAGTATGAAACCTTGCTGCTAGATGGACAAAATGTATTGAAAAGTAAGGAGATTACACCACAAAATGATGTATTTGTCTTTTCTAAAAGATGATTAAAATAAATTTTACAGCCAGGGTGCGGATAATTTTGACTCATCATCATAGAACAGCATCACAATGTGATAGAATAAGCACTGGATTAAGTTAGAGACCTTGATTGTAGCCCTGGCCTTTTCTCTAACAATCTGTGTGATTTATCTTCTCTGGTACACCGTATTCATCTGTGATGTTAGAGACTGGACTGGACATTGCCAACACACTCTCAGATACTAGAGACCCTGATGACCTATGGAACACACACTGAGCAGCACTGTTCTAGAGTTTCTTTTCTACTTTTGATTAATTCAGTCATATTATTGTGATATAAAAACACAACCCATTTTAATACATAAAACTTGAAACTGGAGGATATAAGGCCTGACAACAGAGAAAAATGAAAGATTATGAATTCTTTCTACCGAACTGACTTGATGACACTTAAAACAACAATTCTTTTTACTGGACTCAAAGAACCCACAATAATATCCCCATTATAAAAGGACAAAAATGGTAGATTTAAAATTTTTACCTAATAGTTAATCTGAATTCTTATACTCAGAATATACACTCTTATATTCAGGCATAGACATTTTTCTGTTAAGTGAGTGATGCTAATAAAATGACTATAAAAATGTTACTTCAGTTGAATGAAATTAGCAAAAGTTGAAGACAACCTGACCTGTAATATGATGGACTGGAACTTAATAACATCAAAGACTTAAAAAATTTTTTATTACCCCATTGGAATTCTATATCCTATTAAATGACCATTAAAAACAAAACAAAACCATCAAGGAAAACATACCTCTCAATGTCCCTGAGACGAGATGGACAAAACTTTGAAGAGCATATTGGAAACATACATAAACTTATATTGCAGTTTATTAGAATATCTCCTACCTGGCCTCTAAATAGCGTCCAGTAATCAACAGCAGACCTCTAAGAGCAATAAAAGTATCCCTTCCCCAGCAGCGGAAAATACCAGATGAAAAATGAGGTAAACCTAACAGAATACACAATGAAGTAATACATTAATCTTATTAATACAAACTTGTGAACCCATTAATACAAAAATGTTGCTGTAAACCTGGGTACAAGCATGAGTAAGAAGTCTGTAAATCTTCTTAAATAATGTGCAAAATGCATGTCTACACTCAGTGTCAATATTCTGATCAGACTCACAAAATAATCGATAACCCAAGAAAGACTAAGAGCCAGTACTAGAGAGGGATGCTTACCTGAGTTGATTTGAATGTATTAGGATTTACATACAAATAAACCTTCTCTGAATAAATTATAAAGATTAAAACCATAGACCAACTACTTAATAAAGAAACATAATATAGGCACACAATAGATGCTGAAAGGATGACACAGACTAAAACTAAAACGAGAAGTAAAATAATTTGACTAAGATTCTAACAGAAATATGTTGACAGTTTCTAAATGTACTGTACAATTTTAAGTTTCTGCATATTGAGGTCTTGGGGATTAGATATTATTTTCTTCCTTTAAGAAAGATCAGAACTTAGGGTAATATTAGACATTTCTTTCTGTGTGGTTTGTAAAATGGCAAAAAATTTCACCACTATGTGTATTATTTACATATGGTAACAATTATGATGGAAGAGAGAGATAGGAGCAGTAGCTTACACTAACACTTGTATGCATTTTGTGCCACAAAGACTTTTTGGTACTTTAACCCCTTTATCATCTTGTATTAAATATTCATTATGTGTATTCAACAGTAAGTTTGAGTTGGTATGTCCTACAACACATGCAGTCTGCCTTTATTAAAGAATCAAAATATAAAATCTTAGACTAAACATTGTGAAAATGTCAACACTACCAAAGAAATTTATAGATATAATGCAATCTCAATCCAGTTTCCAACATCATTCTTTAAAGAGATGGAAAACTGATCATTAACTTTATATGGAAAGGAGCTCTGGAAGTGTAGTGGTTACGAATCGGGCTGTGAACTGCAAGGTCAGCAGTTCGAAACTATTAGGTGTTCCACGGGAGAAAGATGAGGCTTTCTGCTCTTTTAAAGAGTTACAGTCTTGGAAACCCTGTACAGGGTCGCTATGAGTCGGAACTGACTCCACAGCACATAACAACAACAACAACAACAACAACTTTATATGGAAACAACAACTTTATATGTTATCTCGGATAAACAAAGCATTAGTTAAGAAGAACAAATTTGGAGGCCTCTCACTTCCTGATCTTAAAATCTAAGGTCAAAACAGCCTGGTACTGTTAACAATGAAAGATACATAGATCACTGGAGCAGAATTGAGAACACAGAAGTAAAGCCATCCACATACATTCAGCTGATCTTTGACAAAGGACCAAAACACATTAGATGGGGGAAGAGATAGTCTCTTCAACAAACGGTGCTGGCAAAACTGGAAATCCATTTGCAGAAAATTGAAACAAAACCCACATCTTACACTATCTTCAAAACCAAAGTCAGATGACGGACTAGGCAGAAAGGCCATGCAGACCCCTGTCAGTGAAGCATGGAAAACTGGGCAAAACAGATTCAGAGAACTGTCCCAGAACTCTGAACTTCTGATAGTACATCATGACCAAACAGGATTCATACCAGAGATGCAAGGATGGTTCAATATTAGAAAAACAATTAACATAATTCACCACATATATTACAAAAAGGAGAAAAACCACATGATTGTATCAACTGATGCAGAAAAGGCTTTGACAAAATCCAACATCTAGTCCTGATAAAAACACTGAACAGAGTAGAAATTGAAGGGAAATTCATCAACATAAGAGCATATAAACAAAACCAACAGCCAACATCACTCTCAGTGGAGAGAAACTAAAAGCATTCCCTTTGTGAACAGGAACCAGACAAGGATGCCCTTTATCGCCATTCCTGCTCAATATTGTGTTGGAAGTCTTAGAGCTATATAAGGCAAGAAAGGGCAACTAAAGACATCCAAAGTGGCAAAGATGAAAAAGTAAAACTCTCTTTGCAGAAGGTATGATTCTATACATAGAAAATCCCAAAGACTCAGCAAAAAAAAAAACTACTGAAACTCATTGGAAGATTCAGCAAAGTGCATAAGATCAACAAACAAAAATTAGTTGGATTTCTCTATATTAATAAAGACAACTCTGAAAAGGAAATCAGAAAAACAATACCTTCTACAATAGCCCCTCAAAGGATGAAATACTTAGGAATAAATCTAACCAGTGAAACAGAAGACCTACACAAAGAAAACTACAAAACACTACTACAATAAACCAAAAGAGATTTACAAAAATGGAAGAATATACCATGCTCATGGATAGGAAGACTTATCATTGTGAAAATGTCAATACTACCCAAAGCAATCTACAGATATAACACAATCCCAATCCAGATTTCAACAACATTCTTTGAAGAGATTGAAATAACGATCACAAACTTTGTAAGGAAGGCAAAGTGACCTCAGATAAGCACAGCTTAAGAAGAACAAAGTGGAAACCTCTCACTTCCTAATTTCAAAAGTTACTACAAGGCCACAGTGGTCAAAACAGCCTGGTATTGGTAAAATGAAAGATACATAGATCAATGGAATAGAATTCAGAACCCAGAAGTAAAGTCTCCACATATAGTCAACTGATATTTGACAAAGAGCCAAAATACATTAAGTGGGGTAAGAAATAGTCTGTTCAGCAAACGGTGTTGGCAAAACTGGAAATCAATTTGCAAAAGAATGAAACAAGACCTATCTCTCACACCATATACAAAAAGTTAGCTCAAAATGGATTAAAGATCTAAGTATAAATCCCTGAAATATAATGATTAGCAGTGAAAAAATGGGACAAACTTAAAGGTTCTAAAATATGGCATACACAGACTATAAAACATGGCAAAAAACACACAAACAATTGTGGACAAAATAGATAACTAGGACATAATAAAAATTAGAATCTTATGTGCATCAAAAGATTTCACCAAAAGAGAAAAAAGGGAGCCCACAGACTGTGAAACATTTTTTTTTTTTTTACAATGACATATTAGACAAGGGACCAATCTCTAAAATTTATAGGAAACTACAAATACCCCTACAAGAAGACAATATAACCCAATTGAAAATGAACAGAGGACATGAATAGACACTTTACCAAAAAATGTCAGGCACATAACGAGCATATGAAGAAATGTTAGTGATCATTAGTCATGTGTTGTGTTAGTTGTTAAGTTCCCTCAAGTTGATTCCTACTCAACCCTATATAGGGTTTCCAAGTAGAGACTGGTGGGTTTGAACCACCAACCTTGAGGTTAGCAGTTCAGTGCTTATTCTACAGTGCTGCATCAAGACTCCCATTAGTCACTGTTGTTGTTATTAAGTGCTGTCGAGTTGATTCCGACTCATAGTGATCCTACACAGATTTTCCGAGGAGCAACTTTGGGTCTGAACATCTGACCTTGTGGTTTACAGTCAAGTGCTTATCTTACAGCGCCACACCAGGAGTCCCCATTAGTCGTTGTTGTTGGTATGTGCCATGGAGTTGGTTCCAACTCATAGCGACCCTGAACAGGGTTTCCAAGGCTGTAAATCTTTACGAGAGCAGAAAGCCTCATCTTTCTCCTGCGGAACAGCTGGTAGTTTCGAACTGCTGATCTTGAGATTTGCAGCCTGATTCGTAACCACTACATTACCAGAGCTCCTTCCATTAATCATTGTTGTTGTTGTTATGTGCCGTGGAGTCGGTTTCGACTCAGCGACCCTGTACAGGGTTTCCGAGGCTGTCAATCTTTATGGGAGCAGAAAGCCTTGTCTTTTTCCCACAAACAGCTGGTAGTTTCGAAATGATAACCCTGAGGTTAGCAGCCCGATTCGTAACCAATACGCTACCAGAGCTCCTTTCCATTAGTATTAGAGAGATGCAAATCAAATGAGACACCCTAGCATTAATGGTGGTGGTGGTTTGCTGTGGAGTCACTTCTGACTCATAGTGACCCTGTACAGGGTTTCCAAGGCTATAAATTTTTATGGGAACAGAATGCCTCATCTTTCTCCTGCAGAACAGCTGGTAGTTTCGAACTTCTGACCTTGAGGTTAGCAGCCTAATTTGTAACCACTACACTACCAGAGCTCCTTCAGCATTAACAGCAATGTTAAAAAAACAAAAACAAATATTGGTGAGGGTGTGGAGAGACTAGGACAACTCCTGGTGGAATTGTTAAGTGGTGCAACCGCTGTGGAAAATGGTATGGTATTTCCTCAAAGAGTTGGAAACTGTGATACTGTATGACCCAGTTGTCCCTCTACAGGGTATATGTTGTTGTTGTTGTTGTTGTTGTTAAGTGTCCTCGAGTCAATTCTGACCCATAGCGACCCTGTACAGGGTTTCCAAGGAGCAGCTGGTGAGCTTGAACCACCGACCTTGCAGTTCAAATGACTTTGCAGTCTTAGGCATTAGTCCACAGCACCACACTGGGTATATATCCCTCCCCACCACCTCCAAAAAAAACAACAAACCAGCAATAACACAAATATTTATATGCACACCCATGTTCATTGCAACATTATTCACAACAACAATAAGATGGAGACAGCCTAAATGTCCACCAATGGAAGAATGGATAAACATACCTTGGTACAACACATAATAGGATAATACACAATATTGAAGAATAACAATTAGAGGACCCTAGGACCATCAAGAGAGAAGAGCATGAGTGGAGCATGGGGTCCTAACCAGAAAAGCTGTGAAAGCAGAGATGGAGGCAGAGAGGCAATGGCATAAAGAAATAGAGCAGCTGAGGACTCTAGGCCCATGGAATGAGAAAGGCTGTGTGCCTGTGGGCTGGCTGCAAAGTGTGCCCTTTGGACATTTAAATGAATATACATTTTTTGTGCATCAAAAAAAAAAAGGGGGGGGGGATAGAGGTAAATACTGTTAACCAATGGTGCATGAAGGGGATAATTATTGCAATGAAACAAAGTATGATTTGTTGAGTATAAAACTGATCATTTGCCCTGTAACGTATCACTCAGTTCACAATAAAACACCTCATAACACAGATGAACCTGGATAACATTGGTGGTGGTGGTTATATGCCGTGGAGTCTGTTCTGACTCATAGAGACCCTGTACAGGGTTTTCAAGGCTGTAAATCTTTATGGGAGCAGAAAGTCTCATCTTTCTCCCGCAGAACAGCTGGTAGTTTCAAATTGCTGACCTTGAGGTTAGTAGCCCAACTTGTAACCACTACGCTACCAGAGCTCCTTTGGATAACATTATGCTGGGTGAAATTACTCAAATATTGCATGAGAACTAGTCAAGAAAAGGTTTTCATGCTAAAAGAAACATCCTCTGATGGTTACTAGGGGTAGGAGGGAAGGGAAAGTAATTCACTGGCTAAAGGATAGACGTGCTAATCTGGGTTACAGGGAAGGCAATATATATAAAAGGGTGGTTGGCAGAAGAATGATGAAGATGGGTAAGGGCACAGAGAGGAATGTAAGGGTTAAAGGGGATAGAGGCAAATACTGTTATACACACAGCCCTGCAACAACAGAGTTTGATGGGTAGATACATGGAAAGAACACAGACTGAACAGGTATGGGAAGGAGAGTGAGAGAATACCCAAAATATATACGGATTTGACAAAGGTTATTTGTGCGTGGGTATTTACCTTAGTTGTAAACACACCTATAGAGATGGTGGAGCATACGGGGGACAAAATGACAAAAACTTCTGAGACATTAACAAACACCTTGAGGCACCAAGTTGCTGGGACTAGGGGCTCAGGACCATAGTCTTGGGGGACACCAGGGTCAAATGTCACAACATAGTCCATAAAGACAATGTTTACATCATACTTTGGTGAGCAGCAACCTGGATCTTAAAAGTCCATGAGGCGCAGCTGTTGATCTCCCCATGTGTGGAAGGAAAAAGAGTGATGAGAATTGAAGATGCTTAGAATAAATTAGTCTGCTGGACTAATTTAACATGTGAACATCAGTCTTCAGGATTCTGAGACCTGAAGAACTAGATGGTGTCTGACTACCACTACCAACTGCTCTGAAGGGAACCACATTAGAAAGTCCTGGATAGAGTAGGAGACAATGTGGAACAAAAACTAAAAATTATAAAAATGTCAAGGCTTACTGGTCAGATAGTGACTGAATGAACCCGAGACTATAGCCCTAAGCTACCCTTCAGTTCTTGAATAGAACTCCATCTTGTGGCTCAATCAATTTTCCACCAAGTGGTAGATAGGCATGGAGGGGCCCCTTAACAAGAACACTAGTAAAGTATGCCCACCACAGAACAGACAACCATGCAAGATCAAAAGGGAACAATTACCTAAGGACAAAGTTAAGAAGGGTTGGAAAGGAGGGTGGAATCAAGATAAGAACCACAAGAAGAAAGTGGAGTAACTGTTGTTACATGGAGGGGACTGCAATTATTGAGATGAAACAAAGTGTATGATTCGTTGAATGTTAAATTGATGAACTCCTCTGTAAAACTTCATTTAATTCACAATAAGAAGTTAAGAAAACATATATAAAATCTTTGGCAGTGATATATGGGCCTGGTGTGGTGCTTAACGTAAGGTTGGCACACCAGTTACTCCTGGAAATCCTATACAGTGTTCCTAAGAGTCAGAAGTGACTCAACAGCACACAACAGCAGCACTGATAGATGCAAATGTTTATATTAACTTTTTTGATCTCTAAAAATATACGACTTATAGACCACAAACCTTTTGAGTGATTTCTAGCTTATCAATGATCATAAAAATATAGAATTGTATTATTTTTGTAATGCTATCACCAAAGAAAGGTGACTGGCTTAAAATAAACCTCCTGAAGAACTATTGGAATCTGAGGACAGTCCTATTATCTGCCAGAATTAAGTATACAGAATATATTCTTGGAATGCTAGAAGCAAAACCCAGAACTTCTTATTTATCGTCTTTTTAGTTCCTACATTTGCTTTACATTGTACCTGTACCTGATATTTAGGTATGTAAGGTTATCATAACTTTGATCAGTATATCAGTATAGTCATTTACAAATAAATGTACATATTGGGTGCTTAAAAAGAACAACAATATATAATACAAAAAGTTGAGATTATTATTTTGTGTAACAGGCTTCTAAAAAGTAAGCTTTAAAAAGATTCTGCATATCAGTTTTTTTCCACAATGGCCTAACTCAGTTTCATGTACACCTGCATGGATTCACTGGGGAAAGATAAGTACCAAAAGAAGATCCAACAGGCAAGTGAAAAGCTGAAACACAATTATAGAATTAAAATGTCTGGGCAGTTCATATAGTCATCCTGAGTGAAAAGTTAATTTCTTTTTTAATTGCTAGTTACTATAAAGCACCCCCACTTGTATATTAAATACCCATCACCACTGAGTTGGTTCTGACTCATAGCAACCCTATAGGAAGACTAGAACTTCTTCTTGGGGTTTCCCTTGGAGTGGCTAGTGGGTTTGAACCACCAACTTTGTGAATATGCAGTCCAACACTTAACCTACAGTGCCACCAGAACTCCTTGGCAGGTGAAAATTTAAGGGTAAACAGGAAGTCACATAGACACTATTCCTCTCATTGTATGATTTTTTATTTTTCTCTTAATTTTGGAAAATTCTAAACTTCAGTGGCCTCGAATGCTAAATGTTTTCTAGACATATGCTTGAAATTGATTAAAAATAAAATAAAAAATCCATTAGACTATTCTTATTTTCTTAGATTTGTTATTTGATTCAGTTTTAAAATCACTTTCAGGACAGGATGTCAATTTACTAAACTTGGTTAAAAGCATTTGATTGCAATTAACATACATAATAAAAAACTTATGAATATTTGTTTTGTGTTTTGTAAATTGTACAGGAATTTTATATACTCTCAAGATAAGCTCAGGTCAATTTAAAAAATGCTAGAGAAATGTAATACAGAAAACAAGGTATTAAAAAAGGTAATTTGATGAAAAAATACAAAATATTAAGTGTAATAAAAAAGTCTAAATAAGCTGGGAAAAAAGAATTAACCAGTCACAATAAAGAATACACACAAATGTCTGGTACACAGTGATAATTAAATAGTAAGTACTGATATTATTTTCACTCTTGAATATCAATGAAATTTTATTAAGCAGTCACATAAAACCTCTGATAACATGAGTTGTTTCTTTTGATAATCCCTTTCCCATTTAAAAACATTTCCCCTTCAAATAATACACTAACTTACACACTTAACCTTATACATAATTTCTTACCTGCAGCTAGAGAAACACAACATTGCTCCTTTTCTTTTGTGATCTCGTTTAGTCTATATGGTATATCTATAAGCGAAGGTGAAAGAAGTGGTAGAGAAGGGGATTTTCCGATTCCACACATCTGAACTGAACCCAATGAAAGGTGTTTCACAAAAGTTGATCCATTCTGCACAAAGCTGTAGCGAAAGTTATGGGGTTTAAAATATTTTCTACTGAAAAAATATACTAATTCTAGAAGTATTATTTTACTTTATACAAATATGAAAAAATGATAGTGACAGTGAAACAAATTTTTTCAGTGTGGTGAGATTTCAGAACTACTTTCACTTCACCCCATATTTTAGCTGGCTGTAAGTCCAAGGCCTGTTGTGAAACAAATGGTTTAGTTGAAGTTTCTGAAGTTAAGTCCAAATCAATTTAGTGGTTCTTCACTGGTACATTTTGATACATAATTTGATTCTAGGGAGAATAATTGTTTAAGGCATATTTTACTCATAATCAATAGCAAAATATATTTTAATTGTTGAAAATTAGGAAAATAAGTAGGCATATATACTCTTAAAATTGCACCAACTAACTTAAATCAATGGATAAATATAAACAAATACTATAAAACAATTACATTTTCCCATTAGCTTTTTAAGACAGATTTTAATATCTAAGTTTTTTATATGCTCCAGACTCTAAGGGAGGCGAATAAATTTACTATCCACTTAAAAACATTCTCAGTTCTGTGATTCTGTGGCAATTCCTCATGTTTGGTCTTTTAAGAATATGTATAAAGTGACTCCATGCATGCTTCTACACAAACATGTCTATTGACTCAAGTTTTGTTGGCTATACCTTGACATCTGTTTCCATGCTACATCCAGAAGAGTAGTGTATGTACCAATTAATATAGCATCAAAGTAACATGGAACAAGGTAACGTGGAATCTGCTTCAGGTAGAAGAACATAGCCTTTAACCATTTCCCAACCTGTCAGAAAAATAATTTTAGAAGTTAATTTGCCTAGATGGGTTGGTTGAAAAGAGATGGGGATAAGATTCTTATGATTCAATAGTGAGTAATTTTTATCATGACTAATTGCTACTATCAAAATTTTAAAGGTAGAAGTTTTATAATAAAAATGGTGGAGTGGTTAATCTTATGGTCCAGAAACAGAGGACCCTATGACCATCAAAGGAGAATAGCACAAGTGGAATGCGGGACCCTATTCAGAGAAGCAGGCAGAGATGGGGACACGAAGAGAGGGACCATCTGAGGACTCTAGGTTCATGGGAAGAGAGGGACTGAGAGCTGGCAGCCAGGAGGCAGGCTAGAAGAATGTGCCCTTTAGTTGTTTAAATTATTGTATATGCTTGATTGTTGTTTTGTTTTGTTTTTTAAAAGAGACCTAAAATGAATAGAGAGAAATACTGTTATCTGATGGTACATGGAGGGGATTATCATCATTGTAATGAAACAAAGTTATAATTTGTTGAATGTAAAACTGATGATCTCCCTTGTAAACTTTCACTCAATTCACAATTAAAAACTTTAAAAAAAATTTAATTTGGTGTGTTTCAGGTAGGTATATATGAATAGGCAGATCCAAACGTGTAATTTTAGTCTAGTAATCAACAAACCAGATTTCTATTTATAAGAATTGAAAGATGATAAAGAGGGAAGAAAATGTGTCTGGTTAGAAGGCAATGTAAATATTGCATATAAAACGTTAATACAGTTTTGGGAGGACTGAAATATAGTTTTACTTACTTCAGCAATAGTTCCTGATCGTGAAATAAGACGGTTACTGATGTAGTCAATCATCCAATCTCCAGATCTTAAATTATCACAAAAAGGATGCCCTAAGTCATTCTTTGGTCTTATTTCTGCCAGTACAGCCATCAATCCTAAAAATTCAAAGAACCACCATGTGTATTATTGGTAAAGGATATTTGTTTTCATATTACAGCCCCGAATCAGGCAAGAGCATTTATATTTAGAAAGGATGAGTAGAATCATTTCATGAAAAGGGCAGAGAGAGTTGATAAAAGAATCAGACTTAACATTAAGACTGTCAAAAGGCCAGAAAAAGAGCTCACAAAAGTGTGGTCTTTCAATCAAAAAGGAGTTTAAGAGCTGAGAGTGGAAATGAAGTAGATAGCTGCTTAACCCTGGTAACATATATATTCCTTTATTACACACAGAATAAAATATTTTGTATAGAAAATGAGATTCAGTTTTAGAAAAAAGTGCAAGAATTTTAAGAAAATAAAAAGAAAACATTGAGCATTTATTGAGAGCTTATTACATGCTCAGCTTTGTGAAAGATATAAAAGCTAAGAACGCCTCATTCTGTTTTCTCCAGAAATTTACAGTCTAGTTAGTGGAGTTTTACAACTAACAATTAATGAGTTGTTGTTGTTTAGCGCCATCTAGTAGATCCCAACCCATAGCAACCCTGTATAGGGTTTCCGAGGAGCAGCTGGTGAGCTTGAACCGCCGACCTTGCAGTTCAAACGGCTTTGCAGTCTGGTGCACACCAGGACTCCAGTTAATGAGTACTTACTAGAAACTGTTGTTGTTAAGTACCATCACGTAATTTCAACTCATAGTTGAACTCCTGTGATGGAGTAGAGCTACCCATCTAGTAAAGGCTGTACTAACTGTAATCCTGTAGGAGCAGATTGTCAGGTCTTTCTCTTACAGAACTCCCGGGTGGGTTTGAAATTCTAACCTTTTTAGTGCTTAAATACTGTGCTACCAGAGCCTCCCTACTGTGCACTAGGTGTTACCTAACTGCTTTCCATCTAATTCTTTGAGGTTGTTGTTAACTGTCATTGAGTTGGTTCCGTGTCATAGTGACCCTATACAGGGTTTCCAAGGAGCAGCTGCTGAGCTTGAACTGCTGATCTGTGGTCCAGTACCTATCCTACAGTGCCACATCAAGACTCCAATTATTTGAAGTAGGTACTATCATTACTCCCATTTTACAGATAAGAAAACTGAGGCATGAAGAGTTAACTACACCAAGGTTTTACTTGCATAGTTTACTCAGTGTAACCCAGGGAGTCTGGTTCTAACATTTGTTTTTCTTAACCACAGTGATGGATACTCACAAAAAAATACTAATTACCAAAATAAAATAATACAATTCTAAGGGCAAATTAAGAGGCAATGGGTGTCTGGAAATTAAAAAATTACTGTAAAAAAGCAATAGTTAAGGAAGGCTTTGTGCAAGATTTAAGTATTGAATTAGTCCTTATAGATAGTTTGTTGTTGTTAAGTGCATCAAGCTACTTCTGACTCACAGTGACTTTATATAGGAGTCCCAAGATGGGGCTGGTGGGTTTGAAGCACCGACCTCTTGGTTAACAATCCAGTATTTATCCTACAGCATCACAGGTAGTTTGTTGTTGCTAGGTGTCATTGAGTTGGTACTGACTCATAGCTACCAAAATACTGCCCTGTCCTGTGCCTACCTCACAATCACTTGTATGCTTGAACCCATTGCTGATGCCTTTGTGCCAATCCGATCTTGTTGGGGGTCTTCCTCTTTTGTGCCGATCCCTCACTTTACCAAGCATGATGCCTTTCTGCAGGGACTGGTCACTCCTGATAATATATCCTAAGTATGAGACATTAAGTAGGGTCATCCTGGCTTCCCATGAGCATTTTGGCTGTATTTCTTCCAGCACAGATTGCTTTGTTCTTTTGGCAGTCCATGGCACTTTTAATATTCTCCTCCAACACCATAATTCAAATGCATCAATTCTTGTATGATCTTTTTTATTCATTGTCCAACTTTCACATGCAAATGAGGCTATTGAAAATACTATGGCTTGGGTCAGGCACACCTTAGTCCTCCAACTAACATCTTTGCTCTTGAACACTTTAAAGAGGTCTTGTGCAGCAGATTTGCCTAATGCAGTATATATCGTTAAAAATCTAAGAAAGCATCACCAACTAGATGGATTAAGCTGATAAACATGTACTTCCTACAGTGATTCTGTGTTGGAAGAAGTGCAGCCAGAGTGCTCCTTGGAGGCCAAGATGGCCAAACTTCATCTCTCCTACTTTGGATATATTGTTAGGAGGAACTGGTCACTGGAGAAAGACATGATGTTTGGTAAGGTGGAGGGTCAGAGAAAAAGAGGAAGACCCCCAATGAGATGGACTGGCAAAGTAGCAGCATCAATGGGTTCAAGTGTGGCAACAATTGTGAGGTTGGCCCAGGACTGGGCAGTGTTTCGTTCTGTTGTGCATAAGGTTGCTGTGAGTCGGTACCGAGTGGATGGCACCTAACAACAAAAACAGTTATTTGACAGCGCTCTGGTGGCGAAGGGAGTCGTGTGTTGGCTGTTTGAATCCACTAGCTGCTCCAAGGGAGAAAAATGAGGTTTTCTGCTCCCATGAAGACTAACAGCTACAGAAACCCTATACAGGGTTGCTATGAGTCAGCGTCAATTTGAAGGCACACCACTACCACCACCACCACAATGACTCTAGCTACATACTATCATACTATATACTTTCTTTCTTGGATAAAACAAGTATGTCAAGAAATAAAATTTTCTAACTAGACGCATATGTAGGATGAATGTTTTATATTTACAATCTGGTTCCCTTTGGGGACCAAATGAGCCTATTCTGTGTTTTCCTTTTTTTAAAATACAATAAACCAAATGAAGAAATATTATTAAGGTCAAAGTATATTTAAAGAGCTATAAATGACTATAAGGTATAATATCAAACTAGTAGTTTCAGGTAACATATACTGACTGGTTATTTTGTGTCACATTCTGCTTTTAGTGTTTTCCATGAGTTATATCATTTAATCCTCACAAAGTCTTATAAATTATTTGCATTTTATGGATGCAGAAATTGGGGCACTGAGAGGTTAAGTTACATGTCAAAGGTCAATAAGTGAGTAGGCAGCAGAGTTATAATTTGATCCTGGAAATTGAACTCTGAACCTATGCTCTTATACAAAAAAAAAGACATCTTTTGACTCTAGAAGAAAAAATATCCCCCATTAAGTATCCTTATCCTTGCTTACCTTGAAGACCTGCATATTTAAGAGAGGACCAATTTGGTATGTTATAGCATCCTCCACCATCTTCTTGTTCTTCTGACTCACATCGGTAAAGTAACTGATTCAGTTCAGCCAAAGTTAATTTAGAGGCAATACTAAGAATTGGAAAGTAAAGGCAATTAGTTAAATAAACTTTTATCTAAATATTACAGTATGCAAATTTTATCATTGTTTTCATTATTTTGCCCCTCCAAACATATATTTTATTAACTCTTTGAAGTGAGAGCTTAATATAAACATATCTACGTAAGGTAAAATCCATAAAATTTAATTTGCTATCAATATAAAGAAAAAATCTGAATTAAAACAAGACAGTATCTTAGTAAGGTATGTTT
The DNA here is from genome assembly GCF_000296735.1 of Chrysochloris asiatica. Lineage (NCBI taxonomy): Eukaryota > Metazoa > Chordata > Mammalia > Afrosoricida > Chrysochloridae > Chrysochloris > Chrysochloris asiatica. The sequence goes on from NW_006408520.1 coordinate 7,938,215, forward strand.
TAGAAACATCATTATATATTATAAACAACAGATTTTATTAGTAATGAAAGAGCAAAATGTGCTTAGATTTTAATTACAAGTAGTACTATACCAAAATCAAGGACGTAATCAAATGCCCACATTTTATTTAACAGACATATATTGAAAAAATATTTTGGTTACTGTATCCTTTAATCTTACAGATTTATCTTTTGGTCTTTCTAGTTTGGACAGTTTATCCCTTTTTTTACCTTGTTTTATATGAGACATCACTAACTCTTTATACTAGTTATCTTAAACTCAAAATACTTATGCTGGTGTGGAGCTTAATTCTGATGTCAGAGGAGGACAGACATGGCCTCGTGGCCATTTAAGCAATACCCTTAACTACAAATGTTATAAAACAAACAAAAATAGAACTAAATTTTAAAAAATGGGTAAATACATAAAATGATTTTAATTGAATCATTACAAATGGTCATTTACCATAAAAGCTATTGGTTGTTGCTTTCAAGTGCCTTTGAGTTGGTTCTGACTTATAATGACCCTGTATGCGTTCCAAGGAGTGGCTGGTGGGTTTGAAATGCCAGCCTAGCAGTTAGCAGTTCAGTGCTTATTCTACAGTGCCACACCAGAACTCTACCTAACTTAACCAATAAACTAAAGTTGAGATTCCATTTCAAATTATCTTAAATTTACCAATTTGATTAGTATTACCTAATACTTGTTGATTATCGATATCAATATTATTTTAATTGAAAAAGAGTAAGACCCCCAATAAGATGGATTGACACAATGGCTGCAACAAGAGGCTCAGACATAACCATTGTGAAGATGGCGCAGAACTGGACAGTAGTCATTCTTAGTGCCTGGGTCACTCTGAGTTCAGCCAACTTGACAGTACCTAACAACAATAATTACATCCATTAAGCACTGTGTCCATGGAAATATGCAATTGAAAAATAGAATTTATTTATGAACTCGGTGAAACCCATGCTGTGCATCTATTCTAACCCAACAATTCTAATACTAGAAGTTGACCTAAGTACTAATGTTAGGTGCCATGAAGTCAGTACCAAACTGAACACATTAGAACAAAAAACCGCCTGTTCCTGGGCCAACCTCACAGTCGTTGCCACATTTGAGCCCACTGTTGCCGCCACTGTGCCAATTCATCTCATTGGAGATCTTCTTCTTTTGCAAAGACCCTCCACTTCAGAGCATGACGTTCTTCTCTAGGGCTGGGTCCCCCCTGATAATACGTCCTAAGTATAAGACACAAGGTTGGCCATCCTTGCTTTCAAGGAGCATTCTGGCTATACTTCTTCCATCACAGACTGGTTTGTTATTTTGGCAGTTTATGGTACTTTTAATATTCTCCTACAACACCATAACTCAAGTGCATCAATTCTTGTATGATCTTCCTTATTGACTGTCCAACTTTCACATGCATATGAGGTTATTGAAAATACCATGACTTGGGTCAGGCGCACCTTAGTCCTCAAACTGACTTCTTTGCTCTTCAACACTTAAATGAAGTCTTTGACAACCTCAATATTTTCTCCATCTCTATGGATATTGTTTATTGGTTCAGTGGTGAAGATTTCTGCTTTCTTGACATTGAGGTGCAATCCATACCAAAGGCTGGCTGTAGTCTTTGATCTTCATCAGTATTTTAAGTCCTCTTTATTTCAACAGGCAAGACTGTATTATCTGCATATCACAGGTTGTTAATGAGTCTTCCTCCAATCCTGATGCCACATTTTTCTTCATATAATCTAGCTTCCTGGATATGTTGAATAGTATGGTGAAAGAATTCAACACTGGTGCATCTCTCTCCTAATTTTAAACCATGTGGTGTTCCCTTGTTCTGTTTGAACAAGTACCTCTTGGTCTATGCGCACAATTCCTCATGAGCACAGCTAAGTGTTCTTGAATACTCATTCTCTGCAATGTTGTCCATAGCTTGTCATGATCACACAGTTGAAAGCCTTTGCATAGTCAATAAAGCATACTTTCTGGCATTCTTTACTTTCAGCCAAGATCCACCTGACATCAACAATGATATCCCTTGCTCCACTCTTTCTTCTGAAATTGGCATGAACCTCTCAAAGTTCTCTGTTAATGTATGGTTGCAGCCATTTTTGCATTATATTTAGCAAAATTTTACTTGCATGTGATATTAATGATATTGTCCGGTGATTTGCATTCCTCTCTTTGGAATGGGCAAACTATAAATCTCTTCCAGTTAGTTGGCCAGGTAGTTTTTCTTTTAAATTTCTTGGCATAGATGAGTGAATGCCTCCAGTGCTGCATCAGTTTGTTGACAAACTTCAATTTGTATTACATCAATTCTCAGTGCATTGTTCTTTGCCAATGCCTTCAATGTACCCAGGACTCCTTCCTTCAGTATCACTGGCTCTTCATCATATGATGTTCAACCATCAAATGGTTTAACATTGACCATTTCTTTTTGGCACAGTGACTCTGTATATTTCTTGCACCTTCTTTTAATGTTTCATTATTCAATATTTTGCCCATAAAATCCTTCAACATTGCAAGTCAAGGCTTGAATTTTCTTCATTTTCCTCAACTTGAGAAATGCTGAATATGTTCTTCCCTTTTGATTTTCTAACTCCAGGTCTTTGCACATTTTGTTACAATATTTGACTTTGTCTTCTTGAGATGATATTGGAATTTCCTATTCAGCTCTTTTATCACATATTTTCCATCTCTATGTTGGAAAGCAAGTTTCCATTTTGGTCTTTTCCTTCTTTCTTGTCTTCTTAATGACCTTTTCCTTTCTTCCTCTCTGAAATTCTTCATGTTATCCCAAAACCCTTCTGGTCTTCAGTCTTTAATGTATAATACATCAAATCTGTCCTTCATATGATCTCTAATTTCAGTGGGATATATTCAAGATCATATTTTGGCTCTTGTGGACTTGTTTAAATTATCTGCAGCTTCAGCCTGATGAGCAGCTGATGGTCTGTTCCACTGTCTGCTCCTGGCCTTGTTTTGGCTGTTTGGTGAGCTCCATGTATATAGTTGTCATTTTTGTTGTTGTTCTATGTATTATTTGTTTTTGTCTGAAGAGCCATTCTAAGATTTTTTTTATCCATTCTGTTCCTTTTTTTAAAAAAAGACACAAACAGATTTTTATATAATACTTTTCAAGAAAAATAAAGGCTGAGATGAAATTAATAAAATTACTTTTAAACTATACAAGGCTAACTTCAAAGATACCTTTAACATATACTTTTCCTACCATTTTGACAAATCCTACATTTTTTACATTCAGTTGACCATTGTAATGATGACAATACTTTCCATGCACCATTAATGAGATTTACCTCTGTTACCTTTTTTTTTTTTGGAGTACACATAGCATGCTGTAAATACATATTTGCTTAAATATACAAAGGGCACATTTTGCAAGCCAGCCTCCTATCCACAGGCTCACTGCTTTTCTCAGTCCATGGAAGTCCACTGTTCTGTATCTCTATGCCATTGCCTCCACCACCACCTCTGTTGTCACCACTTCTCTGGTCACGATCCCTTTCTCTTCTCATTTTCTTCCCTCATGAAGGTCATAGGGTCTTTTGTTCCTGAGATAACAGATTAACTGCTCTCCCTTTCAGTTGCACTTCTACATTTACAATTGCCATTAGAGTTGAAAATAATTACTTGTAATTGTATCATAATGCCTTATCCCCCTCATTACCAGACCCATCTGGACAGGAGGGAAATTATTCAGTTGGGTTTCTATCTTACTCCCCCTTTTCTGACACTAAGCACCCTCATGATCAACTTGTAAGCCAGTCACTTTGTGCCTTTGGTAGCCCTAAATTTCGGTAGTCAAAGTTTAAGTTGCCCATTCCCATCAGCCCAGTGTAATGAGGAGACATGCTTTATCCTTGATATGAGGATCCTTTCCTATTTGGTTGGAATTTTGAGCAACCTCATCCATATATAGTCGCCTTTTATGCTGTTTAAAAAAGGTATTTGCAAGGAAGGAGTCATCAGTCTTGCAAAATTCTATCATGTGTTACATATGTATATATACCATGGTTTCTATCACCAAGGTCACATTTTCAAATGACTGATCCTTCTTCTTTGTTTCCAACCACTGCATTCCAATCACCAGTAATTACTAATACACCTTGACTGCATGTTTTATCAGTTTCTGACTGAAAAAGTTGGTAGAATTCTTTAGTTCCATCATGACTAGCTTTGGCGATTGGTATGTAAATTTGAATAACAGTTATGTTAACTGGTCTTACTTGTAAGCATATGGATATTATCCTATCACAAACAGCATTGTACTTCAAGACAGACCTTGATATGTTTTTTTTTGATGAATGTGATGCCATTCCTCTTTAATTTATCATTCCCAGCATAGTAAACCAAGAGATGCTTAGGGTATCTATGTATATGCATTCCATTTCATTTTTTGACAGTTTCCAGTTTTCCTAGATTCATGCTTCATATATTCCATTCTCCAATTATTAATAAATGTTTACAGCTGTTTCTCTTCATTTTGAGTTATGCCCTATCCGCAAATGATGGTCCCAAACACTTTACTCCATTCGTGCCATCACAGCCATCTCTAGTTTAAGGAGGCAGTTCTTGCCAGCCGTATCTGGAGCGTCTTCCAACCTGAGGGGCTCATCTTCTGACACTATTTCTGACAATATTCTAGTGCTCTTCACCATATTTCAATATTCAATATTCTGGTGCTGACAGTGTTCCACTGCTAGTCATAAGGTTTTCAGTGACTAAACAGTCCTAAGTAATCCATCTCACATCCTAGTCTGCTTTTGTCTGGAATCTCAGATGAAATTTATCCACAGTGGGTGAACTTGCTGGTATTTAAAATACCCATGGCATAGCTTCCAAAATCACAGCAACATACAAGCCACCACAGTATGACAAACTCACAGACAAGTGGTATTAGTGATAGTAAGCACATATTGAGCTCTAACTATGTACTAGGCATTTTGTTAATTGCTTTATATTAATTATCCTATTTAATTCTTACAAACCCCAAAGAAGCAGATATTATTATAAACTCCATTTTACAGATAGGGAAAACGAGATTAAGAAAGTATACATAACTTGTTCAACATCATACTGACAAAGGTGAAGCTGAAGTCAAATAACATTGTAAACTTTAAACACATACTAGGCAGTACAATGTAGTAAGGGAATAATTAAGGATTTATGCAATGATGACTTTACAAAAACATACACAGTAGCAATCAACATGTCTAAAATTATAGACTGATTAAATAAATTATGGTATGGCTAAAATATACAATAAAAAAATTGACAATAAAAAAGATGTAATAAGAGTTACGATATATGTAACTTAGTTTCAAATACTTGATAAAAGACGGAAAAAACGGAGAGAAAGTGTTGCTACAGATAGACAGATAGATGTATATGTATGTGTATATACACACTGAAGATCAAAGATCACAGTCTTCAGTATGGTCACCTCAATGTAAAGAAAACAAAAATCCTCACCACTGGACCAACAAATAGCATCATGATAAATGGATAAAAGACCAAAGCTGTCAAATACTTCATTTTGCTTAGATCCACTATCGATACTCATGGAAGGAGCAGTAGCAGTCAGGAAATCAAACACTATATTGCATTAGGCAAATCTGCTGCATGAGATCTCTTTAAAATGTTCAAGAACAAAGATGTCACTTTGAGGACATATAACTCAAGGTGCACTTAACCCAAGCTGTGGTATGTTCAATAGTTTCATATGCATGTCAAGTTGGACCGTGAACAGGGAAGATGATAGAATTGATGTATTTGGGTAATGGTGTTGGAGAAGAATATTTAAAGTACCATGGACTGTTAGAACAACAAATTTCCAACTTGTGTTGGAAGAAGTACAAACAGAATACTTTTACCAGAAGAAGTAAAGCCAGAATGAAATGACCTTGTCTCCCATATTTTGGACATATTATCATGAGAGACCAGTTCCTGGAGGATAACATGCTTGGTAAAGTGGAGAATAATCAAAAAAAGAAAAAGACCCCCAAAGAGATGGGCTGGCACACTGGCAGTTTGTTGTTGTTGTTAAGTGCCATTGAGTTGGTTCCGTCTCATAGCAATTCTGAATAGAGTTTCTGAGGAGCTGTTGGTGGGTTTGAACTGCTGACCTTGTGGTTCATGGTCCAGTGCTGATCCTACAGTGCCAGCAGCAATGGCTTAAAGCTTAACAATTGTGACGATGGTGCAGGACTGGGTAGTGTTTCCTTCTGTTGTGCATAAAGTCACTATGAGTTGGAACTGAATCATCGGCACCTAACAACAATATATTTATATGTATATGTGTTTATATATATTTAACATATACATATATTTATATGTATATACTGTCCCTGCCATAGCACCAAGTTTGTTATTAGGAACCATTGTAAGTACCCAGAATTTTTAATATAATAGGCTTTATTGAGTTGTTTACTGGTTGACTTCTAACTATGGGTTGTATGTTAAGTAGGACATCTAAAAATCTGTAACCCAGGGACTCTATGTTGGAAAATCATCATCTTTTAATTTAATTTTCCCTAGATATTTCTGAACTTCCCTTTTAAGGGAGCATACAGAAAAGATGCATAAATAGTATACAATCTTTTAAATATATGATTGTGATACTGATAGTCCTTGGGCTACACTGAGTTGACATGAGAACAAGCAAGTTGTTTTCCAACAGATTCCAACTCATGGAGACTGCATGTGTGTGGTAGAGTAGAACTGTATTCCATAGGTTTTCAAGGCTGTGACCTTTCAGAAACTCAAATCAGGTCAGTGATAATAATGTATTAAAAGTGACAAATCTCTATAAAATAAGGTATACTTACGAAGCAAAAGGAATTTTTAATATTGGATCTGAGTTGTCAACAGCAAGGCTTCCAGACTTAAAGTGAGAACTGAATTGCGTAAGATGGTTTCGAAGTATTCCAACAGCAACTTGTGCGTGCGGATCAAGACTCACTCTGAAAATGTTAATTAAAAAATGGTTAATTTCTAGGTGTAATTTATCCAAAATTAGTAGGGTAAGCAAACGCTGTTAAATATAAGTAAAGTCAACAGCTTGAACTCTGATTCACATACCTGAATACAATAACACTTCCTGGAGACAAATTTTCAAATTCTATTTCTTGAATATATTCATTGGGTCCTTTTGTAGCAAATCCAGCTTGTTTAACAATTTTACTTTCATTAAGCTTGAAAAAAAAAAATCATTCAACAAATTTTTTTTCATTCTCAACAAATAATTCTACTGTCCTTATAATACTAAATAAAGTTCGTAGTAAGATAAGCGCCTCAAATACCTGGATATGTTCTCTAATTTCTACTGTGACATCTGGCATTCCATTGATTGAATTCTCATCCTTCCTGTAAGGTTTTGTATTTCTCTCAATAGTTCTAGCTTCAAGAACTACTTCTTCAATTTTGCCTAGGAACATACAAAAATTATTTAAAATTTTCATATCAGATTATCTGCATTTGAAATTGTTAAGCTCTGGTGACACTATATGTAAGTGTTGAATTTATAACTGCAAAATCCATGGTTCAAAGCCACCTGCCTAATTTTGAAGACAGAGAAAGTAAATCTATGTCATCTTCTGAATCTGTCTTAAATTCCTGGCAGCTATCTGTCAATGTACTGCTGCAACTATTTATGAATTACCTTAAAAAAAATCATGTATGTGATACTAATGATACTATTCAATGATTTTTGTATTCTGTTGTATCATCGTTCTTTGGAATGGGCACAAATATGGATCTCTACCTATTGGTTCCACCACTTGTCTGTCAGTTTGTCATACTGTGGTGGTTTGTGAGTTGCTGTGATTCTGAAAGCTATGCCACGGATATTTTATATAACAGCAGGGTCACCCATGGTGCACAGATTTCAGATGAGCTTCCAGACAAAGACAGACTAGGAAGAAGGAGTGATGAATTACTTCTGAATATTTAGTCACTGAAAACCTTATGAATAGCAGAGAAACACTATCAGATAAAGTGCCGGAAATTCAGCCATTCAGGATGGAAGGTTCTCAAAATGAGACTGGGGAAGAGCTGCCCCCTCAAAGTAGAGTTGACCGTGATGACATGAATGGAGTAAAGCCTGTGGGAGAAAAGCCCGTGGGACCTTCATTTGCTGATGGAGAATAACTCAAAGAATGAAGAGAAATAGCTGTAAACATCCATTGAAAATCAGAACATGAAATATACAAAGTATGAATCTGGAAAAATTGGAAGTTGTCAAAAGTGAAATGGAACACATAAACATCGATATCTTAGGCTTTGGTGAGCTGAAATGGACTAGAATTAGGCCATTTTGAATCTGATGACCACATGGTTTACTATACTGGAAATGACAAATTAAAGAGGAATGGTGTTGCATTCATTGTCAAAAAGAACATATCCAGATCAGTCATGAGGTACAACACTGTCTGTGATAGGATGACATCCATGCGCCTGCAGGGAAGCCCAGTTAACACAACTATTATTCAAATTTACGCACAAACCATTAAAGCCAGTGAGGATGAAATAGAAGAATTCTACCAACTTCTTAAATCTGAAATTAATCAAACATGCAATCAAGATGTATTGATCATTACTGATGATTGGAATGCAAAGGTTGGGAGCAAAGAGGAAGGATCAGTAGTTGGAAAATATGGCCTTGGTGATAGAAATGATGTTGGAGGATGCATGATAGAATTCTGCAAAACCAATGATTTGTTCATTTCAAATACCTTCTTTAGACAGTATAAGAGACGACCATATACATGGACCTCACCAGATGGAATACATAGAAATCAAATTGACTACATCTGCAGAAAGAGAGGATGGAAAAGCTCCATATCATCATTGAAAACAAGGCCAGGGGCAGACTGTGGAACAACCATCAATTACTCATATGCAAGTTCAAACTGAAGCTGAAGAAAATGAAAATAAGTCCATGAGAGCCAAAATATGACACTGAATATATCCCACCCTTAGAGATCATCTGAAGAACAGATTTGATACATTAAACACTAAAGACTGAAGACCAGAAGAGTTGTGGGATGACATCAAGAACATCATTACATGAAGAAAGCAAAAAGTCATTAAGAAAACAAGAAAGAAGGAAAAGGTCAAAATGGATGTCAGAAGAGACTCTGAAACTTGCTCTCCAGCATAGAGATGCTAAAGCAAATGGAAGAAATGAGGAGGTACAAAGGGATGAACAGAAAATTTCAAATTTCAGCTAGTGAAGATAAAGCCAAATACTACAACAAAATGTGCAAAGATCTGGAATCAGAAAGCCAAAAAGGAAGCACACACTCAGCATTTCTCAAGCTGGGGGAACTGAAGAAAAAATTCAAGCCTTGACTTTCATTATTGAAAGATTCTCTGTGCAAATTACTGAATGATGCAGAAAGCCTCAAGAGAAGATGGAAGGAATACACAGCGTCACTGTACCAAAAGGAAATGGTTCATGTTCAACCTTTTCGAGAGGTAGCATGTGATCAAGAGCCAATGATACTGAAGGAGGAAGTCCAAGGTGCATTGAAGGAATTGGCAAAGAACAAGGCACCAGGAATTGATGGAATGAAAACTGAAATCTTTCAAGAAAGTGAAGCGGCACAGGAGGCACTCACTCATCTCTGTCAAGAAATTTGGAAGACAACTATCTGGTTGACTGATTGGGAGAGAACCGTATTTGTGCCCATTCCACAGAGAGGTGACCCAACGGAATGCGGAAATCATCGGACAATTTCTTTGATATCCCATGCGCATAAAGTTTTACTAAAGGTAATGTAGAAACACCTGCAAGCACACATTGACAGAGAAACTTCCAGAGGTTCAAGACAGATTCAAAAGAGGCCATGGAATAAGGGATATCATTGCTGAGGTCCGTCCTCTTTGCTTCCAAACACTGGTAATTATCAATGTATCTTGATTGTATGTTTGATCAATTTCCAACTGAAGAAGTTAGTAGAATTTTTCAATTTCATCATCACTGGCTTTGTTGTCCTTAAATTTGAGTAACAGTCATATTCACTTGGTTTTCCTGGTAGGCATCTGGACATTATCCTGTCACAGACAGAGCTGTGTTTCAAGATAGATCTTGAGATGCTCTTTTTGATGATGAATGGGAAACCACTCCTCTTCAATTTGTTATTTCCAGTACAGTACACTATATGACTGTCATATGAAAAACGGCCAGTATCAGTCCATTTCAGTTCACTAATGCATTTCATTTCAGTTCTGATGACTTCCAATTTTCTTAGATTCATTTTTTGTACATTTTACATTCTGATTACTAGTGGATGTTTGCAGCTTTTTCTTATTTTGAGTTGTGAAACATCAGCAAATGGTAGTCCCAAAAGCTTTGCTATGTCAACATCAAGAAGGTCGACTCTACTTTGAGGAGGCATCTCATCCTCAAATGAATTTTGACTGCCCTCCAACCTGAGGGGCTCATCTTCTGGCACTGTATCAGACAATATTTCACTATTATTCAGCGGCCAACCTTTCAGAAGTAGTCTGCTTCTCCTCCTTCCTAGTCTGTGTTAGTCTAGAAGCATTGCTAAAAACTTTCTACTATTGGTGACCCAGCTGGTGTGTTCTAGCATCACTGCAACATAAAAGCCACTGCAGGACAACAAAATGACAGATGAGTATTGGAGTAAAAATAAAAGTTACCAAAAATTTCTAATTTCTTCCTCCAATTACCTCCAAATTTGTATTTTTATAATATATGATATATAATAATCATCATAACAATATAAGGGACTCCTGGTGTGGTACTTCAGGATCAGCACTGGACTGCTAACCACAAGGTCAGCAGTTCAAGCCCACCAGCTGCTCCTCAGAAACCCTATGCAAAGTTGCTAAGAGTTGGAATTGATTCAACGGCACTTAACAATAACAACATAACAATATAATACAGTTACAATAAAAAGTTTTAGATTGAATTACCAGGGATACACATTTGAGGTACTTCCTTGCTGTAAAATGAGGTCTTGGGATTCCTAAAAGCAGTTCTAGACACAGCCACAACAGATTGATGGATACTAGGTGAGTGTCTGGTTACTGCCACTATATCTTCATCAACCTGATCCACATACACCTGTAAAACATACAGACAAAACTGGTTTGTACTCAAACTGTAATGTTTCTGAAATTAAATCTTAAGAAACAAACTTAGAAGAGTTTCTTACCTGAATAAATCCTTTGGCTCCAAGCTCTTGGTGAAGCTTATTGATAGCACACCTGGCTGCAATAATTCCACTTTGGGAATTCACTTCACTTGTATTGGATGGAGACGCTCCAGGATTCCACTTAGTGTAAAACCGTTCCTCCGAAACCACTGAAATCTAGACAAAGTTACAACTTAGATATATATTCCTTTGTAATTACAGTGAAAGTTTTTGGTGAAAATGCTCAAAGTTGTTACAACATGGATTTAAATAACCACATGGAAACAAACCTGATGAGGCACTAATTCATCATAACCTCTAGTACTTCCGCTAGCACAACATGCCATAGAAACAACTGTGGAACTTGGAAGAGCATCATATGCTGACCGATGCTAGAATAGAATCAAGTAAACTGTTACTTTCTTTCAAATGCAAAGTGATCTAATAGAATAATAAAGCAAAAGAATAATTATACAAGTATGTCTTCTAAGGTCTATTATTTTAAAACAAGGTATTTTTTAAAAACTAAGAACCAACCACATACAAATCTAAGACACAAATTTGAAACAGTATTGCCACAGAGCACCAGAGAACTAAGTATCAAAACGTTTAGAAAAATAATATGAGACTCTGATTAGATGCTTACCACAATAGGACATTCATTGTCATGGGTAATATCCATAAATAGGGCATGTGCAATCGCTGGCATTAAAGGCCTCAAGCAAGGCTGAACAAAGGATCCAACAGGTTCTCCTCCATAACGGTAAACTAACCTGCCCTCCTCATGACTATTGTATGCACTCATTGCCTCTGCAAAGCATAACATAATATTTTAACAATCACCACTATTTATGTCTAAGAAAAGGTGAGATTTCTAATCATGACTGATTTTTAATATAGAGGTCACATAAACAGTGTTAATCAAATAACTACAAACTGATTTAAAAATTTAAACAAATCTCCATCAGCTTAAACAACAAAAAATATTTCTTTATAATTTAAAATATTTTTTTATAGCTTAACTGGGAGATAGCTAATGTAAGTAAGAGGCAGTACATTAATATATTAGGATGCTATGAAAAATGATAGGGTATCCAATTGTGAGATGAAAAACAGATTTATATACTTTCAAGAATTAAGTGGTTTTGTTAGTTATCAGCTAATTTCACTAGTCTTTCAATTTAAAATGAGGTTATCTTACCCAGAAGTAGAAATGTTTGGTTATTATATTAGATAATCTGGGATCGAATATTTGAAAGAATATTAATGGTGTTAAACTAGTTAAACATTATATATAAAGCTATCAAGTACCTTTTACTTTATTTAAACAAAAGTTAACATTTAGACAGAAATATATTTCCAGGAGCCTACCTCTTATTAAGGAACTAATGCCCAGTCTAGTAACAAAGATATTGTCCAAGTCTTCGCTTCCTGTGAAGAGTTCGGCTACTACATATAAATTGGGTTGCAATTTCCTAGCAGCATCCAACATGTACTGCAAAAAGCATATCACAAATGTAGCAGAAAGGGAAAAGCAAGATTGAGGGGGAAAGGCAACACTAGGCATGGATTTGATTTAGGAAAAAATCACGTAGCATAAGAGAAATTCAAAACGAATTTCCAAAAAAATTAATAGAGCAGTTGTAAGAAACATCAAACAGACCAACACACACAATCAACAAGACGATTAGTAAAGAGAACAAAAACAGTTAAAAGGGAAGGTCAGATTTTACAAAGATAAAGAAACATAGGGGGAAGGGAGGAAGAAGAAAAATGTTAGTGTCACATTAAAAACAGGAAATCATAACACAGTAATTCTGTCAGGCATTCCTTAGTGTTTTTGTTTTTAATACCTTTACTCAGAGTATTAATTTCAGGCAGTTGACTAAATTATTATTGGTAATGTCTCTGCTGGTGAAACATTTATACCTTACAAAGATTAGGTTTTAATGATGCCAATATTTCCTAAAGATTGTAATAAACTTTTAAACTACAATGTCAGGAAATATTGAGCTATAACTAACAATCAGAGCAGTTCAAAAAGTTAGTAAATTACCTAAATTCTGTTAGCAAGTAACATCATTGAGGTTTTGTAACTTAAAATTAAGCAAAGTAAGGTTTAAATTCTGATTTATAATAATGCTATAATAATCTTATAAATATAAATATTCTTTATGATTGTTAAGGCATGCTAAAAACACAAACTAAAAAAAACTGTCATTTTTTGGTGCTATTCAATGTTCTAGCAGCTTAACAATGTTCACTAAACCTTTCAATCAAATAAAATTTTCACCATAGAACATGAAACATAATGTTGTTATGTGCCGTGGAGTCGGTTCCAACTCATAGCAACCCTGTACAGAGTTTCTGAGGCTGTAAATCTTTACGGGAACAGAAAGCCTCATCTTTCTCCCACGGAACAGCTGGTAGTTTCGAACTGCTGACTCTGAGGTTCACAGGCTGATTCGTAACCACTACATTACCAGAGCTCCTTGAAACATAATAATAAATTATAAATACTGTTTTAAATTAGGAATAGATATTACCAGATAAGTACACATTTCAAGGGAACCAGTAAGTAATTAAATATTTTAACTGGATGAAATTGCTTTTGTATTAGTCCTGGTATGGCACTGTGTGTTAATGATCTGGACTGCAGGCTGGCGGTTCAAAATTCACCTGCTGCTCCTTGGAAACCCTATGCAGGGTCTCTATGGGTCAGACCGACTCTAAGGCACTTAACAACAACATGTTTACAAAGCTGTATAGATAGAAGATAAGGTGCTCTGGTAGCGTAGTGGTTACGAATCGGGCTGCGAACCTCAAGGTCAGCAGTTTGAAACTACCAGCTGTTCTGTGGAAGAAAGATGAGCCTTTCTGCTTCCTGTATAGGGTTGCTATGTATTGGAACTGACTCCACAGCACACAGCCACCATAAATAGAAGATAATGCTATAAGTTTTGACATGGTTCAATAGTTACTGTAAAAAATATAAAAGCAGTATATACAATCAATATGTATGTTTACACATTCTTTTAAACGATAATGAAAAACTGAATCAATGAGGCTAAATTAGTGTTAATATCAAGATGAAGCTTTATGCTCCTGTAAAGATTTATAGCCTTGGAAACCCTGTACAGGGTCACAAGTAAGTCAGAACTGACTCAATGGTACACTACAGCAACAACAATATACTTTAATGCTAGTGTTTAAATAATCACTATAATAATGTATTATATGCTATGCAACTTCACAGTGACTAGTAACATACTAAATACAGCAATCATAAAAAACAAATATTTTATGATTCAATAGGTAAATGTTTGATATATGATCATCAGATACAATATAATATACTTTCCTAAATTAAAATTAAAACATTATCTTATTAAACATTTGATAGTCCTCTATTCCAAACAATTCCATCAAGAGTCCATTATATTTATATAAAACCACTTATATGTTTAATCAAATCAGTTAACCAAAGTAAAGGTTTCAGTAGTGTCCAACAAACAAAAGGAAACGTATTATCTGTATATTCAAGGAAAGTTAGAAAAGAATACCAAATTTCGTTTTGTATTGTAGATAAGATGTTTTTCTGTACCTCAGCTACAGGAAGAGGTGTTGAGTGGCAGTTATCAAGACGCACTCCCTGGAAATAAGTTGCAGTTATTTCAGTGTATTTTTTCATGTGTGCCCAGAGATAAGGACAGTCTTCTGGTTTATTCCCATAACGTAATTTAACGCTGTCTCCCCAGCAAATAAGCTCTCTCCTGAGATATACGTCTGAACCTTTTAAGAAAGGAAACTTGCATTCAATGATTCAAGAAATGAAACAGAAAGCAATTACTTAAATAAGACAGATTATTTCTGTTACAAACTATGTATTAGTTAGAACTATTACAAATCGGGCTGTGAACCTTAAGGTCAGCGGTTCGAAACTACCAGCCGCTTCGCGGGAGAAAGATGAGGCTTTCTACTCCCGTAAAGATTTACACCCTCGGAAACCCTGTACAGGGTCGCTATGGGTCGGACCCGACTCGATGGCACTTAACAACAACAACAACAACACATCTAAATGGCATGGTATTTCTTTAAAAAAGAATACTAAGTTAAATCTCATACCTGTTTTGCAAAATTCCTGTGAATAGTCTAAAGTATGTGCTTTATTTCAAAACTACATGCTTGTTTGTTTTTTTAATGGAAAATCGTAATTACTATATTACAGGTACTTTAAAAACTATGTTGTTGTTGTTAAGTGCTGTCGAGTCATAGCAACCCTGTATAGGGTTTCAGAGAATGTCTGGTGAGCTTGAACCATCAATCTTGGTGGTTCAAACCAACCTGGCAGTCTACTGTATTGACTCACAGCACCAATACACTATTCAAAACATTTAAACCTCCATCCATCATCCATACCTTTCTACTCACTTTTGACTATTTTGTTGTTGTTGTTAGGTGCAATTGAGTCGGCACCAACTCATAGAGATCTTATGCACAGCAGAACGAAACAGTGCCCAATCCTGGGCCATAGGTTATATTTAATCCAGGTCATAGAACAAGATAGCTTTTTTTTTTTTTTTTAAATTAAAAATGTCTACAAAGAACAGGGCTCTAGGATAAGCAAGGTAAATTTGAACCACAAAGTCAGCGGTTCAAACTTACCAGCTGCTCCTTGAAAACCCAATTCAGAACCAACTTGACAGTGCTTCACAACAACAACATATTTAATTTAAAAAACCCAAAACACAAATGAAATTTTTAAATTAAATTGAATGCCATTAAAATAAGTGTTCTAGTTCTGAAATGCTGAAAAATAAATATATAAACATATTGATGAGTCCCCTGCTAAATTTGTCCTGGCAATAGTAGAATTAGGAGTAAGAACTGGAGGAGTAAGGAAGGAGTCACCTAAAAGCAATTAGTTTCTCATTTAACTAACTGCCATTCACATAGCTTAAGACTACTCTGGTCAACGCATGAAAGTATAATTTCTCTTACAGCAACAGAACCTTAGAGCAGCAATTTCAAATGTCTCTTAAAAAGCCAGTAAGGTAAAATTTTGCCCAAATAAAATACTATTCAAAAATGCAATATCTAAAGTAGATACATAAAAGCCATTCTATTTGAGGGAGAGACAAAAAAAGGAGTGAAAAAGAGATATGTGTTCTGTCCTTTGTCAATCCTTCATCTTCTCTCAAACTATATGCCTACTATGACATCTCTGGGAACAAATTTTGAAAAACACTTGCCTGTTGGAGGTGGGGAGGTAAGGGTGGAGGAAAATCAATAAAACTGTTTATATTGCCATGAACTTTTCATTTCTCATTCATTCAGATTTCACATTGATGACATACCTGGCTCAGCAAAGTTTCGAAGAGGATCATCTCCCATTACCCATCCATTATGTGCCATTAGAAAACAAGCTTTATCGGGAAGATGAATCATAGATTCTTCTACAGAAAGTGTCATTTCTTCAAATGGGAAAGTAAAATATCTAAGGAGATACAACTAAATATTAGATCCATAAGAGAAATCCCTTGGTGAGACTTTGAATAGCAATATTAAAATTGAAATTTTGATTTACTCCACAGCACATAACAACAACAACTAATTCTTTAAGGAGCTCTGGTAGTGTAGTGGTTACGAATCGGGCTGCGAACCTCAAGGTCAGCAGTTCGAAACTACCATTTGTTCTGCGGGAGAAAGATGAGACTTTCTACTCCTGTAAAGATTTACAGTCTCAGAAACCCTGTACAGGGTGACTATGAGTTGGGACCGACTCCACGGCACTTGACTACAACAACAACAATAACTTATACTTTAAAGAAGATTTTAAAAGTTTAAATTCATCACAAAATTACTAAGAAAATCCCTGAAGGATTGATGTTACCAACTGCTCTTTAGTTACCCAATCTATGCTGAACATTACTTACGAAGTAGGGCACTAAATGCTTGGTCAAGATGATTAATATTTAATTTATTAGTAGTATACAATCCTGGATTTCTGGTGTGGCACTGTGGATCATCACTGGACTGTGCATCACAAGGTCGGCAGTTCAAACCCACCAGCTGCTCCACAGAAACCTGATACAAGGTCACTAAAGTCAAAACCGACTTGACGGCACTTAACAAAAATATTGAATCCTCCAAGTAGGTCTGGTGGAACTCTGGGTTAGGCATTGGACTGCTAACCAAAGTTCAAACTCACCAGTCAAGTCACTAAGTGGGAGAAAGACAAGGTTGGGCCCACAAAGATTTACAGTCTCGTAAACCCTATATAAAATCACTATGATTCAAAATCTACTAGAAAGAGTAATGTAAATAATAATTGTACAGATGATAGTTTCTCTAAAGATTTGTTCAACAAAATTTTTGATATTAAGCCCAGTTTCTAAACAAAAAGTTCTATTTCAAATGAAGAAATATACTAAAGTCACACATTAAATGAAACATTTAGGTAAATTTGAGAGGCTACATACAATTTTCAGCCATCAATGAGAATAAAACAAAAATGGAATACCTGGTTACTAAAGGGTATTTTCTAGTGACAGGTCCCAGTTTAGGGCCATGGCCAGCCAGTCGTTCATAAAAAACATTTCCCAAAAGGCAATTTACAGCCTAGAAAACATTAAATTATGTTACTTCAACAAAGGAGAAAAAAACAAGCATTGTGACTCAAAGAAAAACAATAGTTCGAAGGAAGTAAAACCTGTTCCTGATGATAGTTCATTTGCTGAAGCTTCTCTGAATTTAATTCCTCAATTCTCTTACTGAACCAATGACAGCACTCAGCAATCGCAGTGGGCCCTTTGCTAGAGAAGAAAGAGCAATACAAACTTATTATTTGATGGTTTTAAAAATTCTACATCTAAAAGCTTTCTAATCAGGGTAATAGCCACTAAACATATCCATCAGAATTTTAATGATGGCTTAAGACATTTTCCATCATAAAAATTTACATATATAAATAGGTAGGTGGTCTGGCACACAAAAATGAGAAAAAATATCATGTACTGAGGTAACAGAACTATGGAAAATTAGTTCCTTTTCATTTCTATGGAAAGTTTAAATAAATAGCATATGAAAATTATACTAGCCATAAAAGTTTATATGTAAAATTATTCTTTATTCCACGGGAAAAACATGTAACATACTCATGTGGCATGAAAGTTGCTAGTGCAATGTTCATATCTACAGTACAGCCAAGTCGTCGATATTCAGGATCTTGAATAATCTTAAGATGCTCCATTGGATCAGACTTGGTTATATTTCTACTTTCTGAAAGAAAGAAAAATAGTATCTTAAATTCAAATATCCCCAAGCAGATTATATTTGTTGCAGGTTCCACATTTTCTATTCTACATATTTTTATAGAAAATAAAACATGTTTATTTTAAAAGCACCCTTTCTATCATCTCCTCCCCATCCTCATGCATATACACATGCATACATATACACAGAAAGTAACATCACAAAAGAAAAACACAGGAATTTTGCTCAGTTCAACCTGGCCCACAGATGGTATTTATTTATTGAATTCCTTTTTTTTATGGCATTACGGATTATGGTGATATATGCTTCTTTTCCTCTCTCCAAGTGCTAGTAAGTACCCTAATCACAAGAGATTTTGTTTTCTTTAATGATTGCACAAAAAATAGCATAGCTTGTAAGTATCATATGCAAGGGAAGATAGAGGTCCTTTTGTGAAATGAAACAAGAAGGAAAGTTAGTATAAAAAAATTTGTCTACTAAGATGTTACACAGTTACAAAAGCTGTTATGTGAATTTGACCTGGAGTTTCCTGGACTATAATGACTTTACTTTGAAGGCAATTATTTTTGGGTGCTGGTTTGTAGATGAAGAGGAGAATTCCTTTACTTAAGAGCCACCATAGATTATTTCTGTTAAGCTGCCCTGCATTAATCACAGATACACTCTTCATGCATCTCTCTAGTTACCTCAAAAAACCCTCAATTTCTCTCTTTGCATGGTCTTTCCTAACCTATTTTGTTTGACTCATGGGCTAACTTTTTAAGGTTAACTATCCATGGCACATCATCACCACCACCACCACCACTGTTGCAGACCGTGTAAGACTAATCAGAGGTTCGAGGCCCGCTAGGGCCGAGTGTAACAAATGAGGCCACTGGCAGTTAATGGCAAATTGCTTTCATATTAATATTCAGGTATATATATTAAATTAATACACTGGAGCCTTTGACAATCCACAGATAAATGTGGTATTTTCCTAAGGCCAAGACTAAAGGTTGCAAGGTTAAGCCTTTCTCCAAAGGATTAACTAAAAATGTCTTAGCTACTTCACAGTTCTTTGTTCCATAGACAAAGAACCCATCCTCCCTAATCCTTTTCCAGGTGCAGCCCATTCACCTGGGCGTCTGGAGTCCTCCTGCAGACCTGGCTCAGGAAGCCAAAGCAGCAGGACTCCGCCCAAGCTTTTGTCTTTATCTCTCACCTTCCCCCAACTATGCTCAGGGGCTATAGATATGTTAATTGGGCCTGAGAATCCAAGTTGCTAGCCTGGGATTCGAACCAGCAAAGCACAATGTAAAGTTACCTGAATGTCTGGAAAAGTACTGATGTTAGCTGTACCTTGCCTAAGTCCCTCCCAGCTTGGTGTGAAGCTCCTCCCCTGAATAAAGCAGAGGCCCGGGCCTCCCCAGGTGTGCATTACTGGTTGGCAGGCATGGAGTAAACATGGCAGTGCATTACGGGTTGGAAGGCATGCAGTAAAGATTGCAGGGCAGAGAGTTGCTGCCTGCAGAGGCCACGATGCCTGTAGTCCCAAGCCTGCCCTTCAGTGATGTATCCACCCTGGCTTTGGGGTGCCTCGTTGTCTCCCTTCTTCTGTCTGTCTGTGTATTCTTTCGCTATCTCTATCGCCGTCAGGTATCCTCTCCTCGTGAACTGAACCCCAATGTCGAGACAGGTCCCCACCATAACCTTAACTTGAAGATACATTTGTTTTTTTCATCTTGATAATGGCTAATATCTGGATTCAAGGTCACTAGTGTTAGGGAACCTTAATGGTGAGCATCATCTGGAAGCCTCTCTACCTTGGTTAATATCCCAACCACATCTCTGGGTCAAAGCCTGTTTTAAGACTCTCGGCTACAACAAAGTGCTCTGGCTACCCATCGTCCATTCACTCATTAAACAAATGTATGTTGTTATTGTTGTTAAATGCCCTCAAGTTGGTTCCAACCCATAGCGAGCCTGTATAGGGTTTCCAAGGAACAGCTGGTAGGTTCAAAGTCCATTGCTTATCCTACAACATCACAACTAGACTCCAAATGTATATTAAATATTACTGTATTTTGAGCATTGCGCTGGGGAACCAAAAGTAAGATAAAGCTCCCAAGGCCAAAGATTATATCATGTTTCACTAAGACATGCCTTTTGGATATCCATGCTAACTCATATGCTTCTAGAATCATAGTTCTACAATTTAAAAAAGAATCCAAGTATCATGCAATAGTAACAGATTTAACAATGATATTAACCAAGAAGGAGTAATTACTTTAATGATCTCTTATTAAAATAATATTCTAGTGTATATCCGTTACCTTGTGTAAGAAGTCTTTTAAATTGTTCAACTGCTTTGCAAACATCTACTTGGAAAAACTCCCAGAGTTGAATCTTTGGAAAAACATCTTCCCAAACTATTTTTCGAATGCACTGAAAAATTTTAATAATTACAAACTTTAAAATATATTTTTACTAAATACTATTTGTCTAATTTAAAACACAGATGTTAAATCGCAGTCAACTATACATTTAATGTAATTCAGACATTGTGTTATTTTGTTTTAGTGCAGTACTCCTCTATACATACTGACATTCATTTGTTGATCATTTTCAATCAAAGCAGGTATTCCTTTTTCTTTGTATTTCCCATCTGCAATATCACAAGATAAATGCCAAAGAGCTCTGTCTAAGAGCCAGGCAGGTTTCAAGTGTGGAGAATTCACAAGGTTATATGCACATTCTGGATGCTCCTGGATCCATTTACTGTTAGTAGCTGAAAGAAAATGGAAGCATAAAGGAAAATTTTATAATTAAATTGACTGATGTTTAGTATTTATGCTAACCTTAAAAGTGAAATAAAAGTCAACTTCTACCATTCATTTCTTTATATATTAAACTTCAATATTTTATAATGATATTACATTATAAAAAAGGTTTCCTAGGTAGTGTTATCCTACTATATAGCATTATATAAAAGCTAGAACAAAAAACTCTTCTTAGACAATGCTGATCAAAGTAAAATCAATTTTCTCACAGGTAACCTCTTAGTATATCTAATCATGCAAGGTTAACAAAGATATGTTGCTTTGATAAGATTGGCAAAAGCAATGGTTTTGTCAGTCTTATCAAATTGCTAAAAGAAATAAACTTAAAAAAAATAAGTGTACTTAGATCTATCCATTTATATAGTACGTTCAGACTCAGAATCAGTTCTGCAAAATATTACAAGTCTTTACATTAAAGATAATCTACATTAATTTCTTCAATCAACAAACAAAAGTTGCATACATTGTATTAGACCTTTAAGATGGACTGATGCCCTATGAATTCATAATGATAACCATCAGTGGTAGTGGTTGTTGTGTAATCAAGTTGGTTCTGACTCATGGCGACCCTGTATAGGGTTTCCAAAGCTGTAAATATTTAGAAAAGTAGAAAATCTCATCTCTCTCCCTCAGAGAGTCTGGTGCACTTGAACCACTGACCTGTAGTTCACAGCACAGGGCCACAAGTACTAACAATGACTGTATTCCTTGTACATACCATGGACGTCTGGTGTGGGGCTGTAGGATTAGCCCTGGACTGCTAACTATAAGGTCAGCAGTTCAAACACACCAGTCGCTCCTCGGAAACCCTACACAGGGTCGCTATGAGTTGGAACCAACTCGACGGCACTTAACGACACTATATAGCATGAGTGCAGTGTCTCTTTAAATAAGCACTGGACTGCTAATCACAAGGTCAGTGGTTCAAGCCCCCCAGTTGCTCCACAAGAGAAAGATGAGGCTTTCTTTCCCACAAAGATTTACAGCCTTGGAAACCCTATACATACAACTACTTAACAAAAAGTATTCTAAGCACTTAAAGGATTTCTTGGGTGGTACAAATGGTTAAGCGCTAGACTACTAGTCAAAAAGTTGGTGATCTGAACCCACCCAGTGTCACCTTAGACTATATGTTTGGTGATCTGCTTCCAAAACACCACAACCTTGAAAACCCCATGAAGCAGTTCTACACTGGACACATGGGGTCATGGAAGGTCACTATGAATCAGAATCCACTTGACTGGTAAAGAATAACATGAATCTCCAAGTCCTACCTATGTGATGTAAGGTATACTATTTTGTTAATCCTTTAACAGATGAGGACATGAGGCACAGAAAAAGAATTCAACCACATTCATTCAAAGGCAGGAATTTGCAAATCCGTTATCTTAACCACTTCACTCTGTTCCTTAGATGAATGTGTTCATGCCTCATTCACTCAAGCTGAGTACCAATACAACCCTTATGAAGTTTTAAAAAAATTGTTTTTAATTTCAGTAATTTACTGGCTCATTTATTTAATATTTATATGCACAATGAATAAACACTTAGATAAAGGCAGAATACATAGGGGCAAAACTATCAACAAAGTTAGTGATAATTCTGCAAATTTGCATGAAAATTCTTTTTGCTAGGTTGATGATCACATTCAGCAAAATTCAAGGTGAATGTTAAAAAGACAAACACTGGTGGTAATTTTATCCAAATAGACTTTTCAATTAATAATACTAAATACTAATGCTACCCAACATTTTTAAATATTATCCTGAAACCTTATCTCTTACCTTAACATTTAGAAACAAAATCAGTGTAAAATTAGAGAATTATAAATATTAGGCAAAGGAAGTAAGTTTTTTTTTTCTATTTCTGTATCAAACAAGATTCTAGTTACAATCTATGTTTTAACATATATCAAAATTAAAAACTAAACATGGGATTCTGCAGTGGCAAAGTAAGGAAGTCAGCAAACATTTTCTCCATCAAAATAACAAGTGAACATCAAAAGGAAAAGTCATTTACAGTCTCTGTAAATTGTCTTAAGGACATAGAGAAAATGGAGAAACATTCGTTTAAGTTCATTACTAAATAATGAGCTCTAGTAGCATAGTGATTATGAATCAGGCTGCTAATCTCACGGTCAGCAGTTCGAAACTACCAGCAGTTCCATGGGAGAAAGATGAGGCTTTCTGCTTCCGTAAAGATTTACAGCCTTGGAAACCCTGTAGAGGGTCACTATGAGTCAGAACTGACTCCACGGCACACAACAACAACAAAACTTGATAAGAACAGAAAGAATCTGTGGATCTGTTTTCTTATCCCTCCCAACCAAGTAGCTGTTACAAGCACTATCCAAGGTGCTCTACTCTGGACAGGTATGGTCAAAAAGAAAAGGGCTTCCTTCCCCATTAGCTCCTAGTCTGGGTCAGGCTTCCTGCATTTCTCATTTCCAGAATCCCTTGTTGCAGAAGCTCTATTCCAGGAATGCTCACAGAGAAAAACAGGACTCCTTTGTCCACCCAGGCCCCCCTCATAGGGTGGAAGTCCTACCTCAGGTATGGCAGGTAAAGAATACTGGACTCCTACTTCCCTGCACTAGTTTGCTCTTACGGTGGGGGCTCCACACTGAGAGGGGCAAGCTGAAGCCACTAAGAATTACCTCCTCTGTCCCCAGTGCCTCCACATGGGGTGGTGACACTCCGGGGAAAAGTGGGTTCCTCCTACCATTTCAGGAGCACTGGTGATGCACTAGTGAAGTGCTCAGCAGCTAACCAAAAGGTTGGTGGTTCGAACTCACCAGCTGCGATGAGGGAAAAAATATGAGTCTGTTAACGTAATGGTTATGAATCGGGCTGTGAGCCGCAAGGTCAGCAGTTCGAAACTACCAGCTGTTCCGCAGGAGAAAGATGAGACTTTCTGCTCCTGTAAAGATTTCCAGCCTCGGAAACCCTGTGCAGGGTGGCTATGAGTTGGAACTGACTCCACGGCACATAACAACAACAACAACCATGAAGAAAGCTTATGGGGCAGTTCCACTCTATCCTGTAGGGCCACTATGAGTCAGAACCGACAATGGGCTTAAACTCCCAAGCTGAAGCAATGCCACAGGTGTTCTACTTAAGCAGGCCATAAAGATGAAGAAGAATCCTGGTGTGGTGCTGTGGGTTAATGCACCTGACTGTAAAGTCGTTTGAACTGCAAGGGCTACTGTTCAAGCTCACCAGCTGCTCCTTGGAAACCCTACACAAGGTCGCTATGGATGGGGACAGACTTGATGGCACTTAACACCAAAGAGGAAGTACTTAGTAGTTATGCCTGAGGGGACTGACTTTAAACAGTGGAGAACTTTGTGCCTAAAGGCATTGAGGGAACAAGTAAGAGAAGGTGGTAGGTCTTTGACATAAGTACATCAGAATAGCCTGAAGTTTAATAGAGAAAATCATAGAAAGATAAAGTACAGCTGGGGAAAGCCCTCCTGTGATCACAAGCAACTCTGGGAGTTAGGAATGCTGGGTACTTGATATATATATATATAAAGAGAGAGAGAGAGAGCGCTCTGGTAGCGTAGTGGCTACAACTTGGGCTGTGAACCACAAAGTCAGCAGTCTTCTGCGGGAGAAACAGGAGGCTTTTCTGCTCCTGTAACGATTTACAGCCTTGGAAACCCTGTACAGGGTCGCTATGAGTTGGAACTGACTCCACGGCACATAACAACAACATATATATATATATATTTTAAGTGAGTCTGACAATCTGCCTTTCATGATTTTCTCTGTCTCTGTCTTTCAATCTTTTTATGATGATGCATCTGAATTTGTATTTGTGTTTTAGCTACTTTAAGTTTTTGTGCTTTAAGATGTATAATTTTTTTTCATCAAACTTGGAAGTTTGGGAAGTTTACAGACATTATTCCTTATAATAGTTTTTTTCTCCATTCTTTCTCTTCTATCCTAGTATTCCCATTATACATATGTTAGGGTGCCTACTGGTATCCCATGTTTCCCTGGAGCTCTATTCATTTTCTTTGTTTCCTCTCTGTTCTTCAAATAACATATTCTCTACTGATTGATCCTCAAATTTACCAATTCTTTTTTTCTGTCAGTTTATATCTACAGTTGAACTGTCTAGTGAATTTTTCATGGTGGTTACTTTTTTAAGTAGACTTTATTTTTTTTTAATAACAATTTTACATTTACAGAAAAAAAAAATAGCAGAAAGTACAGAGAGCTGTCATATACGTCCTCACCCTTCAGGTCCTCTCCTGGTTAGCACTGGATTGCTAACCACAAGCTTGGCACTTCAAATCCACCAGCTGCTCATTGGAAACCTTATAAAGGATCACTATGAGTCAGAACTGATGCAATGGCACTAACAAGAAGTAGTGTGGTACATTTTCAAAAATATAAAATTGACGAAGGAATACTGATAAAATATAACTAACCAAAGCACATAATTCACATCAGGGTTCACTCTGTGTTTTACAATTCAATAGGCCTGACAAAAGCATAATGTCATATATAATATAATCCATTATATAGAAAACTGTTACTACCCTAACAATCCCAGGCTCCACGGATTTATCCCTCTTCCCAGAACTCCTGACTTTTTAACTACCTTTATAGTTTTGCCTTTTCCAAAATGTTATATAGTTGGAATAATACAATCTGCAGCCTTTTCTGGCCAGACTTTGTCTCTCATACTTCGGATATATTATCGGGAGGGACCAGACCCTAGAGAAAGACATCATGCTGGGTAAAATGTAAGGTCAGTGAAAAAGAGGAAGACCCTCAAAAAGGTACACTAGCACAGTGGCAGTTGCAATGGGATCAAATGTAGCAATAATTGTGAGGTTGGAACAGGACTGGGCAGTGTTTAATTCTGTTGTAATAGGTTGCTATGAATCAGTGCAGACTTTACAGCACTTAACAATTGTCACTTTAACAATACACATATATGGTTCCTCCTTGTCTTTTTTTGTGACTAGTTAGCTTGTCTCTATTATATATAATATTCTAAGAAGGTACCATAGATTGTTATCCTATTGAAGGATATCTTGGTTGTTTCCAAAGTTTTGGCAATTATGAATAGAGCTGCTATAACCATTCATGTGAAGGGCTTTGTGTGGACATATGTTTTCACCTTATTTGGGCAAATGAAAAACTGGCAAACTTTCTCCCCAAATGCCTGTACCAATTTATATCCCCATCAAGCAATGAATGAAAATTCAAGTTCTTCCATATTGTCTGCATTTGGTGTGAGTGTTTAGTATTTGAGCTATTCTAAGAGGTGTGTGGAATCCTGGTGTGCTGCTGCAGAATGAGCACTGGATTGCTAACTGAAAGGCTGGCAAGTCAAACAACAGTCGCTCCTCAAAAACTCTATATGGTATTGCTATGAGTTGGAACTGACTCAACAGCGCTAACCAACAACAAAATGATGTGTAGCTTATTGTTGTATCAATAAGTGGTATCTGGAATTCTGGGGTGGTGCTGTAGGATAAGCACTAGACTTAAACACCAGGTCAGTGGTTCAATTCCACCAGCTGCTCCTCAGAAACCCTATACCGGGTCACGATGAGTTAGAACAAACTCAAAAGCACTTAGTTAACAACAAAATTGTTCTTTTGATTTATAATGCACTAATGATATGGTCTATGGCCATATCACCCTAAATGCGCCCAATCTCATTTGATTTCCGAAGCTAAACAGGTTCAGGCCTGGTTAGTACTTGGAGATCACCTAGGACTACCGGGTAGCTGTCTCGGCTTTTGGGCTCCTGGTGTGTAGCACTTTAGGATCAACACCGGACTTCGAACCACAAGGTCAGCAGTTCAAACCCACCAACTGCTCCTCAGAAACCCTATACAGGGTCGCTATGAGTTGGCACTGATTCGACAGCTCTTAACAACAACAATAACATACTGACATGTTTTCAAATGCTTACATACCTTACTGAGATGTCTATTCAGATATTTTGCCCATTTTTTAGTTGGGTTGAGTTAAAAGTCCTTTGTATGTCCTGGATACAAGATTTATGTTTATTTTCTATGTGTTCTACAAATATTTTCTCGCAGTGGTTTGTCTCTTCATATTCTTACTAGTGTCTTTCACATAGCAGAATTTAAAATTTGAATGACGTCCCAATGATCAATTTATTTAAGGATTCTGCTTTTGGTGTTGTATCTAAAAACTTATTGCCAAATCCATGGTCACCTAGATTGACTCCTATATTATCTTCTAGAAGTTTTATAGTTTTGCGTTTTACATTCTAGTCTACAATCCACTATAAGCTAATGTTTTTGAAAAGTGTAAATTCTGTATCTAGTTTTTTCAGTATTTTCTTAACATGTGGATTCCAGTGGTTCCAGCATGGTTTGTTGATAAGACTGTCTTTTCTTCTTTGAATTGCCTATGTTCCTTTGTCAGAGATCAGTTGACTATATGTTTGAGAGTCTACTTCTGGGCTCTCTATTCTGTTTTCATTGATCTGTCTATTCTTTTACCAGTACACTACACTGTCTTGATTACTATAGCTTTAATTAGCCTTGAAGTGGGTTAGTTTTAGTCATCTAACTCTGCTGTTCTTCAATAGTATGTTGGTTAGTCTGGGTCTTTGCCTCTCATATAAATCTTAGAATTAGCTTGTCTATATTCACCAAAATAACTTGATGGTATTTTATTTGAATTGTGTTGAATCTATAAATTCAGATGTGGACAACTGACATTTTAACAATATTGAATATTTCTATCCAGTAACACGGGGTATCTCTCCATCTTTTTAAATCTTCTTCGATTTCTTCTATCAGGGCTTTGTAGTTTTCCTTATATATAGCTTAAACATTGTTAGATTTACACCAAAGTATTTCACCTCTTTCTGGTGCTAATGTAAATGATGTTGTGTTTTTAATATCAAATTCTAATTCTTCATTGCTAGCTCTGGTAGCGTAGTGGTTACGAATTAGGCTGCGAACCTTAAGGTCAGTGGTTCGAAACTACCAGCCGCTCCGCGGGAGAAAGATGAGGCTTTCTACTCCCGTAAAGATTTACACCCTCGGAAACCCTGTACAGGGTCCCTATGGGTCGGAACCGACTTGACGGCACTTAACAACAACAACAACAAGTGTATAGTAAAGTAGTTGACTTTTAGATATTAATCTTAGATCCTTAATATAATCACTTATAAATTCCAAGAGATTTTTGTTGTTGATTCTTTGGGATTTTCTAGACAGACACAATCATGTCATATGTAAACAAAAAAGATTTAAATTCTACTTTCCTACCTTGAATATCTCTTATTTCCTTTTCTTGTCTAATTGCATTAGCCAGGTCAACCTGGGTTGAATAGAGAGGAGAGGAAATAATCTTGACTTGTTAATCAACTTAGAGGGAAAGCATCTGGTTTTCATCATTAAGCATGATGTCAGTGGTAGCTTTTTATAGATGTTCTTTATCCTGTTGAAGAAATTTCCCTCTACTCTTAGTTTTCTGAGATTTTTAAAAAATCATGAATGGGTGTTGGATTTTATCAAATGCTCTTTTTGCTTCTACTGATATGGTAACATGATTTTTCTTCTTTAGTATACTGATGTGATGATCACATTAATTGATTTTTGAACATTGAACCAGCCTTGTATGACAAGAATAAATCTGTAATGAACATAATGTATACCTATTTTCATACAGTACTGGATTCAATTTACTAAAAATTTGTTAGGATCTTCACATTTATGTTCATGAGAGATATTAGTCTGTATTTTCCTTACTTGTCACATCTCTTTGATATTAGGGTAATGCTAGCTTGATAGAAAGAGCTAGGAAGTATTTCTTCTGCTTGTTTTTCCTGGTACAGATTTTAAAGAATTTTATAACTTCTTCCTGAAATATTTGCTGCTGTGAAAACTTTTTATATACTTGCTCAATATTTCTAATAGAAATAGGCCTATTCAGATTATCTACTTCTCCTTCGAGTGAGCGTGGGTAGACTGTGCCTTTCAAGAAATTGGTCCATTTCTTCTAGGATATCATATTTGTGGGCATAGATTTTTCATAGTATCTCTTTATTACCTTTTTAAGTCCATATGGTCAGTAGTGATGGCTCCTCTTTCATTTCTGATATTAGTAACTTTAATATCAATTTTATTGATCTTTCAAATAACCAACTTTTGGTTTTCTTGTTTTTCACTACTATTTTACTATTTTATGTATCAATCACTTCTGTTCTAACTTTTATTACTCCCTTTCTTCTACTTACTTTGGATTTAATTTTCTTTATAACATTTCCTAAGGCAGAAGCTTTGATTAGTGATTTTAGAACTTTCTTCTTTTTAAATATATATAGTCAATACTATAACTTTTCCTGTATGTAATCCTTTCACTGTAACCATCAAATTTTGATGTTACATTTTCATTTGCTTAAAATAGTTCTTAATTTCTTGAGACTTGTTATTTGACCAATTTATTATTTAGAAGCAATTTATTTGTTATTCAAACATTTTTAGATTTTCTAGCTTCCTTTTATTGATTTCTAGTTTAATTCACTGTGATTTGACATGATACTTTGTATAATATCTGTTTAAAAATGTTTAAGTTCTATTTTATGGTACAGAATGTAGTCAGTTGGAGAAGAATGTGTACTCTGTAGTTCTTGAATGAGGTACTTTATAAATATCAATTAGCTCCAGTTATAGATGGTGCTATCCAATTCAACTATGTCATTACTGATTTTCTGTCTGTTGGATCTGTGTCTAGAGGTAGTTTTTTTTTTTTTTTTTTTTTTTTTGCATATGGATTGTGATGTCCAGTGGTTCCAGTATATTTTGTTGAAATGACTATACTTTCTTCATTGAACTGTCTATGCTACTTTGTCAAAGATCAGCTGACTGTTGTTGCTTTTAGGTGCCATCGAGTCGCTACCATCTCAAAGTGACCCTTTGCACAACAGAACTAAACACTGCCTGGTCCTACACCAATCTCACAATCATTACTACACTTGAGCCCATTGCTGCTGCCAATGAGTCAATCCATCTCATTGGGGGGTCTTCCTCTTTTTCGCTGACCCTGCATGATATCCTACACCAGGGACTGGTCTATCTTGATAATATGTCCAAAATATGAGATGAAGTTTGGCCATCTGGCTTCTAAGGAGCATTCTGGCTATACTTCTTCCAACACAGACTTCTTCACTTTTCTGGCGGTTCACGGTATTTTTAATATTCTCCTCCAAAACCGTAATTCAAATGCATCAATTCTTCTACAATCTTCCCTATTCATTGTCTAACTTTCACATGCATATGAAGCTATTGAAAATACCATGGTTTGGGTTAGGTGCACCTTAGTCCTCAACTGACATCTTTGTTCTTGAACACCTTAAAGAGGTATTGTGCAGATCTGTCTAATGCAACACATCATTTCAATTTCTTGACTGCTGCTTCTTGATGGCATTTTGATCCAAGCAAAATGAGGTTTTCTTTGACAATCTAAAAAATGTCTCCATTTATCTAGAAGTTAATTATTGGTCCAGTTGTGAAGATTTTTGTTTTCTTTACATTGAGGTTCAACTTATACAGAAGGTTGTGGACACTGATCTTTATCAGTAAGTATTTGAAATCCTCTTTGCTTTTAGCAAGCAAAGCTGTATCACCTGCATATCGCAAGCTGTTTCTCCAATCCTGATGCCACGTTCTTCTTCATATAATTTAGCTTCTTGAATTATTTGTTCAGCATATAGTTTGAATAAGTGTGGTGAAAGAGAACAACCCAGACACACACTTTTCCTGATTTTGAACCATTCAATGTCCCCTTGTTCTGTTTGAACACTTGCCTCTTGGTCAATGTTCAAGTTCCTCATGAGCACAATTAAGTGTTTCAAAATACTCATTCTTTGCAATGTTGTCCACAATTTGTCATGATCACACAATTGAAAGCCTTTTGATAGTCAATAAAGCACAGGTAAACATCTTTCTGGTATTCTCTGCTTTCAGCCAAAATCCATCTTATGTAAGCAATGACATCCTTCATTCCATGGATTGAAAGAGTCTTTGGGCAAAATATTGAATGATGCAGAAAGCATCAAAAGAAGATGGAAGGAATAAACACGAGTCACCAAAACATAATAGTCAATGTTTAACCATTTCAAGAGGTAGCATATGAACAAGAGCCAATGATCCCTGAAGGAATTAGTCCAAGGTGTACTGAAGGCATTGGCAAAGAACAAGGCTCTAGGAATTTATGGAATACAAACTGAAATCGTTCAACAAATTGATGCAGCACTGGAGGCACTCACTCATGTATGTCAAGAAATTTAAAAGACAACCATCAGTCCAACTGACTGGAAGAGATCCATATTTGTGCCTGTTCCAAAGGGAGGTGACCCAACGGAATGCATAAATCACAGGACAATATCATTAATATCTCATGCAAGTAAAATTTTGCCAAAGATAATTCAAAAACAGCTGCAGCAGTACATTAACAGGAAGCTACCAAAAGTTCAGGCTGGATTCAGATAGGTCTTATTTTGGCTCTTGTAGACTTGTATTAATTTTCTTGAGCTGCAGTCTGAAATTGCATATAAGCAATTGATGGTGTGTTCCATAGTCTGCTCATGGCCTTGTTTTAGCAGATGACATGGAATTTTTCCACCGTTTCTTTCCACAAATGTAGTAAATTTGATTTATTTGTATTCCATTTGGTGAGGTCCATGTGTATTGTTGTCTTTTATGTTGTTTAAAAAGGGTATTTTCAATGAACAAGTCATTGGTCTTACAAAACTCTATCAGGTGATCTCCAGCATTGGTTCTATCACTAAGGCCATATTTTTCAACCACTGATCCTTCCTCTTTCTTTCTGACCTGTGCATTTTAATCACCAATAATTATCAATACATTTTGATTGCATGTTTGATCAATTTCAGACTGATGTTGTTAGTAAAATTCTTCAATTTCATCATTCCCTGGCTTTAGTAGTTAGTGTGCAAATTTGAATAATAGTGGTAGGAGTATGAATATTATCCTATCATAGACAACACTGCACTTCAAGACTTATCTTGACATGTTCTTTTTGATGATGAATGTGACGCCATTCCTGTTCAATTAGTCATTTCCAGCATAGTAAACCATGTGATTGTCAGATTCAAAATGGCCAACAGTAGTCCATTTCAGCTCATGAATGCCTAGGTTATTGATGTTTATACATTTCATTTCATTTTTTGATTAATTTCCAATTTTTCAAGATTCATACTTGGTAATTCCATGGTCTTAATTATTAATGGATATTTACAGCTACTGACTATGTGGGTCTATTTCTGGGCCCTCTATTCTGTTCCAAACTCTTTATTGTTGGCAATTCTGTTAGGTCAAACTAAGAATCTGTATTATTACTATACAGCTATACATCTCTTCCTCTGGGAGAACTCCAGAGTTGGTGGTTGAGACAGCAGCCTCTGGCTTGCCTCTATCCTATAAGTAAGCTAAGAAAAGGGCAATTGGAACCCAGTATCCTTGACTTGCCTGCCATTTCTAGGGCAAAACTTCTATATGAGTGAGGGCTGGGTGGATGAAGGGAGCCCCAGGCTCTCAGCTGTTCTTGCCTTGTACAAAGATTCTGAAACATAGAGTTGGGGAAATGAAAAATGCTGGTGGCCTGCCTCTCTCAGCACTATATCAAGTACTATAATTCAGCTAACATCATGCTGAGTTGAGTGGTAGCAGCTGGGTGAGGAGTTGGGAGAGCAGATAATGGCTCAAATACCAAAGACCATCATGGTCCTAAATGAGATTTAGTAAATTTTCTTGAGTATTTTCCCACATGCTGATATTGTTAGGATAGTTTCCAGATACTTTTTTTTTTTTTTAATTTAAGGTTTTTATTGTGGATTGAGTGAAAGTTTACAGGGCGCAACATCCAGATACTTTTAACAGTTTTATTTTTTAAAAGAATTTTCAACAGTTATGGTTCTTTTACTGGGTGAGCATCTGTGAAGTCCCTCATGCCACCGTTCCAGAAATCAACTCTTCCTGTATAACTTTTTGTATAAAAGCTGCCTAATAGAAAATATATTATGATTTGTAATGTTTTACAAGGCTGAAACAAAGTTGACTTCTTTTATATCACACAGCTTCTCTCAAATGCTTTAAGAAACATAAACCTGTGGCAGAGACTGCTAATTGTACTCCAATCTTATTCTCCCCTTCTTAATGTTAGCCATACAAAGTCCAAGGTTCAGTTGTATACATGCCTGACAAACTAGAGAAAACATTTCCAACTTCCTTTATAGCAAGGTGTGACATGGGATAAAATCCCATATGAAACACAGAGCAGAAGCAATTTATATACTAGATCATGCACTTAAAAGGCATGAGTTTCCTTTCCCTCTTCCCATTTCCACTGGGTAGAATGTAATAACAGGAGCTGGAGCAGTCAAATTTGATATGATAGAGAAGAAAACGTGGGAGATGGCAGAGTAACAACAGAGAAAGAACCTAGTTCCCTGTCACCATTACGTTTCCATATCAGTCCTGGAATGAGTACCTAATCTTTTAAAATAAATAAAATTCTAGTCTTATTTGTCACTATATTTTTGTCTCTGTTATAGCTGCCTGGGCCATTTCCTAGGTCATACAAAATTGCTAACTAATACCATACTGTACCATGGGTTTACAGGAATACATTTGATGTGAATAACATAGATGTTCATGTAATTATCAATACTGTCAAATTTTAAAGTGATGAATACTGAAATTTTGGATATAAGTAATTTTTCACTGTAGACTTTTATGCTTTGTGTTCCAGGTCATGCAGAAACACCCAATTTTTCAATGTAACTAAAGTTCTTTACCTCCATTTGATTGTCATTATCACTGACACAACTATTATTATCTATGGACTCCTAGTGTGATGCTGTAGGACAAGCACTGGACTTCTAACCACAGGGTTGGTGGTCCAAACCTACTCACTGCTCCTTGGAAACCCAATATAGAATTGCTATGAATTGCTAAGTGGTGGCACTTAACAACAATAATGAAAAGAAGCACCACTGGAGTTTTCAAAATATGTTATATAAAAACAGCAAGGAATGAAGTAACAACATTCTTATAAAAATTAATGAAGACCGTTAATAAAGTTCATACCAGTATGATTGTAGACAACATCAGTAATACAAAGAACATTCCATTCCTTTTTCATTTTTTCTACTAGCTGCCCAACATCATTCCAGGTATATTTTTTATTAGGTCTTGAAAAGTCAGGATTTAATTCTAACTGATTAGCCAGAGAGTAGCATGATCTAGAAAGTCCAAGAGTCTGCAATGGTGTAAAATGAATCATGTTGTAACCTGCAAAGAAAAAAAAAACACAGACAATGACCACTATAAGAAAGTAAGAAAACAAAACTAAAACTAAGAAAAATATAAAATTAAACTTTCTTAAATAATTCTTTAGTAGTAAAGTAAGTAAATTGTTGGAAAAGGAATCAAAGACTTGGGTTCAAATTCTAGCTGTACCACAAGTGACTTAAATCAAATCTACTTAAATCTTTCAGGACCATCAGTGCCTTCATATAAAAGACAGCCATCAGTGCCTTCATATAAAAGACAGGATAATTTGAAAATGACATATATAGTACCTAGCTTGTATTACAGGTTCAGTTTATGAATGCATTTTTTAATTTGCTAGATGGATACATTTACATTTAGAAAATATTCCCTATGCAACTCTATCAGTGAGTGTTCTCTCCCACTTTGTGATGTTCTACAATACTTGAATCCTGTCTGCAGTTATGTCAGTCAACTCTTCATTCCTTTTTTATGCTACTATATATTCAAACTTCACAGCAGAAACTTAATAACGCCCTTTACTAAAGAGTTAAATACATCTTCAGTTGCATTTATTTATGATATACATGTCAGCAAAAATAACTTCCAAGTGGAAGACAGTTAATTAATATTTGCTGAATTAAAATTAATTTAGTGATGCATTTCCATCACACTTTAAATAGTATACTACTAATCTTTATGTGTCAAACTCTTAAAAAAGATATTTACCATGCAGTTCCCTAATTTAAATTGGACCATACTCTTCTATTTTTATAAGTTAAAAAGAGTCAAGGATCAGTAATTAAATATTGTTCAATCTATACATATTGCTAAATATGCTAAAGAAAAAATGAAAGTAGAATCAAAGCCTTTCAAATCTGTACCACAGAGGATAATTTCATTCATTTTTTTAAAAGTAAAATATAAAGAAAGCTGATATTACCTGATTCTTTAGCAACCCTAAGTCTGCTTTCCCATTCATCAAAGGGACCCAAACACTTAGCTAAAAATGTCTGCAGAGTAACACAGTCCAAAGGTAGCATGTGATTATCAGTTCCAACATGTAAAATAGGATCCACAACTATAAAACCGCCACCACTCTTCTCATTTCTAGGGGATAAGACAAACCAAAATCTTTTCATTTAATGACAAGGAAAAGAAATCCTTACCCAACAGTTTCACCCTGTATGGAAAGATTAACTGCTCCAATAAAATAGACTATTTATTTCTAATCATAATGACAATTGTGAGAAGTGTGCAAGACCAGGCAATGTTTCCTTCTTTATAGGGTCACTGAGCTGGAACCGATTCAACAGCACCTAACAACAACAAATCATATTAAAATCATTTTTTAAAGACTGGAACAAAATTTAATAGGAAAGTCACTTTTTACCCTTTCTCAATCTATATATAATTGATGAATTAAATATATGTAACATCTAAAATGTTCATTTAATGAAAAAATAAGTGCCCTAAAATCTATAAGTAGGTAATGTGTTGTTGTTAAGTGCCATAGAATTGGTTCTGACTCATAGCAGCCCTATACAGGGTTTCTGAGGAGCAGCTGGTGAGTTTGAACTGCCAATCTTGTAGTTAGCATCCAGTTCTTAGGGCACCCAAATAAAGAGCATCCTATAACCAAGTTACATAAAAACATGATTTAAATTGCTACTTTAAAAAATATTGATATTAATACTTTGAATTTGTAATGTGCCAAATGATTATCTCTTAGGACATTATTGAACATTTTACAGAGAATTCATTGAAACTGAAGAACCATATCCTATTTTCATGTCAAGAAAGTCCTGTAAACATTATATGGTCATGTTTCATATAGTAACTCTTTACACATTACGCAACAAATTTAGATTTTAGAATAAATTAAACTTTAATATGACTTACCCTTGAAGGAAGTAATACTGAAATGATCCAGACTGTTGAAGATTAACTTTACAGTATTTATCAGAATCATCTTCTCTTTCTATTGGATTTTCCCATTGCAGGGAGCGGAATTTTTCTCGATTGAACACTTCTCCAGGAAATGGGTAATTTGTATACACAGTTACAGCTTTCCCTTGTAAAGTTGGACCTAATCGGAACTGCAGTTCATATCCTAAACAAAAGTGGTATTTCAATAAGCTCAATGAAGGACTTAAATTATCATATAAAAAGGTTTCATTTAAATTATTTAAAAAACTATGATTTTCTACTATGTTTAAAATAATATCAAAGACCTGAAACTGTTTTACAAATTTAGCAGAATATCTATTTCAAAAAAGTATAGTAAAACCTCACAGAACTACTCTGGACTGTCCCAGTCCTCTTTCCCTAGAAAGTGATTGTTCCACACATACCTTGAATTGAATGCTCAGAGGTGGGACAAGGAATCTTTTCTAGAATTTTTCAAATTACAACAAAGTGAATTTGTCCAGAGTTTCAGAGATGATAGTATATAAAATGTCAAAAGTATTAAAGGACACCTGTCTGGCCATACAGAGAAAGCTAGTCTGCAGTAAGAAAAGTTAGCCTCTAGTGAGAGAGAATTGATCATTTTTACAAGAATTCGGAGGCATTTTAGCTTCTGATTTCAGTTGTTTCTGCTACTCCTCAAACTCAGTAGTGTGTTGATATATACTAAACAATTTTGTAGGGTTCACTAATTACTGGTGTAAACAATATCACCTGGTCAACTTCAAACTATGAATGTGCCATCACTCACAGTGTGGAATGGGGATGAAAGGTGACCCAGCAGCCTTTATAAGTCATTGCAAGCAGAACTTTTTGTCAATATTCCTATACTTCATGTTTTAATTAGGAAACCTTTCTTGGAGAGCCAAAATATTCCCATTTTTGTCACACTTAGGTTATTTCTATTAACATACATATAAGATTTATATATTGTGTCACCAGGATGGAGAAAATATGAACACATTAGCAATAAAACTTAATTGTGATAGAAATTTTGGTTGGCTGGAGGTAGATTTTAAGCCTGAATTATAAATACATGAATATAAAAATTCTGATGATAATTCAGCCTATTAGAAATATGTTGTTTTTGTTGTTGTCAGGTGCCATCGAGTCGGAACCGACTCATAGCGACCCCATGCACAGCAGAACGAAACAATGTCCGATCCTGGGCCAACCCC
>NW_006408520.1:7978903-8018402 GCF_000296735.1 Chrysochloris asiatica
CTTCTTAATGACTTTTTGCTTTCTTCATGTATGATGTTCTTGATGTCATCCCACAACTCTTCTGGTCTTTGGTCTTTAGTGTTTAATGTTTAATGTAAGGCACATAAATGTTAAACATGGAGGTAGCATTTCAATTCATGATTGGCAATAGTAACTTACGACAGCAGTAATACTTAGTTCTGCTGATTCTAATCTTTAGTGCTTTTAAATAACTTTTTGAGAAGGAAAATACCAAAATTTATACTTTTAATGCTTTACTTGGAGTCCTAGTGTGGCACTGTAGGATAAGCACTTGACCGTAAGATTGGTTTGAACCACAAGATTGTTGGTTCAAATCCAGCAGTTGCTCCTTGGAAACCCTAGGAGTTCGCTATGAGTCAGACCCGACTCGATGGCACTGAAAAACAACAACAACAATGCTTTACTTATTTAACATTTAACTTTACTTAACAAAGTGAAAAATTTATACTAAGTACCTACTATGTGATAGGGAATAAAACAGACAATCATCTGTGTAGCCTGGGTCTTAAAGGTGGGAAGGGGGCTATTACACAATAAACATAAGAAACACAGGAATAAATAAAATCATTTGGTGTAGAAGATAAATGAATGAATGCTAAGGGAAAAAGAAAAACACTATGCAGAGTAAGGGAAATGGGGCAAGAGGAGGATGAGAAGATGGCAGTAATTTTAACTCGAGAAACTAAAGGCTTGAGGAAAATGAGGAAGTGAGACATGTGGTCATCTAGGGAAAGGATTGACCAAGCAAAGGAAACAAAGATGATACAGGACTTAGGGTAGAATTCTGCCAGGTGGTTAGTGATATAACAAAATCCTCAGTGTGGCTAGGCTGGTGTAAACTGGAGTAAAGACTAGAAAGAAATGAGGCAAGAAAGACACCAGAGAAACAGATCATGCAGAGTCTTGTAGGTCACTGTATATACTTTGGCTTTTTCTCTTTCTGAACTGAGGAGTCAGTGAATAGTTCTGGGCAAAGAAATGACATAATGTAGTTTGTGTTTACAATATCCCCCTGATGGTGTCTGTACATTTCAGGCCATGATTGAGTCACTGGTACTGAACTCAATCTCTGCTGAAAAACTAGAAAACTAGATGAAATATTTGAAGTAACTGTTCAGTTGATACTGGACAACAGGGAGTCCTGGTGTGGTGCTGTATGATAAGCACTAGCCAGCAAGGTTGGTTTAATTTCAAGGTCAGGGGTACAAATCCACCAGTTGCTCCTTGGAAACCCTAAACAGGGTCACTATTGAGTCAGAATCAGTCTGATAGCATTTAACAATGACAACAACAATGGACAACAGATAAAAGACTGTGATCACCGAGAGAAGAGGCATCCCTAATAA
Organism: Chrysochloris asiatica; assembly: GCF_000296735.1. Taxonomy (NCBI): domain Eukaryota; kingdom Metazoa; phylum Chordata; class Mammalia; order Afrosoricida; family Chrysochloridae; genus Chrysochloris; species Chrysochloris asiatica. Next base: position 7,980,271 of record NW_006408520.1, read on the forward strand.
ATGCTCTAGCTTTCAGAATGGGGAAACTTTTTGGACTGTGGTACAGGGAGCACATTGAATTAAAAAAACCCAACAATATAGTACCCATAAGACACTCACTTTAAATATAAAACACAAGTAAGTTAAAAGCAAAAAGATGGAAAATACAGACTCTTTGGACACAAGTCAAAAGAAAGCTGAAGTAACTATTAATATCAGATAAAACAGATTTTAGAACAAAAATATTACTAGGAACAAAAAGTTTATTTCATAATGATTTGTTGTTGTTGTTTAGTGGCATCATTGGTTTTGACTCATAGTGACTCAATTCATCAACATAACAACCGTAAAACTTTGTGTCCCAGAACTTTAAAAAACTGCAAACAGTAAAACTACAATGAAAAATATAACAAATCTACAATTATAGTCAGAGATTTCCATAATCCCTCTCAATAACTGACACAAACACCCAGAAAAAAAGTTCAAGGAAAAATTCCATTATCTAGTACATGTAAGACAGAACTATCAACTAACTTTACCGAATTGACATTTATTGACTGTTACAATACAAAGGGAGTCCTGGTGTGGTGCTGTGGGGTTAATGCACCAGACTGCAAAGCCTTTTGAAACTGCAAGGTTGGCGGTTCAAGCTCAACAGCCACTCCTGGAAACCCTATACAATGTCACTATGGGTCAGAACTGACTCTATGGCACTTAACAACAACAATACAAAAACAGAATACACATCCTTTTAAGTGCACACACGTCTCTGGGTGGTACAAATGGTTTGCACCTATTACTAACCTAAAGGTTGGCAGTAACTCACCCAGCAGTGCTGTAAAAGAAAGTTCTGGCAATCCGCTTCTATAAAAGATTATAATCAAGAAAACCTTATGGATGAGTTCTTCTCTGTAACACAGTCACCACGAGTCAGAATCAACTTGATGGTGATAGGGTTAGCTTGGTTTTTGTGTGCACATGGAATATTTACTAAGACAGACCATATTCTGGGTTTTAAAGGAAGTGCCAACAAAATTGAAAGGATTCATACACCTAGGATGTTCTTGAAACCAAAAAACCAAAAAACAAAACCAATTCTGTTGTTGAGTCAATTCTGACTTGCAGTAATCCTATAAGGTTTTTTAGGCTGTAATCTTTTTGCAGAAGCAGATTGGCTCATTGTTCTCCTTAAGAATGGCTGGTGGGTTCAAACCATGACCTTTTGGTAAGCAGCACAATGCTTAGCCCCTGTGCCACAATAAAATTAAGTTAGAAATCAACAACAAAAAGATATTTGGTAATTTCAAAATATTTGAAAACTAAGCAATATACTTCTATTTGATCCACGGGTCAAAATTATTTCAAAAAGAAAATGAGACAGTATTAACAAATGAATAAAACTGAAAACAACATATTAAAATGTATCTATATACATATTAAAATGTATTCTAAAAGAAGATGTAATAAACGGTTTTAGCAGGCAAACAAAAGTTATTTTAATAGAGTTATTAAGTAACTTTCCCTCACTCTTACTTCTCACACTGTAGTGTGAATCTAATGATTTACTTATTTATGAATTTTTATAACATAGCTAAAATATTATTTATCAGTTACAGAGAATAGTTTTAATAGCGTTTATAATATTCTCTGAAGCTCATTACCCACCTTGCACTTCCACATTTGTGTAGTGTAGTAGGTAAGGTTTTCCTAATGTAAATCTTGTAATATTTGGCATTGTGTTAACATTTTGCACTGCCCAATATGACCCCACCTAGGACATATTTATAGTAAACCATTATTCTTTGTAAATTCAAATTTCCTGGGTTTTCTATATTTTTATTTAGCAAATCTGAAAAACCATAGACTTTTTTTTTTCTTTCTTTCTTCCTCCATGCCCCCTGGCTCGAGGTTCCCATGATTTATTTTTAAAGTAGTGACATACATAAACTTTTCTATATAGCAATTTGATATCAATATATGAATGAAGTTTATATATTTTGATCAAGTAATTTCAGAGAGATCGTTTCTGAGGAAGTAACTGGTGAAGGAAACAGATTATCTATAAAGATTTACATAACAGCCTCATTTATAATTTTTTATTTTACCCAGCTGATGTGAACCTAAATATCTAATGACTGGGAATGATTAAATAAATTATGCCATGTCTGCAAGGGGCAATATTATACAACAATTATAAGTCATTTCATCAAGAGACAGTTAACATGGCCACCTATAACTTTATCTGCATTGTAATTTTTATGCATTTACTTTGACCTTTAAAAATCCTTTCTGGAAAAAGGTATGGCTGAAAATGGAGCAGCAAGCAGGAAGGTAAAAAATACGAACAAGATAAGAAATAAGAACACCATACAAGTATAAGTAGGGGGAAAGAGAGCAGGTTTCAAAAGAGTCTATATAGTATAATCACAGTTTAGCATTAAACCAAAAAGTGTATTAGAAAGGTTTTTCATATGTTTTTATAATTTTGTAGTTGAGGAAACGTCATTTTTATATTGGAGATACAAAAAAAAGGGATAAACAGAAAAATAACTGCCCCAAAGAATTAAAACACAAAGTAAAATACTTGTGTTTTAGACCACATCTATCTATATCTTTGCAAAAATGATGAAAATTTATCATCAAGAGAAATGATGTCATTTTTAACAAGTACAAATAACAGGTTAACTGTCTAAGCATATTTAAATAACCTTTCCTCAGTTAAGTTTATACAAATAATTGTTTTTGTAGTTGCATAAGAAATTAAAGTACAAAGGTTAAAACTCATCTAAAATTTCTAAAATATTAACTAGATCAGTGGTCTCCCTATAGGGTGGAAAAAAATCAACAAATTCCCAAAATATGTAAAGATCTAGAAAATATGGTTAATAAATTCACATTTTCCTTTATATCCATCAACTGTACAAAATAATCAGTTGTTGTTATGTGCCATGGAGTCGGTTCCGACTCATAGCGACCCTGTACAGGGTTTCCGAGGCTGTAAATCTTTACGGGAGCAGACAGCCTCATCTTTCTCCACAGAACAACTGGCAGTTTTGAACTGCTGACCTTAAGGTTCGCAGCCCAATTCGTAACCACTACGCTACCAGAGCTCCTTTGTTGTTGTTGTTGTTATGTGCCGTGGAGTCGGTTCTGACTCATAGCGACCCTGTACAGGGTTTCCGAGGCTGTAATCTTTACGGGAGCAGACGCCTTATCTTTCTCCCGCGGGAAGCTGGTAGTTTCGAACTGTTGACCTTGTGGTTCGCAGCCCGATTTGTAACCACTACGCTACCAGAGCTCCTTAAGTGCCATTAATTCAGTTCTGACTCATAGTGACCCTGTATAGGGTTTCCAAGGCTTTTTAAAATCTTTGAGGGAGTAGAAAGCCACATCTTTCTCTCCCACAACTGATCAGTATATATTCCATATTTATCTATTAAATGGTGATTTTAAAACCAACTAAACTCTTTATACTGAAGATTTTAAACAGCACAGAAAATTTTGTCACAAACTTTTTTAAGTTGTACAAATCAACTTAAAACTCCTATCATGATAGAAGCATTTCTAAAAAATCCACACTCAAAAATTTTCACTGTATGTTGTTGTTATTAAGTGCTGTAGAGTACAATCTGACTAACATTAACCCCATGATAATAGGGTTTCCAAGTAGTAACTGGTGGGCTTCAACTACCAACCTTTTAGTTAGCAGGCCAGTACTTAGCCTACAGTGCACGACCAGCACTCCTGTCACTATATATGGGTGGCAATCTATATCCAGCCTGCTATCTGCTTTTGTAAATAAAATTTTATTGACACTCAGCCACACCCATTCGGTGGCATTACTAGGTGAGTAAGGGGATGGAGGAGGAGTATATGTGGACCACATCCCTTGACATTATCTGGAGAGATGACACCAAAATGTTCCCAGGGTTTATGGCATCCCTCCACACTCCAAGATGCGGGGTAGGCAGGTCACAGAGGCCTGCCACTGGACAGAGAGGAAGGTCTCTTCCTTGGTCAACGGGAAATGGAAGAGTGAAAGAGCTACGGGGTTACCGGAAGCTGTGCGAGTGGGACCAGATTGCTGGGGGTGACACTGGCTGATGGGGGTGGGTGGATATTGACACTAAGAGTTATGGCACTGGGTGATACCAACCCTACTGACATCACTGCTCTACTGGGCCCATTCATTTGCATATCATCTGTAGTTGTTTTCATGCTACAATGGCAGAGTTTGAGTAGGTATATGGCCTGACACAGTGGTAGCAGCAATGGGCTCAAGTGTAGCACCAACTGTGAGGATAACGTAGGACCGGGCAGTGTTTCATTCTGTTGTGCACAGGGTCTCTGTGAGTCAGCACTGACTCAATGGAAACTAACAGCAACAACAGTGAAAATATTTGCCATCTGATCTTTTACAGAAAAGATCAGCTTTTCCTTTTTTTTTCTTTCAAAAAACTTCAATTTACCTCAGAGTCAAATTGTTTATTTTTTGAAATACTACTTGCCATTCCTGTAAAGTATAACAAACTTCAAACACTTTAGTAATTCATTTTTAAGTTTGACAATCTCTGTGAGGTGAAAGAGACTGTCATGGTTACTGGACCTCTTGTTTCAAAGTGTTATAAATAGTCTACTGCTTAGGATAAGATAACCTGCACTTTCACAGAACCTGGCTTACGAAAAACAGCAATTCATGGCAAGACACTAAAAACCAATTGTTCAACTTATCTAACATGCAAACTGAAAGCACCAATGTTAATTTATATGTTAGCTAAATTTACTTTTTTATAACTAAAATCTACATATTTGTTGCTGTTAAGCGCCATCAAGTCAATTCTGACTCATAGTGACTTTGTATAAGGTTTATAAGGTGTGGCTGGTGGGTTTGAACCACAGATCTGTTCGTTAGCAGTCCTGTGCTTATCCTAAAGTGTAACATCAGGACTCTATATATAGATACAAAAAATTCTGTATTTTCCCTCTACACCCACGATATAGTTCAGTGCATACTCCCAGGGTTACTAAGTCACTCTGTAGACCTGTAATACTAATGGCTGAAGCTGTAAGTCTTACATACAGTAAGTGAAGCGTTAGAATACTTAAAGAGTATGTCAGATTCCATAATCATTTGCTCAATTTGCTAAAATTAGCATAGGTCATAATAGTACATGGTGTAGCTATCTTATTCCTCACATTAATACTAGGAATACTTTTCTCAGATTAGCCATATCCCTCTTGCAGACATCTAGCAAGACGTAACTAAATGATTAGTGCAAATGAAACTTTTCTATCTTCTCCCCTCCACTCAATTTATATAAACTCAAGCTGCTACACAAGGAACTATGATATATGAATATTTCTTTTTAACCAATAGTAAAATTTATAAATTGTACCAATTTGTATAAAATGAAAGGAAGAATTTCAAGCTTGGGGAATACCGATTTTGTTCATTATTCTGACAGAAAGAAAGCCTATGGGGGGTTTGGTTGGAAGAGATAATGATTTCATTCTTACACAAGTTAAACTATAAGACTCTATAAAGATACTTTCCAGGTGGCACAAGTGGTTTAGTGCTTGGCGACTAGCTGAAAGACTGGCAGTTTGAACTACCCAGAGGTACCTCAGAAAAAAAGACAACCCAATGGAGAATTCTACTCTGCACAATTAATTAGAATCGACTCTACAGCAACTAACAAAAAACATAGACATGTTAGTTTTGAAAGTGAGTAGCATTCGATCTTAAAAAGAAAACGAAAGAAGAACGAAGAAGGACTTGATAATCAGTTAAGTATAATCCCAACTTTTTCTTCAAATTGAATTGGTTACCAAGTCCTAGTAATTCTGAAATGTCTCATACTCTGCACCCTCTTTTTCAACTTGGATGTAGTCCAACCTTTATCTTTAATCTGACTTCTTGTTTTTTAAAGTCATAATTTCTGTCTCCAAGGTTCCTTTTCATCAATTCATCTTTCACTTTACAAATTATCTTCTAATAATGATAGAATTGCATCATCGTTGTTGCTAAGTGCCATTCAGTCAGTTTCAACTCATAGGGACCCCTGTATAGGTTTTCCAAGGAGCACCTGGTGGGTTTGAACTGTTGACCTTGCAGTTCAGTGCTTATCCTATAGCGTCACACTATTTATATTTCGATTTATAGTATCTAGATGAAATTACTAGTTTTAACTAGTATTACAGAATCAATGATACCCCAGTTTTTTTTTAAAAAACCTGGAACAAAGGCAACACACAGTAAAAGAGTGAAAGAGAGCTAATGGAAATATGAAATACAGAAATCTGGCAGGGACTAGGGTGTCAGGATGGACAAGAGAAAAGTCATTGTGGAAGGAGCGAGCAGGGAAGGAAAGGAGGACTGTATGAATGTAGGACTCTAATGATGGGAAACAGTATGATACAATCTTGCCTGCCAAAGGTAAGAGTCCCATTATAGAATGTCTTCAAAGTCAGGCAGAGGGATTGCATTTTTATCAGGAAAAATCCTCACAAGTGGACCAAAAAAAATCATGATACACAGAGAAAAGACTGAAGTTGTCAAAGACTGCATTTTGCTTGAATACACAATCAATACTCACAGAAGCAGCAATCAAAGAAATTAAATGACAGATATGCATGTGCCTGGGTCAGGATGGCCCATACTATGGAACCACTAGCAAAGAAGATCTTTAAAGGAACTTTAGCAGCTGAACTTCTTGAGTATTTTAGAAGCTTACTTTTCATTTAATAAAATAAACACAAGTCAAGATTTCAGACAAACAATGAACAACAGATTTCCCTTCGTCTTGGAAATTTGTTATAAATTCATAGAACAATTGGGAGTGTATGGAATTAGTGCCAGATCAAGAAAAATGGTTAAACAGTAAAAATTAGGAACAGTCATCATGTTCAGCCTCTCATTTAAGCTGCTTGAAACTTTGGACGCTTGAGACGCTGTAGACGTGTAGACACAGAACAACTGACTTAATAGGAATGCCTGGCCCCCAGCTCCTTTTCCACTCATTATGTTAAATCCCTCTACTGTGTGTATTGCTCTTCTTCTGTTATTAGACCCCTCAAAAATATATGAGGGGGCTTAAAAAATTTGTGGAAGAATAGACTCAAAAGATAAAGGAATTTTTCCACAAACTTTTTGAAGCTCCCTCAGATTTACATCTTTAGAAATTTGAACTCAAGATGATTTTTAAAACTCAAAAAGAAATTCAAGGTTAAAAAAAAAAAAAGAAATCAAATGATGTATTGCAGTAGGCAAATCTGCTGCATAGGACCTCTTTAAAGTGTCCAAAAGCAAACATACCAGTTTGAGAACTAAGGTGTGACTGACCCAAGTCATGGCACTTTCAATAGCCTCATATGCATGTAAAAGATAGACAATGAATAATATAGATGATTTATGGTGTTGGAGAATACTGCAAGTACTATGGGCTGCCAGAGAACAAACAAATCTGTGTTGGAAGAAGTACAGCCAGAATGCGCCTTAGAAGGCAGGATGATAAGACTTTTTCTCTCATATTTTGTACACATTATCAGGAGAAAGCAGACCTTGGAGAAAGACATTATGCTTGGTAAAGTAAAGGGTCCGCAAAAAAAGAAGACGACTCCCTCCCAACAAGATGAATTGGCAGTCGTAGCAGCAGTTGGCTCAAGTACAATAATGATTGTGAGGATGAAGCAGGACTAGTCAGTGTTTATTCTGTTGTACATAGGGTTGCTACAAGTCAGAATTGACTCAATGGCACCTAACAACAACAACATCTTGGTGTGGTACTGTAGGATAAGTACTTGTTTGCTAATCACAAGATTGATAGTTCAAACCCACCATGGGAACCTAATACAGGGTCTCTATGAGTTAGAACTTACTCAATGGCACACAACAACAACCCCATAAGAAAGAACCGAACTGCTCCATAGGGTTTCCAAGACTATAAATCTTTAAGGGAGCAGAGAGCCTCATCTTTCTCCTGAGGAATGGCTGTTGTATTTGAACTGCTGATCTTATAATTAGCAGACTCAACATGCCACCAGAGCTTAACTAGCATTGTTGTTAAGTGCTGTAGAATCAGTTCTGCCCCATAGTGACCCTATATATAAGGTTCCCAAGGAGTGACTTGTGAGTTTGAACCGCTGATGCAGCGATTCAAACGATCTTGCAGTCCAACACATTAACCCACAAGACCAAACCAGGACTCTGGCATTGTAGACAGCAGTTAATAAAAAGAAAAAGGGCTGTATAAGAAAATATTTCTAGCATCAGGAAGGAAGATGCTATGGAAAAGACAGGCAAGCAGAGATATTTACAAAGAAATATAGGGCTAATCACTGGACTTCTAATTGCATGGTTGGCAGTTCAAACCCATCAACCGCTCCTTGGAAACTCTATACAGGGTCACTTTGAGTCAGAACTGACTAAATGGCACTTTACAACAAAAACAAGTGTAGATATCTTATTATATAATACTGGTATAAAATCTGGAATCCAGGCTAGATTAGACATATAGAGTGATCTATTTAGGGCTTTTCTGTAGGATATGCATTGGACTGCTAACTGAAAGGCTGAAAGTGCAAACCCACTACCTGCTCTGTGGGAGAAAGATGAGACTTCCTGCTCGCATAAGTATTTACAGCCTTGGAAACCCTATACAGGGTCATGAGTGGGAATCAATTTGATCCATGGCTGTGCGTCTGGATTTGGGGTTTTTATTTAAGGTTATATTACCACAATCCCCCAAACACAAATTCATTGCTGTCTAGTTGATTCTGACTCATTATGATCCTACAGGATAGAGGGGAACCGCATCACATGGTTTCTAAGACTGTGGTTTTGAACCACCAACCTTTAGGGTAGCAGCTGATCGTTTACCACACTGTGCCACCAGGGCTCCTTTTATCACTATAAAGCATATTACAAATTTTGATTTTCAACAAAAAGTAAGTTAGACAAAGAGAAAATTACTACCCTCATTTCACAAGTATGCAAATTATTGCTAAGCATTAATGTGCCTTTCCAAAAGACAGTTTGTTAGCCAGAACTGGAGTCAAAGTCTTCAAAACTCGATACCTTCCTCTTGTCACCATACTCATAGGCACTGGCAGCTCCAGGGCCTTCTTTCAAAGAGTCATTAGCACAGAGACAACAGAGGAGACCAGGAAGCTGTATAATTAATTGAGGACAAGAGATCAGAAAAAGAAAGGACTCTCACCCGCAATTAATTAAAATGTGGAAGGAAGAGAACCCAATAAGAGACACTAACTTGACAGGTGTGTTCAAAACCAGAAAAATGCAGAGTCAGAAAAGCCAAAAATGAGTACATACTTGGTGATCTTAAATGCAAAACAAGGTTGGATGATGGGGATTTGTTAAGGAGAAATGACATTTGATGGCTGACATTCCCATCCCCCCAAACTTAACTCTTGAAATATGAATACTGGGATAATTTTTTTTTCAATTCCTTAAAAATAGTACTATTGATGCCCATTTGGTACACTAACACAAAGAACTAGATTTTAAAAAATTTTCATACATTAAACTTCTATTGTAAGTTATATTGACACAAAATAAGTGAAATAATTTTCAATCTTGAATAATAACTTTATAAAGTCTAAGAAGAAGATAAAGCTCTCATATAATTAATTATTCTTGTGGTAGTTGTGGCTATGTGCTGTGGAGTCGGTTCTGACTCATAGTGGTCCTGTACAGGGTTTCCGAGGCTATAAATCTTTATAGGAGCAAAAAACTCCCTCTTTCTCCTATGGAACAGCTGGTAGTTTCAAACTGCTGACCTTGAGTTTAGAAGCCCAACTCATAACCACTATGCAACCAGAGCTCCTTACAATTAGCCTTATAAAAATATGACTATTTACAGTTCAAATATATTTCAATAAAACCTAGTCAGTTATTCCACTTTTTATTTGACCAAAAAACATTTTCAGCTTTTACCTTTTTCTTATTCAAAAGTTTTGAATATGCATAAAAAATAGTATCTATATGGGAGTGCTGTGGCTCTGTAGGCTAAACACTGGACTGCTAACCACCAGCTGCTATGTGAGAGAAAGATGAGACTGTCTGCTCTCACAAAGATTTACAACCTCAGAAACCTCATACTGGGTTACTTACTAGGAGTGAAACTGACTTGCTGATACTTAACAACAACACTGTACTTTTTTCTGTGATCAATTTTAGTAATCCAAGGGTTCAGTAGAGTAAAAGTATGAGCTATAAAATGTCAAACTACAGCTATACCCAAAACAAAATTATGAAGTACTTTACGACATTTTAATAATAATAAATGCTTATTAGAAATACAATCAATGTCCTAACTATATACGTAATTTCTTCTGTCTTAAGCCTGCAAAGAAAACGATTATTTTATCCTTGCTCTAAAATGACAGCTACAACATATTTTCAACTAAAGTTAACTGTCATTAGCGATGTGTTTAGAATAGTGCAGTCTTTGCACTAATTAAGTTTTTAAAAAGTCTTTGAAAATTATATTTATATATATAAGAATTTAAAAAAATAATGCATCAATGAATTAAAAATGTAAAAGACACAAAACAAGCTAATTAAACAATTGGCTACTGACCTTGTTCAAGTCTGAAGAGTGTCTTTTCCAGCTTTTCCATTTCGTTTAGAAGTAAAATTCGAATCTGTTTACTGTGTCCCATTTTGGCTGTTGGAGGAGTTGAAATCTTTCAGAAGAAACAAAAGAACTCCAAAATCGAATGAATTATCCCTGTGAAACAAAAAGGAATTAGGATAAAAGACAACTATTACCTTAAACTCCTCAGTGCACGCAGCTACACTTACATGTTCTAGATTATTTTAACCCTATAAGAACAATGAGAAATAATTAATCTTATAATAGCAGGAACAACAAAATTGATAGTCGTTTCTTCCCTTCCAGCACAAATGAGTAAGATCGAAGCAAAAATACTGATTTATAGATTCTGAAAATAAATTTTAAAAAACAAACAACCACTAAAGAATTCTTGAAAAAGCAGTAAGTTTAGGAAAGCCTGGAGTTGGGTGGAAAAATTCCCAACCCCAATCCAAACAGCTCTGAGGAGTCCAAATGGCACGCCTGCTACCAGAGATTAGTGTGCCCAAAGATAACAGGTGGGCGATCTCCCATTCCCAAATTCGGGTTGGAAGCCACCAATGGGAAGATGAGAACAGAGGGAAACAGCTGTCGCTCCTGGAATAGCTATCGCTCCTGGAATAGCTATCGCAGACATAGGATGCACAAACAGCTATAGATAGAAAGAAAGCATTTACCCGAGAGGCCAGCGGCATTCCTAACACTTACACGGAACAAGTTATACGTGCGGCTTCTGGGACACTGCTGGGCCCGCGACACTACTGCTAGCAGCAAGGGCTGAAGAGGGGAAGGAAAGCAAAAGGGGAAAAACAGGCTGCCCAACGGCTGACAGCAGCCCTAGGCTGGGGAAGAGCGGGCGCCGTGAAGGGCAAAGGGAGGGGCGGTGACAGCCAAGCCGGGGAGGAGCAGGCCGCTGGACAAGGCGGGGGTGTGTGCGGCAGGGCGCTTCTCCGCGGCCCCGCCTCTCCAGAGTCCCACTGGGTACGCTCGAACCCACGGGGCCGCGCGCGCACACGCCCGGGGTGGGAGCGGTCACGTCCCCTCGCCCACTTCCGGGAGGCCTTGGACTCTCTCGCCCCAAGCGCCAGTCTCGCGAGAGTGAAGTCGCCACTGAGTCTCTGGCCAGCAGAGTTAGGGTCTGGGCGACTTCGGAGCTTACGGTTCCTTTGCCTCAAAGAAGCCATGGTGGTGGGGTTGCATTCCGCTTTGCCAGCTTACTTTCTCCCAGGCGCACATTAAAATCTTGCGGTGGAAGGGCCACGTTGAGCTGCGCAGTGCAGGGTGGTTTTGTGGGAAGGACCAAGTGGTGGAACTCCGGCAACCTAGCTTTAGGTTTCTTTTCTATCATTTGTTTTGTGTGTGTGCTTTTGTTTTTTACATTCCCAGCTCAAGTTTAGAGAGCCTTCATTGCTCTTTTTTTAAATAAGGGGACTACCTAAGTCTTTATTAGCCTTTACTGTACGTCACTTGCCCATCATCTCAGGCTTTTACATGGTTCTGTGAAAACTGCTCACACGTATACACATTTTATCATGTACACATTTTTCATGTGTGCATTTATGACAGTTTTTTTCTGTCTGCTGGTTTTTTTTTTTTTTTGGTATCCAAAAATATATATTTTATAATAATTGGTTCAAAGCTTTCCCCTTTGGCTTCCTGGTTCATTTAAGATGAAGTCAAGAGATGAGGTCATTTCAAATCTGACTCCTCCCCCCTCGGTTTTACCTCTGTATGCGTCATCTGGCCCACTTCCTATTCTTGAGATTATAGTTCCACAACCTATTCTCGCTTCCACAGGACATCTCTACCTTGGGAAGCTCTCCTTGACCACCAACTAAAGTCGAAGGGTCACTGCTCACCATTGTCTATCTTAACACACTGCTGGTTGTATGCTGAACCTCCTGTGTGACAACAGCTCTTGCTTCAAGTTTGCCCTGTGCTTCCCACTGTACCTACAGCACCTAGATTTTGAGTTTTGTTCCACATTTTCACCCACTCTATCCAGGAAGTTTGAAACTACCAGCTGTTCCGCGGGAGAAAGATGAGGCTTTCTGCTCCCGTAAAGATTTACAGCCTCGAAAACCCTGTACAGGGTCGCTATGAGTCGAACCGACTCCACGGCACATAACAACAACAACAACATAAAGGAATTTAGAATGTGATGACTTTCAGAGCTGTTGGTAGTGTGCTATGGGGTCGGTTCTGACTTTTAGTGACCCTGTATAGGGTTTGAGGCTGTAAATCTTTATGGGAACTAACAACTTGAGGACTAACAACAACAAGAAAGATAACGAGTTAAAAACAAAAAGGTACTGGAATACTTGTTTTTGTTTTGGTAGGTTTCTGAGAATGGCTAGTTGCAAATGACCCAAAACTGAGTTTGAGAACCCACAGCTAATTCAACTTGCTGCTATGGAGCAAGGAAAAAAATAAAGCAATTATATCGGATAATAAAAAGTTATACGAAGTGAAACAGAGAAGTGTGAAAGAGTCAAGAGAGGGAATGTTGCAATTTTAAATACAAGGATCTGGAAAGGACTCACTCGTCAATTGGCCAGGGAGCCCAAACTGAGGGAAAGACAGGAAAACCATGCAGAGATCCAGCCAGAACAAAGGACATGACGTGTGAGCAAACTGGCAAATTCAAGGAGGCCAATGGAGTTGAATGAAGACAGAAGTAAAGATTAGGAGAGACAGATGGAGTGGGACTGGTGGCCAGACCTTTAAGGCTTTGTAGGCCACACCATCAACATGGATTTTTATTCTGGATGAAAAGGAGCCATGGAGAATTTTGAGCAGAACTCACTGCCATGGAGTCAATTCTGACTACTAGTGACTTTATGGGGTCCAGGTGTGTCGCTGTAGGATAAGCACTGAATCGCAAGGCCGGTGGTTCAAACTCACCAGCTGCTCTTCGAAGACGCTGTACAGAGTTCTTATGAGTTGGAACCAACTCCACAGCACTGAACAACAACAGTAACTGCTTTTTAGAGTTTCTGAGACTTAAATCTTTATGGAGACAGACAATTTGAAACACCAACCTTGCAGTAAACAACCCAATGCTTAACCCAGAGCACCACCAGGACTTCTTATTTTGAACAGAGGAATAATGTACTCTGATTGGCATTTTAAAGGAATCCTTGCAACTGTATAGGGGATATTCAATGTAGAATGCAAACAAAGAAAGCAAGGAGACCTGTCAGGAAGATTTTTCGGTTATTCAAGTAAGAGATAATAGTGATATGTGTGTGTGTTTAGGGTAAGAAGGAATAGCTATGAAGGTGTTGAGAAGTTGATGAATTTTTTTGGTTTATTTTGAAAGTAGAAATTACAGAGTTTGCTGATGAAAAAGTAAGAGGCAAAGACTATTCCAAAGTTTTGGGTCTGAGCAATCAGAAAAATGCTGTCCAATAGAAATACAGTGTAAGCTGCATAGGTAATTAAAAAAAAAATTGAAGTAGCCATCTAAAGAAAAGTAACAAGAAGCAAGGAAAAGTTATTTGTAATAATATGTTTTATTTTACTCAATATATCTCAACCATTATTTCAACATGAAATCAATATAAAAATGTATTACTGATTTATTTGACACTTATTTCATACTAAGTCTTTGAATGTGATATGTATTTTAGACTTCAGTATGTGACAGTTCTGACAGCTACATTTTAGATGCTCAACAGCTGTATGTGGCTAGTGACTTATGGGAAGTACAGAAGAATTTGGAATTTACTGAGAGAGGCAAATGGGAAGGAGCAGAATTGGAGTGTAAAAAATTGGAAGTTTGTTTTAACCATGTTAAATTTCTAAGTTAGCTCTGGTCTCTTGAGCAATGGTTTGCTGTCTTCCTCCAGTTAAACTCTCACTTTAATGCTCAATATTTCAGCTAGATATAAGGAGTAAATATAATTAAATTACTTCTTTCGGTGGAGGGAGAATAAGGCTGTCAGATCTCTAGCCTTATGATATCCATCTTAAAAATAAATCCTTGCATTTTGAAAGATGATTTGTTAATCCAAAGGATCTTCATTTTGGAAATTTCAGATTGTAAAGTAATATAAGAATGCTACAAGCATTATAATTTAATGATATACCTCTCAGATTAATTTTATAAACCGCACAATACTCCTTCTTAAAAAAAAAAAAAGTCACTAGTGTGCTATTTGTGACGTTCTTGGAATGCCAGTACATTTAGAGTCTTGGGCTGCAGTGGTGCCTTGTGCAGCCTTCATTTCAGTGAATATTTGTCATGTGCCTGCCCTGTGAATGACAGTGATCTATATATACACTGTAATCTCATGTTGTAGATGTCAGCATAAGAATCTCCTCCAGGAACATTTAATGGACTATCTTAGCTCTTTAAAGTAACTCTAATGTTTTCTAATTGGGTTGCGAACCTTACGATCAGCGGTTCGAAACTACCAGCCGCTCCGCGGGAGAAAGATGAGGCTTTCTACTCCCGTAAAGATTTACACCCTTGGAAACCCTGTACATGGTCGCTATGGGTCGGAACCGACTCGACGGCACTTAACAACAACAACAACAATGTTTTCTAAAACATTAATGTTAATGCATTTGGGAGACCGAAGGGGGTAGGGCCTATGATCTCAGGGGTTTTCCCCTCATTTGGGTTTGTATATATGTCTGTGTGTTTAGAAAGGAAAGAAGTTATTTGAGGTATTATATATGTTAGTTCCTAATCTTGTTCTCTTCTGGGTTTTGAAATGACCTGCGCTGTCTTATTTGGTTATTATGTTGTCGTTGTTAAGTGCTACTGAGTTGATTCTGAGCCATAGCAACTCTGTATAGGGTTTCCATGGAGCAGCTGGTGGATTTCAACCCTGCAGCTGACAGTCCACAGCACTACTCCAGGATTCCATTAGGTTATTATACTCTTTAATATTTTCTTTATAGTGGCACATACTGACATTGTTAATTATTTTATTTTATAAAAATTTGCAATTGTGTTTTCTAAACTCTCTTCCAAGTGATATGGTTTGCTCTATACTGTTTAAAATATCCAGATATAGCTATGAGAAGCTGTATTATATGAGGAAGAACATGGCATCAAGATTGGAGGAAGACTAATTAACAACCTGCAATATGCAGATAGTATAACTTTGTTTGCTAAAAGGAAAGAGGACTTAAAAAATAGTTCTGAAGACCAAAGACCACAGCCTTCAATATGGGTTGCATCTCATTGTAGAAAAAAAATATAATCCTCACCACTGGACCAGTAAATAACATCATGATAAATGAGAAGGTTAAAATTGTCAAAGACTTCATTTTGCTTGGATCCACTATCAACTCTAATGGAAGCAGAGTCAAGCAATCAAACGACATGTTGTACTAGGTAAAACTGTTTCCCAAGACTTCTTTAAAGTGTTGAAGAGCAAAGATGTCAGTTTAAGGACTAAGGAGTGTCTGATTCAAGCCATGGTATTTACAATAGCCAGTTGGACTGTGAATAAAGAAGACTTATAGAAAAATTGATACATTTGAATTATGGTGTTGGAGGAGAATATTAAAAGTACCATGGACTTCCAAAAGAAAAGGCAAATCTGGGTTGGCAGAAGTACAGCCAGAATGTTCCATAGAAGCCAGGATGGCAAGACTTCGTTTCTCATGTTGTTGTTAGGTGCCATTGAGTTGGTACCGACTCATAGCAACCTAATGCACAGCAGAATGAAACACTGCCCGATCCTGGGCCAACCTCACTACTGTTGCCAAGCTTGAGTCCATCGATGCGGCCACTTGGCCAATCCATCTCATTGGGGGTCTTCCTCTTTTTCGCTGACCCTCCACCTTACCAAACATGATATCCTTCTCCAGTGACGGGTCCCTTCTGACAATATGTCCAAAGTATAAGAGACGAAGTTTGGCCATCTTGGCCTGCAAGGAGAACTCTGTCTGCACTTCTTCCAAAATGGATCTATTGGTTCTTCTGGCAGCCCATGGCATTTTCAATATTCTACTCCAACACCATACATAACTCAAATGTATCAATTCTTCTACGGTCTTCCTTATTCACTGTCCTCATATTGCATCCATATGAGGTTATTGAAAATACCATGGCTTGGGTCAGGTGCACCTTAGTCCTCAAGCTGTCATCTTTGCTCTTCAACACTTTTAAAAGGTCTTGTTCAGCACATTTGCCTAATGCAATACATTGTTTGATTTCTTGACTGTTGCTTCCCTGAGTGTTGACAGTTGGTCCAAGAAGAACAAAGTCCTTGACAACTTCAATCTTTTCTCCATTGATAAGAATGTTGTTTATTGGCCCAGTGGTGAGGATTTTTGTTTTCTTTACATTGAGATGCAATCCATACCAAAGGCTGTGCTCTTTGATCTTCATCAGTCAATGTGTTAAGTCCTCTTCACTTTCAGCAAGCAAGGTTGTATTATCTGCATATCCCAGGTTGTTAATGAGTCTTCCTCTAATCCTGATGCCACATTTTTCTTCATAGAACCCAGCTTCTCAGATTATTTGCTCACATACAGGTTGAATAAGTATGGCGAAAGAATAAAACTTTGTTTCACAACTTTCTTAATTTTAAACCATTCAGTGTTCTCATACTTCATACATATTATCAGGAGGAACCAATCCCTCAAGCTGACATGTTTGCTCTTTGGTTGTGAGGATGGTATAGTAGCAGGCAGTGTTTCCTACTGTTGTTGAAATGAGTTGTTATGAGTGGGAACCGACTCGATGGCACCTAACACATACACAATACACACAGATAAATATCCTCATAGATATGCTTGTGACAAGATTTGCTTGTCAGATTTATATTTATTTGGCATTTTAATAATTGATTCCTTGAAGGTTTGTTTATAAGAAGATCTGTGAATAGTGAAGGCAGGAAAAGACAGAGAGGAATGCAAGAGTTAATGGGATTAGAGGTAAATACTATGTTCTGGTATGTCGCTATAGGATAAGCATTGGACTGCTAACTGCAAGGTTGACAATTGAAACCCACCAGCTCCTCCTTGGAAATACTATGCAGGTTTGCTGTGAGTCAGAACCCACTCAATGAAACCTAACAACAAGAAAATAAAGTTGAAGTCAGAGAAGTAAGAGGACAGGAAATCAGAAAGAGATTTTCCAAAAGGAGATAGTGTAGCATAAAGAAAATGGAGTCTTGGGTTAGATTTACTTGCTCTGAATCTGAGTTGAGTCTTTCATAAAATGAGAGACCAATACTTCCTTTTTAGGGTTGGCATGAGGATTAGATGAAATAAAGAACACGTATAATATGTCTGCTATATCACTTAACAGTTGGTAGCTGTTTAATGAATGATACCTTTACTAAGAAGGAGTGATGTTCAGTTGTCCTTGCTGGGTCAAGGATGGCAGCCAGACAAATTGAAGAAAAGGCTTCCAGGGCATGGCCTAGACAAAAAGACAAAATCAGAAGGTCTCTTACTTATGAAGAGATGGTATAAGGGTTGATTCAGAAAGCAAAACCAGAACCCAGGGTTTTAGACCAAATCATAGGAAACACAGTAGGTGAAGAGCCCAAAAAATGGAAGTAAGAGCTAGTCATTGGTGGTGATTATGTGCCATGGAGTTGGTTCTGACTCATAGCGACCCTGCACAGGATTTCTGAGGCTAAAAATCTTAATGGGAACAGAAAGCCTCATCTTTATCCCACAGAACGGCTGGTAGTTTTGAACTGCTGACTGTGAGATTAGCAGTGTGATTCATAACCATTACGCTACCAGAGTTCCTTAAGAGCTACTCATTGTGTGGTACATATTTATAGAAAATTTATTGAACATATATAGAGGTAACGATAGTTGTATATTATTGCTGTTAGGTGCCATCAAGTCGGTTCTGACTCATAACAACCTTTTATAAGGTTTCCAAAAAGTGGCTAGGTTTGAACCACCAAGCTTGAGGTTAGCAGTCCGGTGCTTATCGTACAGCGCCACACCAGGACTCAAAGATAGTTGTATATTTATTTATTTTTTAAATGGACTAAGAGCATAGAAACTTGTATAGAAAAAGTCACTTAGAAATTCCTAGGCATTAATGTAACAATCAGGAGTTCTGATGTGGGGCTATGGGTTAATGCGCAGGACTGCAAAGTTGGTTTGACCCTCAATGTTGGTGGTTCAAGCTCATCACCCACTCCTTGTAAACCCTATACAGGGTAGCTATGAGTCGGAACCAGCTCAAAGGTACTTAACAACGACAACAACAATATAACAATCAACTAAAAAACATTCACTGTAATGCTTAGAAGTCCAGGCAAGAAGAAACTAAAGAGAGCTTCTTAATTGCTTACGGTTGTTGTTGTTAAGTGCCGAGGAGTCGATTCCAACCCATAGCAACACTGTATAGGGTTTCTGAGGAGCAGCTGGTGAGCTTGAACCATCGACCTTACAGTTCAAATGGCTTTGCAGTCTGGCACATTAACCCACAGCGCTACAAGCCTACAGTAGATGTGTTAAAATTTAAAGGAAAATCATTTACCTTGCAAATAAATTTAATTTCCTGTTTTGTGTCTCTGCAGTGGGTGTGTGTGTAGTCCTGGTGTGACATTGGACTGCTAACCACATGGTGGGCAGTTCAAACCCACCAGGGGCTCCTTAGCCCTGTGCAAGGTTGCTATGAGTTGGAACTTATTCAACAGCAACAATTGTGTAGGGGAGGGGTTTCAGAGTTTCTATATAGAAGGGTTTAGGGAAAGCAGTCTGGTTGATGAGAAAGAACCAGGGAAAGGGAGCTTATAAATGGTTTTCTATGTTTGTTAGGATTGTTGTTAGTGCTATCGAGATGGTTCTGACTCATAGTGGCCCTGTGTAGGGTTTCTAAGGACCAGTTGGTTGGTTTGAGCCGCTGACCTTGTGGTTCGCAGTCTAGTGCTGATCTTACAGTGCCACACCAGGAGTCCTTGTTACAATTACTTCATTGCATATAACAGAAAACAACAATGGCTTTAACAAGAGCAGTTTATTTCTTTCTCACATAAAAGGTCAGCAGTTCAAGGTTGATGTGGCAGTTCTATAAAGTCATCAGGAACCCAGGCTCTTCCAGTTCACTGCTCCTGCCCTTTTTCTGTGTGAATGTCACCTTCATGGTTCAGTAAACCTTCCAGAGCTCCAACTATCATATCGAACTTCAAGCAACAGGAAGGAGGAAGAATAGAAGGGTGAACACCCTCCAATTAAGGAAAATTTCTGGAAACACCACGCAACATTTCTGTTTGTGTTGTGTTAGGCAAAACTTAGTCACAAGGTACTCACAAATGCAGACTTTAGCTGGGCATCAATAAAATGGGCTAAAGAAAAAGGAGAATGGGTACTGTCAGGCAACTAATAGTCTCTCTGTCCCAAATTTTATGGTGTTTATTTTTTATTTTATTGTTGGTATAGTAACATGGAGTCCTGGTGTGGCTCTGTGGGCTAATGTGTCAGACTGCAAAGTCGTTTGAACTGCAAGGTCAGTGGTTCAAGCTCACCAGCTGCTCCTTGGAAACCCTACACAGGGTCTCTATGGGTCGGAATTGACTCGACGGCACTTAACAACAACAACAACAACAATGTAACATACTTTGGAGCAGGAGGATGGAAGGCTCCAGAAGGGATGTCTCCAAGAAAAAAAAAATGGAAATGAAATTTTAATGTTCTTGACTACGTTGACAGATATTTATTTTAAAGGTCTGACAGAAAGCTTGGCAGGTTAATGAATAGTTGGCATACAGAAAAGGGAGCAAGCAAACACATGCAAAAGAGTCCAGTTGGAGAATGTAATTTTAGAACTGGCAGTTAAATGCACTTGTTAAAACTAAATTAAGTTGGTAATTGGGCCAACTTACCCTCCAAGTCAGAGCAGAACTGGAGAAATTCATGCTCAATGAATGTTCACTCCCAAAATGAAGGACAGAGGTCAGCCAACGCACCCAGCTGTTTTTGCCAAATTTACCAACTAGATAAGCTATTCTGCCTCCACAGGGATGAAATGAGTGGAATGAGTTAAAGAGTAGAGAGAGACAGAGTTAGTTTAGAGCAGGTTTTGCTTCCAAGAAAACAGGAACTGGGAAAAAGCATTCTTCTTTAGACAGTATGCAAACCATTTAACCTCATTTTTCAGCCCTAATTCCTAAACTGTAATCTATCTCCCAAGGACACATAAAAACTAAATTTGTAAAATGTTCTGAAAATGAATCTGTGCTCTATAAAACAGTAACAGTTAATAATGGTGTGGCACTGCAGGATAATGCACTGGACTGCAAGGTCAGTTTGAATCTCAAACTGTTGGTTTTGAAGCTCAAAAGTTGGGTGGTTCAAACTCTCCTGCAGTTTTTGGAAACCCTATACTGGGTTGCTGTGGGTGGGAATCAACTTGAGGGCACTTAACAGAAGAACAAGGCATTGTTTTAGGTCTATTACATGAACTAATTCAATTCTGATAACAACACTATTATTACAACCCCTGACCTTTAAAGAAGAGTCAACTTTTAGGTCCCAAGATTAAGTTATCTGTTTACAGTCAGCAAGTGGAAGAATGTGATTTCAATTACATTCTCAGTGATTCTGCTCAGTAAGCCCTAAATCTGAGCACACCAAGACTTCCCCAAAGTGTGGTAACCAAACAAGTTTTTATAACTTGAATTTAAGTGTTGCTGACTCTGTATATATGACTGTGTCAACAACAAATTTGTTTACTTGTTTCTAGAGATATCCTGGCTAATCTAAGATGCATTCAGCTCAAGTGATCTACTTCAGGCACTCTTGTTCTTTCTTACCCTGCATTCCCTGTATCTGGATTAAGTGTTCTTGGAGCCTTTATGCATAGGGTTTCTGAAACTTTAAATCATCTTTCTTTTGAGGAGCCACTGGTGGATTTGAACCGCTGAGCTTGTGATTCACAGTCTAGTACTTATTCTATGGAGCCATTGCACTTTAAGTTATCTTATTTTCACAATCTTTTATGCCCAGAAAAAAATGGGGTAGCTTTCTTCTTATCAGAAACTAGTCTACTAGATTTATCCCCTAATCTGTTAACTGAGAAAGAAAAGAATTTATAAAATAATTTCCTTCCAGAAAAGTCTTGTAATATTGCTGCAAAATCCTATTTGGAATGTCAAATATTAATTCTGAACTTTTTCTCTTTGCATTATTTTTTAACAATCCAAATCCCCTTCTGAAGTCCGTGGGTATCTTAGGCTGAATGGAGAAAGTCTTGTATATTGAAAAGGAAACTGAGTAAAGAGCATGAATGTCTGCAGGAAGCGGCTCCACTTTTGCTGTTTGACACAGTCCCGGCGAAAGGAGAAACATCATGCAAAGCAAACGATTCTCTGGAAAAGCATCCTCTATCAGCTGCACAGGAACTTTTTAAAGTGTTGAAGAACAGAGATGTCAGCTTGAGGACTAAGGTGTGCCTGACCCAAGCCATGGTATTTTCAATAAACTCATATGGATGCGAAAGCTGGACAGTGAATTAGGAAGATCGTAGAAGAATTGATGCCTTTGAGTTGTGGTGTTGGAGGAGAATACTAAAAGTGCCATGGACTGCCAAAAGAGCCAATAGATCTATTTTGGAAGAAGTGCAGCCAGAGTGCTCCTTGGAGGCCAGAATGGCTAAGCTTCGTCTCTCATACTTTGGACATATTGTCAGGAGAGAACAGTCCCTGGAGGACGTCATGCTGGGTAAGATGGAGCGTCAGAGAAAAAGAGGAAGACCCCCAATGAGATGGATCAGCCAGGTGGCATCATTGATGGCGTCAAGTGTGGCAGCAGTGGTGGGGTTGGCCCAGGATCGGACATTGTTTAGTTCTGCTGTGCATGGGGTCGCTATGAGTTGGTTCTGACTCGATGGCACCTGACAGCAACAACAACATCTCCCCTTTAGGATAACTCTGAATTCATTTATAAAAATATATAATATTGCCACATTCACGGCTTTTACTGTGAGCCCTGCAGACATTAGGAAGAAACCGGTCTGGCAACAATTGTTTCAGCTTCACTGGGTTGAATTCAAAGGGAATTGTATGAGCTACTCCCGTTCACAGAAAACCTAAGTACAAAGTAACTGCATTTATGAGATCACAAAAGCATATAACAAACTAAAGCAAAGCTGACTGACCCCTATAGATTTTACCTCAATCAATTATCAGCCAGAATTCACAAACCCCACTATTACATACAGGCACTTATGTAAATAGGCAGAGAATAGTGAACATAAGTGAAAGATGGTCAAAATTTAGTAATCTACCTTTCCTGCAGCAATTAGCCAGGTTGGGCCTTATATGCCTCACAGCCTCAAAAGAAAGAAACATAGGAACACTGTGGTTAAACAAATAGTGAATACTTTAGAAAAACAAAATAATGAAGTAGATGTTAGTAATGCTTTTACTATAAAAAATAGTAGTACAGAAGATTGATAATTAGTAGAAACAATGAAGTAGTGTAGGCATTGATGATTAATAGAAATATATTACTAAGAGGTCTGATAAGTGGAAATGATTTGTGTAAGATTTAACTTGATCTTTTAGTGGGAATAAGAAGAAACAATTTAGCACTTACATAGGAGAAGAGATGATGTCAAGAGAAAAATGTTTAATGGTTGAAAAATGAACAGGATATGGAAAGGTCAGTTTGGACAACATAGAAATACTTTTGTTAAGGTTGTATAATCACAGGGTGAAGGAATGTTGTGATTAAAACTGTGTAATAATTTAAGGGAAAAATCAAAGTATCAAATCATTATGTACTGTGTAATTTTAAGTATAAAAATAAAGACTTGCTGAGCTGGGGCAGAGAAAAAAAAAAAAAAAGACAGACAGTCAGACAGACTGTTTAGAGCTCCATCAGCCAACTAAGTGGAGACTCTTCCATTGCTTTCACTTTCGTCGACTCCGCGTCTCCTCTTGTGTCCCGTGACCCTGCGAGAGCTGGACTCCTGCAAATGTCTTTACAAATATTATCTCTATAATATTTGTATCACCATTGCCTAGTATAATGCCTGGTATTTACAGGTATTCAATAATACCTATACATAATGAATAGAACATGGCATCAGGATTGAACAAGGGAACACTGAATGGCTCAATGTTAGGAATGATGTGTGCCAGGGTTGTATTCTTTCACTATATTTGTTCAATCTGCATGCTGAGCAAACAATTTGAGAAGCTAGATTATATGAAGAAAAGTGTGGCATCAGGATTAGAGGAAGACTCATTAACAACCTGTGGTATGCAAATGATACACCCTTGCTTGCTGAAAGCTAAGCTAAAATGCTTATTGATGAAGATCTAAGACCACAGCTTGGTATGGATTGCACCTAAGTGTAGAGAAAACAAAAATCCTTACCACTGGAGCAATAAATAACATCATGATAAATGGGGAAAATATTGAAGCTGTCAAAGACTTCATACTGTTTGGATCCACCATCAACACTCATGGAAGCAGCAGTCAAGAAATCAAATGACGTATTGCACTACACAAATCAACTGCACAAGACCTCTTTAAAGTGTTCAAGAGCAAAGATGTCAGTTTGAAGACTAAAGTGCACCTGACTCAAGCCATGTATTTTCAGTAGACTTGTATGTATGTGAAAGTTGCACAATAATTAGGAAAACTGTAGAAGAATTGATGCATTTGAATTATGGTATTGGAGAAGAATATTGAAAGTACCATGGACTGCTAGAAGAACAGAGAAATCTGTGTTGTAAGAAATACAGCAAGACTGCTTCTTGGAAGCCAGGTTGGCAAAACTTTTTCTCTCATACTTTGGACATGTTATCAAGAGGGATCAGTCCCTGGAGAAGTATATTATGCTAGGTAAAGTGGAAGGTCAGCAAAAAAGAGGAAGACCCCCAACGAGATGGATTGGCACAGTGGCAGCAGCAATGGGCTCAAATATAACAATGATTGTGAGAATGGCACAGGACCAGGCAGTGTTTTGTTCTGTTGTGTGTAAGGTTACTATGAGTCGGAACTGACTCAATGGCGTCTAGCAACAATAACAATGAATGCAAAGGAGGAAGGAATGATAAATGAATGACTTGTAGTATAATTTCTATTTTTGTTATTTTTGACTTAGTAAATTAGTAATTTACTTAGGCTTACATTTTTTGATGATTTAAATATTTTTCCTTGTATGCTTTTTCCCCCTCTTATGTATATAGTTGAATATATTCAGAACTAGCACAGTAAACTACACTTCTTTCTTTTGAGAATATTCCTTCCTTTTTAATATCAGAAATGTCACAAAATGGAAGGCCTTGAATTTGTGCTGGCTCATGACTAGTATGGTACTTACATGCTGCACTAACTGTCTTTTCAAAAGAAGCACTTTTTTTCTCATTAACTTTGGTTAGGTTATTAAGATAGTTGTTTTAGTGGGTCGTTTGCCCAGTTCAAACTCTTAAGAAATAATACTTTCAAAAGAAAGTTCTCAGAATGGATGGATTTGTAAAAATGCATAAAAAGTACTGACATATATATGCCTGTTTCCTCTACCAGGAAGTGAGCACCTTGAGGGGAGAAATATCTTTCCCCATAAATCACTCGTGCCTAGTACAGTGCCTGGTGTATAACCGACACTTAATAAAACAACTTGGGAAAGAGTCAAAGAACAATGGTGTCTCTCTTGCATTGAACTCAGTAATTTCCATAGAGTACATTAATTGTGCAGTTGTTGTTGTTAAGTACATGGAGTGGTTCCGACTCATAGTGACTCTGCACAGGGTTTCCGAGACTGTAAATCTTTACGGGAGCAGAAAGCCTCATCTTTCTCATATCTTAGTTCTGTAAATTATGTCATTCCGATTCAGTACTGTTGAATTTAAGGATTCATAGTTTGGTATTAAGAGAGGAGCTGGAGCTGGAGCTCCGTCTCTCATACTTTGGACATATTGTCAGGAGGAAACAGTCACTAGAGAAGGATGTCGTGCTGGGTAAGATGTAGGGTCAGAGAAAAAGAGGAAGACCCCCAATGAGATGGATCAGCCAGGTGGCATCATTGATGGCGTCAAGTGTGGCAGCGGTAGTGAGCCCAGGATTGGACATTGTTTCGTTCTGCTGTGCATGGGGTCGCTATGAGTCGGTTCCAACTTGCTGGCACCTGACAACAACAACAACAACAACATTAAGAGAGGAACTAGCTCATTTTACCATGTCATTACTGATTGCTTTCTCTTTCCAAAGCTATAGAGATTCATGCATTATTCAACTTTCAACAGTTAAATTGATAGACTGTCTGAGAGCTTCTGACTAAACAGTAATAAAAGCCAGAGTTGGAAAAAACAAAGTTATTTTGACTGATTGCTAAAGCCAACCCACTTCTATCAAGTCATAGGGACCCTAGAGAATGTAGTAGAACTGTCTTACAAGTTGTATATCTTTACGTAAACAGAATTTTATTTCATGGAAGGGCTGGTGGATTCAAAGTACCTACCTATTAGTTAGCAGTCGAGCACTTTAGGCATTGTGCCACCAGAGCTATTCAAGTCCTCTAAATAGACCTTTATTATATACAGATCATCAGATTATACATTGTGTGAAAATAAAATTAGACGAAGAATAATCTATGTAGGGTACCTACAATATAGATTCCCAGTTTGGTGATCAACATCAACCCAATTTACCAGAACACTTGACAGAAATATTTCACTGTCAATCAAGTAAACTCAGGAGAAAGGTCAACGGTGTAACTACAAAGGCCAATCTATTTTCATTGCCTAACGTTTAAAAAAAGCCCTCTTCTCAATTTACAGTGACTGTGGAGTCATTTTCCTGCTTACACAGTGCTAAAGGGGTTGTACATCATGAATACAGCATAGTAGAAAATGATCAAACCATGAATGTTGAGTTAAATTAATCATCACATGTGGAAAGTTTATTCCATGAATATAGGTTACATATCCTGTTAAGGCAAATGATTGCTTTTCTGGTTACAAAGAAAAATACTAATAAAATTTCATTTTCTTTAAAAACGGTGTTTTGCTATATTTTCTGAAAACATAAAACTGTATAAAAAATAGTCTTTTAAATAAAAAAATGTTTTTATGGAATGAATTTATGTAGAACATCAAACATAATAAAGTAATACTGAAAAATGTGTTAGGCTTATCTTTAAAAAAATGATATTTTGAAGTGCAAGTATATGAAATATATACTAATTCAGAAAGATTCAATATTCAACCTTTGGATTGATTCTGTAAACAATTCCATATCTATTTCAAATATTCCTTAAGATTCATGTTGAATTTTTTCTCTCCTTTCTTGTTGTTGTTAAGTGCCGTTGAGTTAGTTCCGACACATAGCGACCCTGTATAGGGTTTCTGAGGAGTGGTTGGTGAGCTTGAACCGCCAACCTTGTAGTTCAAACGGCCCTTGCAGTCCAGCCCATTAACCCCAGCACCACCCCAGGTCTCCTTAGGCTTATTGATTTTTTGGAAGCAAAAAAATGACAAAGCAATAATTATCTGAGTTATTTTGTAGTTCTGGAGTCAGTAGGGTAAGCATTGAATACCAAGATTGGAGGTTCAAACTCACCAGTCTTTCTTCAGAAACTTGAAGATTTCTGAAGAATTCTGCTAGCTACAGTGTGGATGATACTGCAGGAAGCATTGGAGGGCTTTTGGCAACACAACTCATGAGAATGATTGCTTCTGGGCAGTAAATCAGGGAAGCCCTGCCGTGTCCTCAATGTCAGCGCTTACTCAGTGAGGGAAGGGGAGCCCGATGGCGATGAGGAGGAGACACTTCTCCCAGGTTTCTCTCTTCTACTGAGGTTACAGGAATCCCAGGCAACCTACGTGGGACTCATCAACATAGAGAGAGGTTTGATCCCTAGTACAGTGTTGGTTATTGTACTTCCTGTTAAGCAATATACTCTTGTTAGGAGCTGGTTTTATACTGGTAAGCTTTAGAATTCCCTTCATACTTATGCTCTCAAAAGTGTCCTCTAAATTTCATCATCAGTTTCCAAGTTTAGTGTCCTGCTTCCCAGGTTAACTTGTATCCATCTTTTCATCTGAGGCACTGCGTCCTTCGAGCGAATTGGAATTTTTTCAGCCACACTGCTAAAACCTGTGCAAATTAACTCCACCTTATCTGGAAGCATAATACTAATCAAGTTTCCCTGTAATTCTCAGAGTTCAAGAGGTAGAATATAATGTTAATGGTCAGTTTATTACTTCAGGCTTGAAGAAATAACTTTTAAAAGTAGTTTATTCAACTTCTAAATTAAACTTGTAATTTTAGTGATAATATTTGATACTTACATAGTATTTAAAAATTTTTCAAAGTATCTCGGTATTCATGATTCTACTTAATTTTTAGAAATTTGTGAAGACAAGATAGCTACATATTATTATTAGCTTCATGTTATGCTGTTAAGAGCTGTTGAGTTAGTTCCATTCATAGCGACCCTGTATAGGGTTTTTGAGGAACAGAAACCTGTGGTTAGTAGTTCAATGCTTATCCTACAGCACCACACCAGGACTCTAACTCCATGTAATAGATAAGAAAAATTCAATCTTAAAATATAAAGTGATTGGATAATAGGATAAACACTAGACTGCTAACTCCAACCACCACTCGTCAGTTTGTCACACTGTGGTGGCTTGTGTCTTGCTGTGATTCTGGAATGTATGCCACCAATATTTTAAATACCACTGTGTCATCCATGGTAGAGAGGTTTCAGATGAACTTCAAGATGAAGTCAGACTAGGAAGAAGGAGACAGACTACTTCCAAATAGTCACTGAAAACCTAATGAGTAGCAGAGGAACATTGTCAACACAAGAAAACTGAATACTGAAAAATGATGAAGAGCATCAGAATGTTGTCAGATATACTGCTGGAAGATGAGACCCTCAGATTGGAAGGCACTCAAAATATGGCTGGGGAAGAATTACATTCCTCAGTAGAGTTGACTGTGATGATGCGGATGTTGTAAAGCTTTCAGGGCCTTCCTTTGCTGAATGGCACAACTCAAAATGAAGAGAAATAGTTGTAAACATCCATTAATAATTGGAACATGGAATTTATGAAATATGAATCTAGGAAAATTGGAAATTATAAGAAATTAAATGGGATGCATAAACATCGATATCCTAAGAATTAGTGAGCTGAAATGGACTGGTATTGGCCACTTTGAATCACACAATCACATGGTTTATTATGCTAGGAGTGACAAATTGAAAAGGAGTGGTATCACATTCATCATCAAAAAGAACATATAAAGACCTGTCTTGAAGTACAACACTGTCTGTTATAGAATAATATCCATATGACTACAAGGAAGACCAGTTACTACCACTATTATTCAAATTTACGCACCAACCACTAAAGCCAGTGATGATGAAATTGAAGAATTCTACCAACTTCTTCAGTCTGAAACTGCTCAAAATACGCAGTCAAGATGTATTTATAATTATTGCTGATTGAAATGCAAAGATAGGAAACAAAGAAGAAGGATCAGCAGTTGGAAAATATGACCTTGGTGATAGAAATGATGCTGGCGATGGCATGATAGAATTTTGCAAAACCAATGGCTTTGTCATTGCAAATACCTTTTTAAAAAAAATGTAAAAGACAACCACCCACATGGACATCACCAGATGGAATGCACAGAAATCAAATTGATTACATTTGTGAAAAGAGACAGTGGAAAAGCTCCATTCATATCATCAGACAAAACAAGCTCCATCCGTATCATCAGCCAGGGGTAGAGTGTGGAACAGACCAACAATTGCTCATATGAAAGTTCAGGCTGAAGCTAAAGAAAATGAAAACAAGTCCGCAAAAGCCAAACTATGACTTTGAATATATCCCAGCTGAATTTATAGATCATTTGAAGAAAAGATTTGATGCATTATACACTAAAGACCAAAAAGCAAAAGAGTTGTGGGATGACATCAAGAACATAATACAGGAAGAAAGCAAAAGGTCAGAGAGAAGACAAGAAAGAAGGAATAGACCAAAATGGATGTCAGAAGAGACTCTAAAACTTGCTCTCCAGCACAGAAATGCTGAAGCAAATGGAAGAAATGAGGTAGTAAAAGAGCAAAATAGAAAATTTCAAAGGTCAGCTTGAGAAGACAAAGTCAAATATTACAACAACATGTGCAAAGACCTAGAGTTAGGAAACCAAAAGAGAAGAACATGCTCAGCATTCCTCAAGCTGAGGGAACTGAAGAAAACACTCAAGCTTTGACTTGCAGTATTGAAGGATTCTATGGACAAAATATTGAATGATGCAGAGAGCATCAAAAGAAGATGGTAGGAATAGTCAGAGTCACGGTACCAAAATGAAAAGGTCGATGTTCAACCATTTCAAGAGGTAACGTATAATTAAGAGCCAATGATACTGTGTGTCTTGTTATGTTTCATAGTGCATGCATCAAAGCCCCTAGAAGTCCTGGTGTATTACTTTGGGATAGTGTACTGAACTGCAAGGTTGTTTGGAAGTGCAAGGTTGGCAGTTCAAACTCATCAGCCACTCCTCTGAAACCCTATAAGGATCGCTATGAGTCAGAACTGAATTAACAACAATCAGAACCCCTACGTTTGTCCATATTTTTTTATTGATGATTTTTATACTTCTATGTTTTACAGTTAGTTCTTTAATCTGCATTGAGTTTATTTTTGTATAGGATGTGAGATATGGTTCTTGTTTCATATTTCTGCAAATGGATTTCAATTAATGTATTTAGGTCTTTTTTCAATGATCAGCTGACTGTATATGAATGACTTTACTTCTGTGTTCTCAAGTTTGTTCCATTGATCTATGTGTCTTTCCTTGTAACAGAACCAGGATATTTTGACCTTAGATTTTAAGATCAGGAAGTAAGAGTCCTCCAAATTTATTCTTCTTAAGTAATGCTTTGCTTATCTGAGGTCTCTTTCACTAGACCTCAGAGTGACAGAGGCAGTTATTCAAAAGAGTTATGTAATATGTCAGCTAATCACAAAGAAGCTAAGGCCTCATGTAGAGGGAGAATTTGTGAGAGAGCATGGTGGCAGTTGTGGAGTTGTTAGCACCAGACAAAGTAAAATTGTTTCAGAGTGCTGGTTTGTCTCAGAGAATTGTGTCAGATCAGTTTATAGATTTAGCACAAGATATTAAAAAACATTGACGGATTCTGCAGGAGATTTCCAATTTTTATCGATGGCTCAAACACTGCCCAACTGGCCATTTTTGCTCCTGGGATAATTGCAGGGTTTGACATGCGAGAGGAACTGCTGTCACTGGAAGCCATGCATGGCACTACAAGAGGTGAGGACTTGTTTGAGAGACTTGTTTATCAATGAAAAAACTCGAGTTGACATTTGAAAAATTAAGTGGACTTACTACAAGAGCCATGGTTGGCTTGCAAAAGGGGTTAATTGCATTTGTCAAGAAAGAACTGAATCATCTAAGTCTTGATCAAGTGATTTAATTATATGCCACTGTAGCATACTCCAAGGAAGTCTCCGTGTACAGTTATGGATCAACAATGTAATGTTAATAGTAGTGTCATGCATAAGTTTTGTCAAAAGAGGAGAGTTGAATAGTCACCAGTTTAAGAAGTTACTGAATGATCCTTACTCTAAGTACAGTGATCTTGTTTATCACTGTGAAGTGTGGTGGCTGAGTCATGGGAATATACTCAAGAGGCTTCACAAACTTTGGGATGAAGTCAAGCAGTTTGTGGAGATGAAGGGAAAACCTGTCAGGGAATTAAAGTGGCTGTGTGATCTAGGGTTCATGGTGGACATTACCAAGTATCTCTTAGAGCCGAACATCAAGCTGTAGGGCCCCAACCAGCTTCTCATCTTCCTGCTTTCAAGCATGAAATTATTTGAAACTAAATTAAGGCTGTGGAAAATGCAATTCAAAAGGAATAGCATGGTGCGTTTTCCCACTCTGGAAGGACAAAAGCCTTTTAAGACAGTTGAATATGTTAGTAAATGTGTGAAACTAATTGAGGCATTTAATGAAGTATTCCAGGATGGGAAAAATAAACAAATGGAATTGAACATCTTTGCTACACCTTTCATTGTGGAACCAGTTGTTGTGCCTGATAACCTACAGCATGAAATCATTCAGCTATGCAAATCATTGATGAATTGAATGCTAGGTATAATAACCTCCCACTGCTTGAGTTCTATAATGTTACATAAGCAATGATGAATTTCTCACTTTGAGGAGTCATGCACTGAAATATGCATCAGTGTTCCAAACAACTTACTGCTTCAAGCAGTTCTTTTAAAATTTTACTATTGCAAAGAGTAGATTATGCTCCAGACTGACCAGTGCAAACCTGGAAAAGCAGTTGCAAGTAGCAACATTATCAATACAAGCTAACATCACACACCTCACCAAAGAGAAGCAGTACCAGCCATCATATTTGTTGTTTGTTAAGTGCCATCGATTCAATTCCAACTCATAGTGACCATGTATAGGATTTCCGAGGAGCAGCTGGTAAGCTTGAACTGCCGACCTTGCTGCTCAAACCAACTTTGCAGTCTAGTGCATTAACCCACAGTGACAGGTTAAATGTTTGACCAAATACTGCAGGCTAATTTTTAAGTTAATTTTGTGTGGCTCACAAATGATGTTATAAATATCCAAATAGCCCTTGGCAGAAAAAAAGGTTCCCTAACCCTGGTATGGCAAGGCAGGGTAATGCACTGTACCACAAGGTCAGTTTGAACCACAAGGTTGTTGGTTCAAACCCACTAGCTGCTCCTTAGAACTGACTTGATGACTCTTAACAACAAGAACAATCCCTACTCTGAACTAGTTAATAGAGACCCTTGATGGAGCTAATTTCAGTGTCTTTTAGGACAACAGAGCAGTTGGAGACAGGGTAGCTGGTTATGAAGGTTTCTACTAGACTAATTGGAAGTCAAGATGGCCAAACTTTGTCTCTCATACTTCAGACATATTATCAGGAGGGACCAGTCATTGGAGAAGGGTATCATGTTTGGTAAAGTGGAAGATAGGAGAAAAAGAGGAAGACCTCCAACAAGATGGATTGGCACATTGGCAGCAGCAGTGGGCTCAGGCATAGCAACAATTATGAGGTTAGCCCAGGACTGGGCAATGTTTTGTTGTGGATAGGGGTTGCTATGAGTTAGTACCGACTTGATGGCACCTAACAACACCAACAACAAGAAATACTGATTTGGTGGTTCTGTAGGTCTGGAGATGAGCCTCCCTAAATCCATGCACCAAAGCCGTGTTGCAGGCCCCATCTCACACTGCGAGGCTCACAACCTGGCTCTGAACTCCCAGAGAGTAGGGTCTGTGCTGGAGGTGGATGAGGGTAGGAGATGGCCACATCTCTGGTCACTAGGGGAAGTTAGATGAAAAGAAGGAATTGCACTTTTTCTGTTGCCTGTGGGAAACTGCTTTGCCAGGCCACCTTCTGTTGCCAAAACTGCTTGCCAAAGTTCAAGATGGTCACGCCATGTTTGGCCAGTGGTTCACTAGTCAGTCTTCCTCTATTGCTGTCCCTGCTCAGCTTCTTCTTCCACTTCTTTAAACTTTCCTCTTTAAAGTTCATCTATGTCTGTTTCATTTGGTCTCGTATCTTTGTTGGAAAGATGCCTCGTCTGCCTAGCCCAACATCTTATCAGAAGTCCTCGGGACCATAGATATTTATTTGGGTTCCATTCTCTTGTTCAAATGACCCTTTAATCTTGAGAAAATATTCTTCTCTGTCTCTTATGCTGGATATTGCCTTAAAGTCTATTTATCAGAAATTAATATTGCCACTTCTGCTTGTTTTTGATTGCCGTTAGCTTGCTATATTTTTTCCTATTGTTTGATTTTGATAAATCTATTTTTGTCTTTAGTCCCATAGGGTTTTCAAGGTTGTAAATCTTTGAAGAAACAGACTGTTAAAACAGCTTTCTCCCACAGAGCAGCTTGTGAGTTTGACCTTTCAGTGAGCAGCCAAGTGTTTAACTGCTACATCACCAGGGCTCCTCAAATTTCCTCTAACCTGGCATAAATACACTAGTATTCAACCAGATTGAGTGAGACATGGTAATAATAGTCCTAATTATACTGTTTGTTGTGTGCCATTGAATTGATGCCAACTCCTAATGACCCTATAGGATAGAGGAGAATTGCTTCATAGGATTTCCTAGCTGCAGATATTTATGGGAACAGATCTTCTAACTGGAAATATTTATGAGAACAGTCTTTTACACTGTGGCCAGCACCTGAACACATACCATTGTGCTACCAAGGTTCCATTACTTTTAGCCAAATAAATGCACCTGTGTTCTTGGGGTTGGAGTTGGACCTCAGGTAGCCGATACAGATGATACCTACAGTGAAATGGTTGAAAGGTATCTACAATGACGAGGCATATTAATAGGGCCCTGGAAGTCATATTATCTGAGATTCTTTTTCCAGGCTCTGATCTGGGTCGCAGAATTGGAACACAAATAAGGGGGCAGTTGCTCAATTTAAAAGATTGGGGGACTACAGTGGGAATTGAGTGGGGCTTGGAAAGGAAAACACTGCTATTTAATAGGTTTGGGAATGCCACCCCAGAAATGAAACCGTCTAGTTATAGAACCTTTTATATATTCCAGGCATGGCTCTCACTGGCAGGAGAACTGATCTGCTGATCAAATGTCTTTAGCTCTTCCTGTGGACAGAACACAAGTGGCAGGATTATGAAATACTGTTCATTTGGCACTTCGAGCATTTGATTCAATTTACATGTGCTTTATCTGAGACTTACATGAGATGCTCTGCTTGAGGAAGGCTAAAGATTTGCAATTGAAATTTTCTCGTTTCTTATGTCAAATGCTTTTGTTTTTTTAAAATTATAATCCCATGTCAGGTGAGAATACATTACTTTATCAGTGCTTCTAGGAGCATCTGAAAAATAGAACATATATTTTCATACTTACTTCTAACTGGAAATACTATGGGAACAGTCTTTTACACTGTGGCCAGCACCTGAACACATACCATTGTGCTACCAAGGTTCCACTTGCTTAAATTTTGCATAAAGCTACTTACTTAAATTTTGCATAAAGCAAAATTTAATTCAATAACCGATCTATAAAGCTGGCAAACTATTTCATCATGTTATCAATTTCCTGATTGTGTGACGATCTCTCAGTTTCTTTGACTGAATAGATATGTTGAGAATTTCTATTTGGGCTCCCTGGTGCTATGTCTTCAGTGCATTGCTACTCAAAGTATGATATAAGGACTAGTGGCCCTGGCATCAACTGGGAGCACTGATTGCAGATCCAAGTAAAACGCAATCTTCACAACTTCTATCTTTTCTTTGATACCATGATATCACTTATTGGTCTCGTTGGAGGATTTCTGTTTTCTTTATGTTCAGGTTTAGTCCAATTGTAGTCTTTGATCTTCAAGTCCTCTTCACTTTCAGCAAGCAAGATTATCTCATCTGTATATTGTTAAATTGTTAATGAGTCTTCTTCCAATACTGATGCCGGGTTCTTCATCATATTGTCCAGCTTCTCGGGCTATTTGCTCAGCATACATATTGAGTAAATATTGCAAAATGATACAACCTTGATGCACACATTTCCTGATTTTAAACCATGCAGTAACCCTTGTTCTGTTTTAATGACTATGCACAGGTTCCACATGAGCACAATGAAGTATTCTGGAATTCCCATTCTTTGTCATATTATCCATAATTTGCTATGACCCACACAGTTGAATGCCTTTGCATTGTCAATAAAATACAGGAAAACACCTTTCTATCTTTCTGGTATTCTTTGCTTTCAGCCAAGATTCATCTGACAACACATTTAATCACAGTCTGCAGCTGAAGCTCTCCGGGTGATTTGTAAGCACATTCAAGTTTGAGCAGTATGAGTTTGTGGTTCAAACTCATGTCTTCCCAAACTTCTGTCTTTAGAGATCCTCTAGTTTCTACTTTTCTGAAATTTGCAGGCTTGCAGCCAGATGGTGCATCAGGATGCTTTCCTTAATGTAAAATGTATAGTTTTGTATGCTCTAAGCTGTCCTTCCTTTATATTGTCAGAGAAGGGAAATTTCTTCTATTTTGCATTTCCCATTTTTTATCTCTTTTTCCTTGAAGATTTTTGTTTTGGGAAACAAAGCATCACTTATAGATTTCAGAGGATACAGACTCTTGTTTTCTCAGGGCATCTTCCTCAACAATATTGATATACTTAGGTTCTATTTAGTATTGAATCCTATTAGAAATGGCTAGTTGTCATTCATCTTAATATGGCATGTTTTTAGGTAACTTTAGAGTGCCTTTTAAATAAAAAACATCAAAGAATTGGTTGATAATTTTTCTGTCATGTTTAGCTTTTAATTTTGTTTGATGTTTCACAACTTTATAGAACTCTTAGACCTCAGAAATTTCCGCTCTCAGCAATTATATTTTCTCAATTTAGCCAAAGGTCTTCTGGTATTTTATTCTAGAATTCTAAACTAATTAGGGACACATAATCATTGAATATTTTCTCCTCTCTGTTCTCTCAGTTTTGGTTTTGTAAGAGGAAAAACCATACTCAAAGGTATGTTGCCATTTTGAAGTTTATGTAGATACTCTTTGGTTTACGTATCAGAAGTCACATTTAGAAATATTCTCTGTAAGTTGCACTTAAACCTTCTTAGTTTATGGTTTGTTTCATAATAACCCTCTTCACATTTTAACCATATCCTGTTTCTTCCTCTTCTCTAAAAACCACACAGAGGGATGATGCCGAAATAAAATGAAAGAAATTTCAGTTTGTCCTACAGAAATATATTTACAACAATGAATACATTTACAACAATGTATTCTAAATATAATTTATTGAATGATATATAAAATTTCAAGAAGCAGGACTATCTGAAAGTGACCTTAGGACTTTACTCTTGGTTACATGAACCAATGGGCCATCTGAGAATAGGAATTACCCTTCAACCAGTGGGAGACGCTTCACCTAAACTAAGCTTCCTGTGAAACTAATGGCGTTATTTCACCCTTTTTCAGAAACCACAACTTTTTATGGTCCCAGTTGTCTTCAGGTGATGGTCAGCTGGCTTTCATAGTCACCATCTCTACATGTTGTTTTTAAGTGCTGTTGAGTTAGTTCTAACTCAAAGCAACCCTGTATAGGGTTTCTGTGGAGCCGCTGGTGGATTTGAATTGCCAGTCTGCACCAGGACTCCCCACCTCTACTAGCGTGCAAATCCAGACTGTCTAACATTTAAGCTATCTGATTCAAGTTGTCTGATTGTTTTTACTGATAAAGTTGTTATCATGCTTACCTATAGGAAAGGAGAGCATCAGAGGAGCAGGGTCTCTTCCTTGCAAGACTGAATTTATTTATAGTCCATCAAATTGTCCTGAACAGTTAATATTGCTTCATAGGAAAACCAGGAGAATCAAAGCACCTTGTTGCTGACCCCTTGAGTTTCCTCAATAAAATCTGTTTCTTAACCTAGACAATGTGATAATGCAAAATTCACGCTGAGTCTTGGTTAACCTCAGTTGACCACTACAAAAAGATCCATCTTATACAACATAATTATTATTGATGATCAAAGCTTTGTTCTAAGTACCCTGCCATTAATTAGCTGTGGGAAGGTACATTTAACTGCCCTGTACCTCCAGTTTATGTATTTGTTACATGGGTTGACTTCACTGGCCATATTCATATTTTATTTTGAATAAAACATGTTCATTAGCTCATACATTTTCTTTCTTTCTTTTTAACATTTTTACTGTGAATTGAGTGAAAGTTTATAGGGCAGATCATCAGTTTTACATTCAACAAATCATATACTTTGTTTCAATGGTTATTATCCCCTCTGTGTACCATCAGTTCACAGTATTTCTCTCTATTCATTTTAGCTCTTTTAAAAACAAAAACAAAAGACAGGCATGTATAATAATTGACACCACCAAAGGGCACATTCTGCAAGTCTGCCTCCTGGCCACCAACTCTCAGTCCCTCTCTTTCCAAGGATCTGGAGTCCTCAGCTGCTTCCTCTCTCCATGTCCCCATCTCTGCCTCCATCTCTGGTGTTGCTGCTTCTCTGGATAGGGTCCCACATTCTGCTTGTGCCCTTCTCCTTGATGGTCCTAGGGTCCTCAATTTCTGAAATGTAAGATTACATACTCCCCCATTTTTGTTATAAAACTTCTACCTTTACAATTGTGACAGTCACAATTAGTCATGATAACAATTACTCACTATTGAATCATAAAAATCTTACTCCCATCTCTTTTTACCAGACCCTTCTATGTTGCGGACCGTGTAAGACTGGTCAGAGGTTCGAGGCCCTATAGGCCCGAGTGTAACAAATGAGGCCACTGGCAGTTAATGGCAAATTGTTTTTCATCTTAATATTATTACATGTATTAATTTAATACACGGAGCTCTTGGTAATCCACAGATAAATGTGACATTTTCCTAAAGCTAAGACTAAAGGTTGCAAGGTCAAGCCTTTCTCCAAAAGGATTAACTAAAAATATCTCTTAGCTACTTCTCAGTTCTTTGTTCTATAGACAAAGAACCCATCCTCCCTAATCCCTTTTCCAGGTGCAGCCCATTCACCTGG
>NW_006408520.1:8019432-8042309 GCF_000296735.1 Chrysochloris asiatica
TCTTCCTCTAGTCGAGTTCTGATTATCAAGCCATTGTTGTTGTTGTCGTTAAATACCGTGGAGTTGGTTCCGACTCATAGTGACCCTGCACAGGGTTTCTAAGAAGCTAGGTCAAATGGGTACTATCTGCAAGTTTGGGTGTTCTTGTGTGTTTCCCCTCTCTTCATATTAGCTGGATGCTTCACTCTCAGCTCTAGCCCACCATGGTTATGTCCTTGTCCATGGGCTCAGGTGTCCCCAGGTCTCACCACACTTTGGACCAATCATTAGCTCATACATTTTCTTTAAAGCCATTTGTCTCCTCTTTTCACATTTCTCCTTAGCCAGCTAAGATTCTATGATATATTGTTAAACAATATTTCTGCCAATATTTTAAACTCCCTTTACTATCTAGTTATTCCTAACAATTTCTACATGAATATTTCATTGACAATGATTACATTCTCATATTGTGTAACCATTATTAATAACATTTTCTAAATACGAATCAGGCTGTGAACCTTAAGGTCAGCTGTTCGAAACTACCAGCTATTCCGCGGGGGAAAGATGAGGTTCTCTGCTCCCGTAAAGATTTACAGCCTCAGAAACCCTGTACAGGGTTGCTATGAATTGGTTCCGACTCCACGGCACATAACCACAACCACCACCATTAACATAAACTCAATGTCTACTAAGAAAAGTCTCCTCTTATCTATACCCTCTTTCCAACCACTTATAAGCTTTTGTGTCTATACGTATTTCATGTAAATGAGATCATAAAGTATTTGTCCTTTTGTGACTGACTTAGCACAATGCTTTCAAGGTTCATCTTTGCTGTAATATGCATCGGACTTCATTTCTCCTTATGGCTCAGCAATATTCCATTGTATGTATATATGTATATACATACATACAATGAAATGTATATATATTACATTTTTTAAAAGCTCTTGTCCATATTTTTCTTTTAAAAATGTTTTAATGTGAATTATGTGATAGTTTACATGGGAGAACATTAGTTTTACATTCATCCTATCATATATTGTTACATTGCCATGGTTACAATCCCCTCCGTGCATCATCAACCAACCAAACGGTACACCCCATAAGCCTGCCCTCTGGTCGTCAGCACACAGCCCCTTTCTCTCTCTGGGTCTAGAGTTCACAGTCGCTCTATCTCTCCACGTCATCGTCTCTGCCTCCATATATATTACATTTTGTTTATCCATTCATTTTTTTGATGGGCATTTTGGTTTTTCCCCATTTTTTGTCTATTGTAAAATGTACTGCAATGAACATTGGTGTACAAGTTTCTATTTGCATTCCTGCTTCCATTTCTTTTGTTTATAGATATAGAAGTAGACTTGTTGGGTCATATGGCTGTATTGGTGTGGTGCTGTGGGTTAATGCACTGGAGTACATTATTGCAAGGTTAGCAGTTCAAGCTCACCAGCAGCTTCTCAGAAACCCTATACAGGGTCACTATCAGTCAGAACCAACTCAAATGCACTTAACAACAACAATAATGTGGCAGTTCTATATTCAACTTTCAGAGGGACTGCTAAACTGTTTTCCACAGTGGTAGCACTATTTTGCATTTCCACCAGCAATAGATAAGGATTCCAGTTTCTCTACAACCTTACCATGATCTGTTGTTTTTCTTTTTACTGCCATTCTAACTGGGGGGAGGGAGGGAGTGTGAGGCAGTATCTCATTATAATTTTGAGTTTGTGTCTTCCAAATGGCTAATAGACAGTTTTAGTTTGTCCTTCATATTGGACAAATGGAACCCATAAACATCCATATCCTAGGCATTAGTGAGCTGAAATGGACTGGTATTGGCCATTTTTAATCACATAATCACATGGTTTATTATGCCGGGATTGACAAATTGAAGAGGAATAACTTTGCATTCATCATTGAAAAGAACATTTCAAGATCTGCCTTGAAGTACAGTGCTGTCTGTGATAAGATACTATCCATACAACTTTAAGTCAAACCAGTTAATACCACTATTATTCAAATTTATGCACCAACCACTAAAGCCAGTGATGATGAGGGATCCTCCCTCATTCCCCACACCCTCCTGGTGACGAGAAACATGACTAGCCCTCACCCTTACCCACCCCTGTTATGTCTGAGGTCAGAGTCATGTCCTTGTAGATCAAATACCTACACCTATGGATCCAGTAGCTCAGGAGAGGGAACAAATCTTTACAGCAAGGATCATTCCCACCTCCTCCATACACAGAGTAGACAGGGATGGGCAACTTGGACATTGGCTACCCAAAGTGGGGGGCTACAAAGGCAAGAAGTGACTGGATTACAGGCTTTCAAGAGGGAACCTAGATCCAGAGGGCATGGAGGAAGGTAGAATCTCCACTGAGTCTAGGTGGGCCTGATGAAAGGAAATGTGGACAGGTCTCTTGTGATAAAATAGTGGATAATTGTTTTAGGACTGATTGTGAGGGTTGGAAATGTAAATGTAGACATTTTATAGTAAGGAGGGGAGTAATTAACTTTGCAATCTAGGAGTGGAGGTCCCTGGAAACATCAAGGGAGAAAAGCGGAGAGCAGGATGCTACCCAGAGAAGCAGTGACTCCAGAAATGGAGGCAGAGATGATGGCGTAGAGAGATGGAGTGGCTGGGGACTTTAGACCCAGAGAGGAAGAGGGGTTGTGTGCTGATGACCAGGGGGCAGGCTTGCAGGGTATACCCTTTGATTGGTTGGTGATGAATGGAGGGGATTGTAACCATGGCAATGAAATGATATATGATAAGATGAATGTACAACTAATGTTCTCCCATGTAAACTATCACATAATTCACAATAAAACATTTTAAAAAGAAGAAGAAAAAGAAAAAAAGAAATAGAATGCATAAAAATCAATATCCTAGACATTAGTGAGCTGATATGGACTGGTTTTGGCCATTTTGAATCATACAATCACATGGTTTCCTATGCTGGGAATGACAAATTGAAGAAGAATAGCATCATCAAAAATATCATATTAAGATCTGTCATGAAGTACAATGCTGCCTGTGATAGTATAATATCCATACACCTACAAGGAAGATCAGTTAATATAAGTATTATTAAAATTTATGCACCAACCACTAAAGCCAGTGATGATGAAATTGAAGAACTCTACCAACTTCTTCAGTTTGAAATTGATCAAACATGCATTCAAGATATGTAGATAATTACTGGGTATTGGAATGCAAAGGTTGGAAACAAAGAGGAATTACAGTAATTGAAATATTGCCTTGGTGATAGAAACGATGCTGGAGATTGCATGATAGAATTTTGCAAGACCAATGATTTGTTCATTACACATACCTTTTTTAAACAATGTAAAAGGTGACTATACACATGGACTTCATCAGATGGAATATACAATAATCAAATTGACTACATCTGTACAAAGAGACTATGGAAAAGTTCTATATCATCAGCTAAAAAAAGGCCAGGGGAAGACTGTGGAACAGATCACCAATTGCTCATATGCAAGTTTAAGCAATGTTTTAAAGTCCATGAAGCTTAAGAAAATGTTTTAAAGTCCATGAAAGCCAAAATATGACTTTGACTATATCCCAGCTGAATTTAGAGATCTTCTGAAGAATAGCTTTGATGCATTATACACTAAAGACCGAAGACCAGAAGAGTTGTGGGATGACATCAAGAACATCATACAGGAAGAAAGCAAAAGGTCATTAAGAAGACAAGAAAGAAAGAAACGACCAGACCAAAATGAATGTCAGAAAAGACACTGAAACTTGCTCTCCAGTGTACAGATGCTAAAGCAAATGAAGAAGTGAGGAGATAAAAGAGTTGAATAGAAAATTTCAAAGGTCAGCTTGAGAAGTCAAATATTGTAATGAAATGTGCCAAGACCTAGAGTTAGGAAACCAAAAGGGGAGAACATGTTCAGCATTTCTAAAGTTGAGGGAACTGAAGAAAAAAATCAAACCTTGAATTGCAGTATTGAAGGATTCTCTGGGCAAATTATTGAATAATGCTGAGAACATTTAAAAAAAAAAAGATGGAAGGAATACACAGAGTCACTATACCAAAAAGAAAGGGTCGATGTTCAACCATTTCAAGAGGTAGCATATGATCAAGAGCCAATGATCCTGAAGGAAGAAGTCCAAGTTACATTGAAGATATTGGCAAAGAAAAGAGTACTGGGAATTGATGGAATACAAATTGAAATCTTTCAACAAACTGTTGTGGCACTGGAGGCACTCATTCATCTATGCCAAGAAATTTGGAAGACAACTACCTGGATAACTGACTGGAAGGGATTCATATTTGTGTCCATTCCAAAGAGAGGTGACGCAACGGCATGTGGAAATCAATATCATTGATATGCCATACGAGGAGTTTTACTAAAGTTAATACAAAAATGGCTGCAACTATACACTGACAGAGAATTTCCAGAGGTTCAAGCCAGTTTCAGAAGAGGACGTCAAATGACATCCTCTGTTGACTTCAGATGGATATTGGCTGAAAGCAGAAAATACCAGAAAGGTGTTTACTTGTGCTTCATTAACTATGCAGTCTTTCGATTGTGTGGATCATGACAAACTATGGACAACATTACGAAGTATGAGTATTCTGGAACACTTAATTGTGCTCACGAGGAACCAGTACAAAGACCAAGAAGCAGTTGTTCTAAAAGAACAAGAGAAAATCAAATGGTTTAAAATTAGGAAAGGTGTGCCCCAGGGTTGTATTCTTTCACCATACTATTCAATGTATAAACTAAACTGAGCAAATAATCCAGGAAGCTGATTTGAAGAAAAACATGGCATCAGGATTGGAGGAAGACTCATTAACAACCTGTGATATGCAGATGATACAGCCTTGCTTGCTGAAAGAGAGGAGGACTTAAAGTACTTACTGATTAAGATCAAAGACCACAGTCTTTGTTATGGATTGCATCTCAATGTAAAGAAAGCAAAAATCCTCACCACTAGACCAATAAACAACATCCATATAAATAGAGAAAAGATTGAAGTTGTCAAAGACTTAATTTTGCTTGGATCAACTATCAACACTAATGGAAGCAGCTGTCAAGAAATCAAACAATGTATTACATTAGGCAAATTTGGTGCACAAGACCTCTTTAAGGTGTTCAAGAGTAAAGATGTCAGTTTGAGAACTTATGTGCACCTGATCCAAGCCATGGTATTTTCAATAACCTCATATGCATGTGGAAGTTGTACAGTGAATAAGAACAATGTTGGACAAAACTCAAAGTCATTTAAAAAGACCAGGCTTACTAGTGAGATGGAGACTGGTGTAACCTCTGACTATGTTCATTTGTCACCCTTCAGAGTTGGAACTGAACTCACTCCCAGGGCTCAATTTATAGTCAAACAATAGGCAAATCTATAAGAGGAACAATAATATACTTTATAATAATCAACCAGTTGAGATCAAAAGGGCAGCTTTTACACAAAGACAAAGCTCAGAAGAATTAGGAAAGAAAAAGGAATGGAAAGAGGATACACAGGGAGGAAGTGGGATAAATGATGCTACTATATTGAGGGGATTGCAATCAATGATT
Organism: Chrysochloris asiatica; assembly: GCF_000296735.1. Lineage (NCBI taxonomy): Eukaryota > Metazoa > Chordata > Mammalia > Afrosoricida > Chrysochloridae > Chrysochloris > Chrysochloris asiatica. The sequence continues at coordinate 8,024,986 of NW_006408520.1, forward strand.
TGAAACAATATGTGCAAGAACTATTGAATGGAAAACTGATGATCTACTCTGTAAACCTTCCCCTAATTCACAATAAAAAGTTACCAAAAAACTAATAAGGACAGAAGGAAGAGTGATGAGAATTGAAGAGGCTTGGAATCAACTACTCCAATGGTCTAATGGAACATGTGAACATCAGTCTCCATGACTCTGAGACCATAAAAACCAGATGGTGCCGCCTGCCACTACCAACTGACCTGAAAGAAATCACACTAGAGACTCCAGGATAGAGTGGGAGAAAATGTGAAACAAAACTCACAATTATTGGGAAAAAAAGAACAGGTTTACTGGTCAGAGAGAGACAGAAGGCACTGAGACTATCAGTGTCCATCACCCTTCACATCTGGAAAGGAAGTCACCCTTGGGGCCCAATTTTCAGTCAAACAGTAGATACATTTATAGTGGGGGCAGAGATAACAACTTTAGCAAGGTGTGTTCATCATGGATGAGAATATTTCCTAAAGACAAAGTTGAGATGGGATAGGAAGGTGGGTGGAATGCAAATAGGAGTCGCAGGGAGGAAGTGGATAACTGTTGTTGCATGCAGAGTATTGTAATCACTGAGATGAAACAACGTGTATGATTTGTTGAATGTAAAGTTGATCTGGTCTGTAAACCTTCACTCAATTCATAATAAAAAGTTAAAAAAAAAATTAAAACAATTTCAAATGGTCCTTTAACACTGTATATCTAGCCTGTAATGGTTTTCATTCATCTTTCTCTTCCACTTCCACAATGATTATTTCAAGCCTCTTCACCTCATCCTCCGTGATTCTCAGATGATTTCATCCCTGTTTTATAGAGAAAAATAGAAGCAATTAAATGGGAATTACGTCGTTTGTCTGATTTCCAACGTAAGTATAACTTTATCATATTATGAGTTATGACAAATAGCACTTACAACCATCAGTTTCTGCCTTTTTAAAAAAAAAAAAAAAACTTTTTTAGGGGTGTGTTTTAGTAATAGTAATTTGTACTATATACAATTCTTCAGATTAGTCCTGGTAGTGTTTTGAGATTTTGAGCTAAGCTGCTAATCGCAAGGTCAGCTGTTCAAATCTAACAGTTGCTCCTTGGAAGAAAGATGAGGCTTTCTGCCCCTGTAAAGATTTACAGCCTCAGAAACCCTGTGTAGGGTTGTTATGAGTTATAACCAACTTGGTAGCACAAAACCATCTGCCACCATAGTACTGCAGTGTATAATTTGTTTATGTAATCATTCTCAGGTACAATGTTTCTAACCCCCAAAGACAAATAAAGATCAGATTTATAAATATACTGATAATATTAGGCAATAGCAGTTAAAACAAAACAAAAGTGAAATATTTGACTTACATCAGAACCAACCCACAACAGACTAGTCATTAGAGGGGGACCCCATGGAGACTACATGTATTCCCTTTCCCTTCTGTTACAGTCTAGGTGTGGTGATTTCTCCTAAGGTTGAATTCTCCTTTGTAGTTTTCATTTGATCCCCTTCTCACTTTCTCAGGAACTTGAGGTTACAGAATATTTTTAATCCAGTCAGAATATTTAAATTTTACATCAATTGGAGTTCACAAACTCAGATTTCTCTAATTTAAAGAAACGACCAGAAATTTCTCCAATTCAATGAAAAAGCAAGGAAGAAAGAAAACCTTCATTGAATTTCATCATCTCCTTCTAGCTGCTGCCTGATTTTTCCTCTTCACAAAGTTTTCAAGAGTTAGCTATACTTGTTTTTATTTCTTCCTTCTTACTCATTTATAAACTCTCTCTAATTTAACTTCTATCTATCTACATTCCTTTATCTCAGGGTTCCTCAGCGTAGGCAAGATTGACATTTTAGGCAAATAATTATTATTATTAAGGAGCTCTGGTAGCATAGTGGTTTCAAATCAGGCTGCCAACCTTAAGGTCAGCAGTTCGAAACTACCAGCTGTTCCACAGGAGAAAGATAAGACTTTCTGCTCCCGTAAAGATTTATAGCCTCGGAAACCCTGTACAGGGTTGCTATGAGTCGGAACCAACTCCATGGCACATAACAACAACAAATATTATATATATTTTTATGGGGTATTGTTCTGTGTATTGTTCAGTATTCCTGACCTCTATCCACTAGACACCTGTAGCAGTTCCCTCCTCATAGTTGTGACAACCAGAGATGTCTTCAGACATTGCTCAATCACCTCCGTGGGCCGAACCATGGTTGAAAACGATGGTTTTACATTCACCAGTGACTTTCACCACACTAAACCTCACTTCTCATCTTACTTGAAATATCACTGGCATCTGCTTTTATTAAACATCCCTTTCTTGAAGCATTCTTTCCTTGGTTCCAGTGACTTAACATTTTCTTGATTTTCCATCAGCCTCTTGGATTGTTCGTCTTATTTTTTTCTTTCCTCTCTCCCTCCCTTTCTTTCTTTTTCCCTTTTCAAAAATTTCCTTTGAAGGCACATCCTCTGACAGTTGGGAACCTCATCTATATCCAGGATTTTAATATCCATTTTTATGCTTCTGCTTCCAGCTATGAGTAACTGGCCTTAGGATGGTTTAAGGGTCAATCATCCCACCAACAGCAACAAGAATCTCAAAACCACAACTGGAAACAATGGTTTATTCATATCTTCTAACTTTTTATGCAATGATTCTCGCCTTTAGAGAAAACAAAACAACTCTGTTTCTTGCTCTACCTGCTGAAGTATTAAATTAGTTCTTAGTCAGAATAATGCAATATTCTGGCACAATATTTTATAACTTGGCCTGTTAAGTGTCAGCTATGATTTATCTCCTCTCACCTCTCCCACTGCTCCACTCCCAACCTCATTCTGTACAAACTCCTCTTGTTATGACTCGAGACAATGAGTCTTCATTCTGTTCTTTGCTCTCATCTTTCTTTACCACATGATATTTTCACTTGCTGTATTTGCTGTCTAGAATGCTTCCTTTACTTTACTGTTGTTGTTGTTGTTGTTAAGTGCCATCGAGTCGGGTCCGACCCATAGCGACCCTGTACAGGGTTTCCGAGGGTGTAAATCTTTACGGGAGTAGAAAGCCTCATCTTTCTCCCACAGAGTGGCTGGTAGTTTCAAACCGCTGACCTTAAGGTTTGCAGCCCGATTCGTAACAACTATGCTACCAGAGCTCCTTTACTATCCCTGCTTAATTCATTGTTTAGATATTATCTCAAGCAAACTTTCTCAAGGAAGACTTGCCTGTCCTTCCCGACAAGGTGCATTCCCACTATGGAGGCCTTGAAAAGCCTTTGTATGTCTGCTTCATACTAATAAAACAGGTATGCCTTTATGTTAGGGTGACTGAGGAGTCAGTAGAGTACAGTATAGTGGCCAAGTGCAGGGATTTGGAGCCAAGACTTGGATTTATGGCACTTCTTAATGCCTCAGTTTCCCTATCTTTGAAAGAGGGACAGTAATGGAATTTACCTTTAAATGATTCTGTGTAAATAAATTACTTAGAACAGTGCCTGGAACTTAGTAAATATGTTAAGTGTCAGCTATAATTTAAAAAAACTTTAAATTTTCATTTGTCTCACTATTTTCATTCATTATTTTACCCTAAGTGCCAACACAGCGTCTGATACAGAGTAGGTATGTAGTAAATGTACAAAAGAAAGGTCACATAAATAAATGCAAAGCAGATTTTAAATCTATAAAAAAATTGTGTAGATGAAAAGTAGAAATTCTGCATTGTGCTTTAAAAATTATTCTATTGCCCAACCCAAAGGAGCTCTGGTAGCATAGTGGTTAAGTCAGGCTGCTAAGCTCAAGGCTGAAACTACCAGCCTTTCCACAGAACAAAGATGAGGTTTTCTGCTCCAGTAAGGATTTAGAGCCTAGGAAACCTTATGCAGGGTCGCTGTAAGTCAGAACCAATTCCATGGCATACCACCACCATTACCCAACCCAGCACATTGCTATCTAGTCATTTCTGACACATAGTGACCCTGTAGAATACAATATAACTGCCCTGTAGGGTTTCCAAGGTTGTAAGTCTTTACAGAAGCAAACTGCCAGATGTTTCTCCTGAAGCATGATGGGTAGGTTTGAAACACTGACCTTGCTACTAGCAGTTGAATGCCTAACCACTGCATCATAGTCGCTAGTTTTACTTTCTCACGTATGCATTGAGGAAAATACATAGAGGTGATTTCCTAAATCTAAGAGAATGTCTTTTTTTAAGTTTTTATTGTGAATTATGTTTTGCCCAAACAATTTACATGGTCTATTCTGGAGAATGTTCCGTATGCGCTGGAAAAGAATGCGTATTGTCCTGTTACTGGGTTGAATGCTCTGTTCAGTTGGCTGATTGTGTTGTTTAGCTCCTACATGTTTTTGCCAAGTTTCTTTCTGGTTGTTCTATCAATTTTTGAAAGCAGTGTACTAAAATTGCCCACTATTATTGTAGATTCATCTATTCCTTTCTTCAAATCTATTAGAGTTTGCTTTATATATTTTGGAGTTCTTTCATTGGGAGCATAGATATTTATTGTGGTTGTGTAATCTTGTTCAATTGTCCCTTTAATCATGAGATAATGGCCATCTTTATCTATTATGCTTGTTTTCACCTTATTATCAGAGATTAGTATTGTCACTCCTGATTGTTTTTTTTTCCCTGTTCGTTTTTGATTGCGATTAGCTCAGTATATTTTTTCCAATCCTTTGACTTTTAATCTGCTTTTGTCGTTTTGTGTAAGATATGTTTCTTGCAGACAGCATATTGAAGGATCTTGTTTTCATATACATTCTGTCACACTCTGTTTCATAACTGGTACGTTTAATCCATTTACATTCAGTGTCATTATCAATAGGTATTAATTAATTGCTGCCATTATGTTTGTTTTTTTGTGGTGCTGCTGCTTCATTTTTCTGTGTGTCTTCCTGTGCTGAGTTCATGGTTTTTGTGTTATTTCTTGTGTCTTTCCTCATAGCTCTAATATTTCCATGTTCTTCTTGGATTTTCATTTTCTTGGTATGTTGTGAAGTGTTAATTTTTTTTGAGGTTATCTTATATTCCATTAACTTTTCCTTCCATTTAGTGCAGTCTATTTTATCTTGTAAGCTACCTGATCATCTCACCATCTGGATCTCTGTTCCTACATGTTTCCCTTTTTTCACATAGTAATTGTTTTGATCATAGACAGACTTCCCAGATACTTTTATAGTTTTGTTCTGTTCTTGGCTCTTCCATTTGTCGATTGAGTTCTGGGAGTTGCTGCCACATATGTCAATCTCTGGTTGTTGTCTGTTCTTGTTGGTTCTCAGTCCATAGAACTCCCTTTTGGATGTTTTGTAGTATAGGGTTGGCTTTGGAAAAATCCCTTAGTTTCTGTTTATCCTGGAATGTTTTGATTACACCATTGTATTTGATTAATAGCTTTTCTGGATAAAGGATTCTTGGTTGGCAGTTTTTTCTTTCAGAGTTTTATATATGTCTCCCCATTGCCTTCTTGCCTGCATGGTTTCTTCTGAGAGATCCAAGCTTAATCGGACTTGCTTGCCTTTGTATGTAATGCTTCTTTTTTCCTTAGCTGCTCTATCTTTGATTTTGGAGAGCTTGATTATCATATGTCATGGAAATTTTCTTTTAGGGTCAATCCTTCCTGAGGTTCATTGAGCTTCTTGAATGCTTATCTTTTCACTTTTCAGGATGTTAGAGAAATTTTCTTCCAGAAGCTCTTCATATATCTCCTCTGTGGACTTGTGTGATTCTTCCTATTCCAGAATGCCGATAATTCTTAAGTTATTCATCTTCATGTTGTACAACTTGAATCTTAGACCTTCTTTGGACTTTTTTATCCTTTTTCCTTCTTGCTCTTCTATCTTAGTAGTATTGAGAGATTTGTCTTCCAGTTCACTAGTTCTGCCTTTCTTCTCTTTAATTCTACTCCTTTGGCCTTTCATTGTATTGTCTATTTCTGATATTCTATCATTAATCGTTTGGACCTCTTTCTGTAGGTTTTGAATTGTTTCCAGTGCTGTATCTATCTTGTTTGATTGTTCCTGTAGCACTTTCCTGACTTCTTCCTTATTTTTCTCACCTCCTTTGAAAAGTGTTTTGAAATATTTGTTAATCATTTTTCTGAATTCCTTCTCAGACATTTCCAAGGTCTTCCAGAATGGAGTCTAGGTCTACATCTAGGTCATTTGTCTCAGACATTTTATCCTGTTTCTGGACATGTACTGATATGGTCATCTGTTTTTGCTTCTTAGACATATTCAGTGGTTAGCTGTAGCCTTAATACTTAATTGAGTGTGTGTTTTGGTATTTTTTATGCTTTCTGATTGCCTGTAGGTAGGTGATCAGGAGATGCACTTCCCTTTTCACTCTTCTTATTACTTAACTTAGAGCAACTTTCACAGGTGTTGTGTGCCTCCCTGGTGTATGGCAGTTGGTATTGGTTCTTGCCTGGATTATGGGGTTTTATAGGGTGTGATTGTAGCTTGACTATATGGCAGCAATTGCTGTCTCTTCTTGGGTAGTATAGGGAGAGAAACAGCCCCCTAAAGGTAAAAGGGGGGACCAAATCAAACCAAAACAAAACAAAAAAACAAAGACAAAATAGCAACAGCAAAAAACAAAACAAAAAACAGATTTGATACTGTAGTCTATAATCACAGAAAAGAGAGAGGAGCGAGAGAGAGAGATAAAAAAAATTGTAGCCAATATGAGTATGACTTTAATATTCTCTTTCAGCTTCTTGCCTTCAAGGCTGCCTGATAAATTTCAACCACTGTTGGTCATTATGCTATACCTCAGGATTTAAGTTTTGGTTTGTTTTGTTTTTAGTCTCTCTCCCACTCCACAACCTCTGTTCTGGCCTTTTCCCTATTAATAAACAGTTCAGGGCTGGCTGTGGCCATTTTGTACTGACGTTTGGTTTTAAGCAGGGACCGTCCCTTTAAATTCTGAGAGGATCTGTGCACATGCATGGTGGAAGAACCCTCCAGTGGTGGGGTGTGGGGTGTACACTCACTCAGGCACCCCCTCTAGTCACCAGAATAGAGTTGCACAGACAGCGAGAGGCCAATGAACAGATACCAAATAATCAGCTTGAATTTCTGGATGTTCCCTGTCTATGTACTGCTGCAACTGTTTTTCAATTATATTTAGCAAAATTTTATTTGCATGTGATATTAATGATATTGTTCAGTGTTTTATCATTCTGTTGGGTCACCTTTCTTTGGAATGGGTACAAGTATGGATCTCTTCCAATCGGTTGGCCTGGTGGCTGTCTCTGAAATTCCTTGGCACAGACGACTGAGTGCCTCCAGAGCTGCATCAGTTTGTTGAAACATTTTAATTTATATTCTGTCAGTTCTTGGATTCTTGATTTGCCAGTGCCTCAGTGCAGCTTGGACTTCTTCCTTCAGTACCATGGTTTCTTATTTGTATGGTACTTCTTGAAATGACTGAAAATCAGCAAATTTTTTTTTGGTACAGTGAGTCTGTATTCCTTCCATCTTCTTTTGATGGTTCCTGCATCAGTCAATATTTTGCTCATGGAATTCTTCTAAATTGTAAGTTGAGACTTGATTTTTTTCTTTAAGCTTGTGAAATGCTCAGAATGTTCTTCCCTCTTGGTTTTCTAACTCCAGGTCTTTGCCCATTTCATTATAATACTTACTGTTTTTCTCGAACTGCCCTTTGAAATTTTCTGTTCATCTTTTTATTGTCTCATTTCTTCCAGTTGTTTTAGTTTCCCTACATTCAAGAGCAAGTTTCAGAGTTTCTTTTGATGTCCATTTTGGTCTTTTCTGTCTTTTCAATGAATTGTTGCTTTCTTCATGCATAATATCCTTGATGTCATCTGACAATTTGTCTCTTCTGTGATTCAGTGCATTTCATGTATTCTTGAGATAGTCTCTAAATTCAGTTGGGATATTTTCAAGGTTCTTTTGTACTTTAGCTCCCATGGACTTGTTTTAATTTTCTTCAGCTTCAACTTGAACTTGCATATGAGCAATTAACAGTCTGTTCTGCAGTTGGCGCTTAACCTTGTTCTTACTGATGATGTCAGCTTTTCCAGCATCTTTCTCCACATATAGTCCATTTGATGGAGTCCTGTTATGGGGCTGTAGGGTAAGCACTGGACAGTAAGATTGGTTTGAACTGCAGTGGTCAGCAGCTCAAATCTACCTGCTGCTCCTTGGAAACCCTACACAGGGTCGGTATAAATCAGCATTAAACAATAATAGTCCATTTGATCTCTCTGTAGTTCATCTGGTAAGGTTCATGTGTTTATTCACTGTCTATGTTGTTGAAAAAGGTATTTACAGTAAATAGGTCGTTGGTCTTGCAAGATTCCATCACACAATCTCCAGTGTAATGGCAAATATTTTCTTGTACAATAACAATTTTAAAAAATGGAGATCTTCATGGGTCTTGGCATAAATTTCTCCCTGAGTCTTGGAGATACTTAGTGCAGTGGCCCTGATTTTAAAAGATATGTACCATTCCTGGCTCTTCTTTGTTGTACTGAAGTCACTTTCTCTGCTTGCTTATCTCTCCTTTTATCTCTTGTAAGATAAAAACAAATGCAAACCACACCCTAGGGAAACTCTTTACTCAGGGCTGTAACGGAGTAAGCCCTGAAAAATATCCCAACTGAATTTAGAGTTCAAACTGACCTTGCAGTCCAGTGTATTAACTCTCATTACCACACCAGGACTCTTTACTATAGGAAAATATCTGAATACTTATAATCTTGTAAATTAGAGCTTCTCAGTCCTGATTGTATTGATTATATGTCTAGATGAAGCCTTAAGGTATTAAGAATTGTTCAGGTGAGTGATAAACACAGCAAGCTCAAGAGACATAGATTCTTTCTGCTTTCCTCTTTTTTCCTATCTCCCATAGAACTAATCACCAAGTTCTGCTGATTTTAGGTCCGAAATGACTCTGAAATCTCAGGACATCTCAAATATAATTTGGCCCCAAACCAAATCTTGATATTTTCACTTTCAACCTCCATTCCTTCCCATATTCCTAAGCTTTGAAATGATCATTGATTATTTTCTTACCTTCACATTTAATCCATCCAATTCTGTCAGCTCTACTTTCAAAATTTCTTATAATTCAAATGTACAAGGTGCTATGTAATCTGGTCCTAGCTTCCTCTTTAAACTCACTGTCTACCTGTCTTTCTCTTTCTTACTGCACTCCATCCACACTACTCATACTGCTATCCCTTGAAGGCAACATGCATGCTCTTGCTGTTTTCTCATTCCAGAATAATATTTTCTTCATATTTCTGCATGGTTCATTTTTTCAACTAATTGAGGTCTTTTCTCAAATTATCAGCTCTTTCAATAATTGTCTATTGTTGAGAGCTGAATATTTCCTAGAAAATGGACCTAAAGCTATATGATATTTTCACCTTTGCAGAATCAAATTGTCCTTGAGTAATTTCCAAATATCAAAACAAATTCCAATGTTATCAGGTACCAAGTTTTTGGTTATGCACTGATTAAGAAGATATGGGATAATCAGAAGTGGTCTTATTAGATTTCTGAGTTTATATATGAAGTCTTTGATAAGAAAATGTCTTTGGAGCAATATAGAGATATCTCCTAATTAATATTAGTGCTACCCCCTCTGGATAATGCTAATATGACAGTACAGTATGTGTGTGTATGTGTTTAGGCATATTTATATAGCATTAAACCTTTTTTCTTAAAATTTTCCATTTGTAAAAATAATATTACCCTGGATTTCATCAATTTCAATGGATTCAATGACACTTAACAGCAACAACAAATCTTTACAGAAGCAGATTGCCTCATCTTTCTCCCAAGATGCTGCAGGGTTTGAACCGTCGACCTTGTGGTTAGCAGCGCAAGGTTTGACCCACTGTGACACCAGGGCTCCTTTAATAGGGGAAATCTTTCATAAATATCTAATTCCCCTTCTCTGAGATCTGTAGGCTCACCACTAGACTACTAATTGCAAGGTCACACAAATGTTGAAGGGCGCAACTACATACTGAAAAGTTGGTTGAATGAATCTACACAGAGGTACATCTGAAGACAAGTCTAGTGATCTACTTCTGAAAGGTCATATCCTTGAGACCCCAATAGAGCCATTCTATTCTGCACACATTGGTTGAGATCTGTACTGATTCAACGACAACTAATAAGATCTTTACTACTATTCTAGGACTTGTAGGGAGGAGTAGAGTGAATTGTCTAACATCTAAGTTCTGAAATTTCAGTGGTAATACTTTATCAGCAATGTTTTTCTGGGGAAGGAAGGGTAGAAAGATAACTACTGTATTTATTTCCGTCTCCTTCAAATGATCAGACTGATAGGGAAACTGGAGCTGCCATGGCGATGAAGGTGCTTTAGAATTTCCTCACATCTACTGCCACCATGTGGGCATTCACATTTACTGAATTCAAACGCGTTTCCCTTTTATGGCTTGTCCTAAGACAAAACAAGGATACACTGCACGGTTTTAAATCAGGAAAGTGTGCAGCAGGGCTGTATCCTTTTACCATATTATGTCTGTATGCTGTGCCAACAATCTGACAGGTTGGACTATATAAAAAAGAACACAGCATCAAGATTGGAGGAAGATTCCTTAAAACCCTGCCATATGCAGATGACACAAACTTGGTTGCTGATCCTGAAGAAGATTTGAAGCACTTGCTGGGGAAGATCAAATACTCAGTATGAATTATACCACAATGTACAGAAAACAAAAGTCCTCACAACTATACCAATAAGCAACATCATGATAAGTGGAGAAAGGATTGAAGTTGTCAAGGATTTCATTTTACTCATGGGAGCTGGTGTTGTTAGATGCGAACGAGTCGGTACCGACAAACAGTGACCCCTATGCACAACAGAAAAAAGCACTGCCTAGTCCTGCACCAACATCACAATTAATTGAACTCATTGCTGCTGCCACTGTGGCAATCCATCTCACTGGGCATCTTCCTCTTCTCCGATCTTCCATTTGACCAAAAATGATTTCCTTTTCCAGGGACTGGTGCCTCCTGATAATATGTCTGAAGTATGAGAGATGATATCTGGCCATTCTGTCTTCCAAGAAGCATTCTTGACTGTACTTCTTCCAACACAGATTGGTTTGTTCTTTTGGCAGCCTATAGTACAGTTAATATTTTCCTCCAACATCATAACTCACATGCATCAATTCTTCTATGGTCTTCCTTATTCACTGTCCAGCTTTTGCATACATATGAGGTTATTGAAAATGCCACGGCTTGGGTCAGGTGCACTTTAGTCCTCAAGCTGACATCTTTGCTTTTCAACATTTTCAAAAGATCTTGTGCAGCATATTTGCCTAATGCAATACATCATCTGATTTCTTGACTGCTGCTTCCATGAGTGTTGATAGTCGATCGAAGAAGAATGAAGTCCTTGACAACTTCAATCTTTTCTCCATTGATAAGAATGTTGTTTATTTGTCTAGTGATGAGAATTTTTGTTTTCTTTACATTGAGATGTAATCTGTACCAAAGGCTGTACTCTTTGATCTTCATCAGTAAATGTTTTAAGTCCTCTTCACTTTCAGCAAGTAAGGTTGTATCATTTGCATATCACAGGTTGTTAATGAGTCTTCCTCCAATCCTGATGCCACGTTTTTCTTCATAGAACCCAGCTTCTCATATTATTTGCTCAGCATACAGGTTGAATAAGTTTGGTGAAAGAATACAACCCTGTCACACACCTTTCTTAATTTTAAAACATTCAGTGTTCCCATGTTCTGTTTGAACAACAGCCTCCTGGTCCAGGTACAGATTCCTCATGAGCACAATTAAAGTGTTCTGGAATACTCATACGTCACAATGTTGTCCATAGCTTATCATGATCCACACAATTGAAAGCCTTTGTGTAGTCAATAAAGCACAGGTAAACATCTTTCTGATATTCTCCGCTTTCAGCCAAGATCCATCGGACATCAGCAATGATATCCCTAGTTCCACGGCCTCTTCTAAATCTGGCTTGAACCTCTGGAAGTTCTCTGTCAATGTATGCTTGGAGCTGTTTCTGTATTACGTTTAGCAAAACTTTACTCACATGGGATATCAAAGAGATTGTCTGATGATTTCCGCATTCCATTGGGTCACCTCTCTTTGGAATGGGCACAAATACGGATCTCTTCCAATCGGTTGGGCAGAGAGTTGTCTTCCAAATTTCTTGGATGAGATGAGTGAGTACCTCTTGTGCTGCCTCACTTCCTTGAAATATTTCAATAGTGGTGGTGGTAGTGTGCTGTGGAGTCGGTTTTGACTCATAGCGACCCTGTATAAGATTTCTGAGGCTGTAAATCTTTATGGGAGCAGAAAGCCTCATCTTTCTCCTACAGAACGGCTGGTAGTTTCAAACTGTTGACCTTGAGGTTAGCAGGCTGATTCATAACCACTGTGCTACCAGAGCGCTCCTTACATGGTAGCTATGAGTAGGAACCAACTAGACAGCACTTAACAACAACAATATATATATATCTGTCAAGGTACACAGGATATTAAAACTAAATCCAGATTCTATTCACTGGCCAGACTGATCTCTCAATATATTCCTGTTGTTTTTTATTAGCCTCATAGCAAGGTGGAATGTGGGTAAATTCCTAAAGCACTAAGACAAAAATATGTAGCCAAAATGGGGAGAGAGAGAAAAAGACTGATGTATCAGAAGACCCTGTATAGTGTTTCTGAGGAGAGTTTGGTAAGTTAGAGCTGTCAACCTTGCAGTTCAAACCGACCTTGCAGTCCAATGCTTTTCCTACAGTGCCACACCAGGATTCCAAAGTACAGGACAAAATTTTTTCTCTTTTAAATGATTGCAGGTAGGCACTCCAAGGCTAAGGATATCAAGCTTGGTAAAGGAGAGGGTCAACAAAGAAGAGGAAGACCCCCCAACAAGATGAGGGGTTGTTAAGTTTAACTCTATTGTTGCAACCACTGTTGCAACAATGGGCTTAAACATAACCACAGTTGTGAAGATGGTGCAGTTTTCCACTCTGTTGTGCATAGGATCATTATGAGTTCAAGCCCAACTTGATGTCACCTAACAACAACTTCCAGGTTAACTAGTGACTGCTTTCTAAGAATACCCAGGGGCCCCCTTTCTTTGGTTTGCCATCTTCTACGGTGCTACCTTTCTCTGTGGTTTTCAAGAGTGGAGCTGTTTCACCAGCATCTCATGTTGGGTACAGCCTGAGGAAATGGAAAGAGAGGAAGTGAACCAGGACAAGCAATTTCCTTTTAAAGAAGTGGAAAATCCTCACATAGGTCACTTCCGGTCATATTCCACTGAAGAGAATTTACTCATACCACCTAGGTACAATGGAATATGGAAAGTGTAGTTTCTTGATGAATTGTCATGCATCCTGCTGATAAAGGGAATGGAATCTATTACTGAAAGGAAGGGAAGAATGAGTACTAGGGAACAGTTAGCAATCAGCATCACATATGCTACTTCCTCTTCATTGAGATGTATTTATATATTTGTTTTTATACTAAAATCCATCTATTTGTATATTTTAAATGGGTCAATTATATGATATGTGAATTATATCTCTGTAATGCTAGAAAAAAAAATACATTTGTATTTCTATATCCAAGCACAGTAGAATCTAAAAAGCAGGGGGAAAAAAATCCATTTAAAATAGCATCAAAAAGTATAAAATACTTAGGAATAAATTTAACCAAGAAAGTTCCAGAGTTATACACTAAAGACTACAAAATATTGTTGAATACAATGAAGGGCATATAAAAACAATAATAATTTAAAAAACCTGTCACATCAATTCTGACCCATGGCAACCATATATAGGATTTCTGAGACAGTAAATCTTTATGGAAGCAGCCAACCTTATCTTTCTCCCAAAGATGCTGGTGGGTTTGAGGCACCAATCTTGTGACTTGCAGCCCAGTGCCTAACCCACAGCACCACCAGGGCACCTTATACATCCAATAGAGTACTTTTTATGCAGATATAGATGATGTTTTGATATAGGCTGTAGCAGGGACAAACCTTAAACACATTATGCTGAATTCTGACTCATAGCAACCCTATGTTGTTGTTGTTAAGTGCCACTAAGTCAGTTCCGACCCATAGCAACCCTGTATAGGGTTTCCGAGGAGCAGCTGGTGAGCTTGAACCGCCAACCTTGCAGTTCAAATGGCTTTGCAGTCTGGCGCATTAACCCACAGCGCCACACCAGGACTCCATAGCAACCCTGTAGGTCAGAGCAAAACTGTCCCATAGGGTTCCAAGGCTATAATCCTTGTGGAAGCTAACTGCTTCATCTTTGTCCTGCAGAACGGCTGTTGAGTTTGAAATGCCAACCTTTTGTTTAGCAGCCCAGCACTTAACCACTGTGCCACCATATTGCATGATTCCACTGATATAAAAGTATCCAGAACTGGTAAATCCACAAAGACAAAGAGCAGATTGGTGGTTACCAGAGGCTGAGGGGTGAGGGAGTGGGAGGGACTGCTGAGTGCGTAGACCAATTAAAAACGCTTTTGAATAGAATAGAGATGGTAGTTGAACAATTCCGTATTCTAAAATATCCCTGAATTGTTCACTGCAAGATAGAACATTTCATTTTTAGTTCACCTCAGTAAAAACAAATAAATAAATAAGTGGTCGGAGATAGAGAGAGGTAGACCTATCAACCAAAAATGGAGAAAAATGTAAAAAAAAAAAAAAATTTTAACAAAGGGGGTGGGAGTCTGCTTGGTCTCAAGAATATGATCACCCTGGTGTCTTTGTCTAACCAAGTCACATCTCTCTACCTGTCAACTGGAAAGTCTGAGGTCTGAACATCTAGCACAAAGACTAGGATTTGAGACTTGCAAGGTCTTTTCCCTTTCCTGTCAATTTCATCATAAACTGGGGTCTTTAGGCTCAAGGGCTATATTTATGAACCAAAAGTTAGACTGATAAATACAAGTCTGTTACCAGGGCCAAAGGATTGTGCTAACTCAAGATTCTTAGCTATAGAAATGACAGCCCTCTCCCACTGACGAATACTTAGAGATAAAAGGATACAGTCTCAGATACTTTAAATACAGAAATAGCAAATTAGAAAGTAGAACTAAATTTGATTTCATTTTAAAAATTCGGTTTGGTCCCCAATTTCCATAGCAGGCCGAGGTCTCAGTGGAGCCTGTGGTCACTGGGATTAGAGACCTTCCGGTCCCAGGAATGCCAGGTCCTCCTATGCCTGTGGGATCTCTCTGGGCTTCTGCATCTACTTCTGTGACTATGCCCTTCAGCATGATCGTTGTGCCAGCTAGAATATTTGGCTGAGCTTCAAGTTCTGTCCGAGTCTCAGGTCTTTTCCTCTCTTTTGTCCTTCCTACTCAAAGACCTGTTCTCATGCTTTGATTTCTCCTACTTGGGTTCCCTCTCCAGGTCTGCTGCTACATCACGCCAGGCCACCCCGACATCAGGGGAGCTGGAGCAGGACTTATAGCCTTCTCTGGGCTCTGCCTTCTGGCCCTTCTCTGAGCTCTTGTTGTTTTGTTTTTTCTAGACAGCCCCCTCCTTTATCACCTTGATTCTGGGTGATGCAGAAGAGAAGGGTGGCAGCTTTGCCTGGACTTCCCGGTTGAGCTTCTTTTTGGTATTCTTTTTTTGCGTGTGTTTCTTTGTGGAGTTATCCTTGTTGGAGCCCTCTGATGAACTCGGTGAGGGAATTGGAGCCCCACAGCCCTTCTCCTGGAGTTCTTTAGTCACAACATCCACGTTTTCTGAGTCCTTGGGAGCACGACAGTTAGACACATGATCCACTCGGATGATTTGTTCTTTAATCTTGATCCCATTAAAATTATCAACAGCCAGAATTGTCCTCTGTTCTTCATAACACAGGAAACAGAATCCTTTGGATTTCCCAGTCTTCTTGTCTCTCAAGAGATTGATGTTGACAACCTCTCCATACTGTGAAAACACACAGATGATGTCTCCTTCAGTCAGGTCATAAGGAAGCCACCTCCCCAGCCCCCACCCCGGGAAGATCCAGTTGTTATCCTTGTACTAGGAGTGCCAGGACACCTTATTGGCCACTCCAAGCTGGACCTCCCGCTCATTCAACTCGATGATCAGTTTTACCTTTCTCAAAGGGTTCATCTTCATTGGATTGTGTTCTGCACCAAGATGTGTGAGATGTATTTAGATTATATCTTCAATATTTCACTTTGAGAACCTCTAGTTGCTTGGGCCATGATTCATCTTGGAACAATACATTTAGTCAGTCAGCTTATGTCTATAAAGTGCCCACCAGTGGGCAGGCATCATTGCAGGAGCTGAAGATGCAGCAGTGGACACAATAATAAAATCCTGGCAGAAGAAGCTGCATCTCCACCTCCTAAGTATGGTTCTTAGTACTGGCCACTCTCCCTTCTACCTCCGTATCTAAGAACTTTAATGATGGTCCTAAGGAGCTCCTGGCATTAGGTGGGAACCTTTTCTTGGTGCTGCCAGATATGCTTTCCATAATTTCTGCAAAACCGATTACTGGATGGTGTCACAATGTATTATTGTCCTAACTATTTAAGTCCTCACACATTGCAGGTTGGAATGGAAAATGGTACAATTTACTTTGGAAAACAAACTGGCATTTTCTTAAAAAGTTAAATATACACCTAAAATATGACCCACCAATCTCATGCCTAGGTATTTATTCAAGAGAAATGAAAGGATTTATGTATACAAACACCAGTATATGGATGTTTATAGTGACTTCATTCACAATCGCCTCAAATTAGAAACAACACAAATGCCCTTAAACTAGTGAATAAATAAACAGGTACATGTTTCCAATAGAATATTACTCAGAAACAACAAAGAATGAATTTCCAGTACATACAACATGGATCAATATAAAAAGCATTGTGCTAAGTGAAAGAAGCTAAACACAAAAGGCTACATAAACTGTGATTCCATTCATGGAGTGGTAGCTTGGAAAAGGCAAAGCTATAAAGAGAGAAAACAATAGAGGTTTCTAGAGTATAGGAGTGCGGGAGGCTTGACTACAAAGGGGCTCAAAGGAACTATCTGGTGATGAAATTGCTGTATATGTTGTTTGTGGTGATTGCATGACTGTATGTGTTTGACAGAACTCACGGACCTGTACACTAAAAAGGATACATTCTACTGTTGATAAAATTACATAAATTAATAGAAAAGTTTAGATTAAAAAAACACACAGAAATTACTTTAAAAAATTAATAATTGGAAAACTTGTCCAAGGGGGTTTCAAAATGTTAATAGAAAAATTCCGTTGTCTTTTTTTTTTTTTTTTTTTT
>NW_006408520.1:8049623-8052924 GCF_000296735.1 Chrysochloris asiatica
TCGGTTCCGACTCGATGGCACCTGACAACAACAACAACAACAACATACCAGGAGCAGAAAGCATCATCTTTCTCCCCTGTAGTGAAGTGATTGATTGGCTGGTGAGTTTGAATTGCTGACCAGGGCTCCTGTTTCTGAAAAGGACCTAATTATAATTGCAGAATGCTATGTATGCCACCACCTGAGGGCTGAAATAGAACGGAAAAAGATCAGCATTTATTCTAGTTACTTTCCGAACAGCTTTAGGTTGGAAAACCAGCTCTGGGTCATCTTTATTTAAATGAAGTCTCTTTTTAAAAATAATATTGTGAAGTAATTTTTTTGTGCGTGTGTGATTAGGTCTCGAGCATAAAGAGTAAAGTGATGGTGTTCTTTAACCCTCTCTTCTAGCCCTTTAAAAAAGATTTAGAGATTTTACTGGTATGCATTGCTAACCAGAGATCACTGGTCAAGGCCCTGTGTTGTAATTCTAGTTTGCATGTGTTAGTTATGGTCTGAAGAGAGTTGTTCATATTTTCAGATACATTGTCTTTTCCTGGTACATAAATTTTCTTTTGCAAAACCATCAAATATGGCGGTTTTATTTGCAAAATAAAACAAATTCCCTCGCATTACATTCCCCACATGTCCAAAGGAGGCAGATTCTAAGCAATCTGATTTCTTTACATCTTTTGCAATTAATTGAAAGTTTGCTCATCAGTATTCTGCCCTAGATATATAGGCTTGTCAGATATGATACATGACTGAAAAATGATTCCGTGCATATCTGAAATTGAAATTTAACCTGACAGCCAGTATTTTAATTTGCAAAATTCGACCACTCTGTGTTGGGACTCCTGCTGTGGCGCTGTAGAATAAACACTGGACTCAAACTCACCAGCGGCTCCTTGGAAACCCTAAACAGGGTCGCTGTGAATCAGAACCAACTCCATGGCACTGAACGACAACAACATGTAGACCAACTAGGCTGTTTTGTTTGTCTTTGCTTAAAGTGCCGTCGAATCGTCCCGATCCATAGTGCGGTGCTGTGGGTTAATGCGACAGACTGTAAAGCCGTTTGAACTGCAAGGTTGGCGGTTCGAGCTCACCAGCTGCTCCTCGGAAACCCTATGCAGGGTCGCTATGGGTCAGCACCGACTCGACGGCACTTCACAACAACAGGGTTTCCCAGGAGGGGCTGGTGAACTTGAACCGCCGACCTTGTGGTTCAAACCAACTTTGCAGTCCAGCGCATTAACCCACAACGCCACGCCAGAATTCCTACTTAGTATTATGTAGAGTAAATTCATACAGGTTGTTTTCAACTAATCTTGAAGTGAAAAACATTTTTTTCTGTGAAGCAACTACTAGTTGGCAAAAAGTGTTCCTTTATGTAAAGCAGAACCCATTTTCTCAGCAATGGAATTCTAAAACTAACAATGGTGTTGTTGCAAATCAAGTATTGCAGCTTAGTTTGGGATAGGTTCCCTTCTAATTACCGGGTAAACCGGCTACACCCAGCTGCTGAAAAGTGATTCAAGTTGAAAGAAAACCGGAAGTTGGCGGGGCTGCCTTTTCTTCTCAAGGTAAGTGTCTCCTTCTGCCCTCTTAATGACAAAACTGTTTGCAAAGCGCTTGAAAAAAAAGGAATCCAACTAGGCACAGAGCTGAGAGTAGGTGGCTGTGCTCACCGTGACTGTCGGCGACACAGGAGACGCTTTATTCAACAACCGTGCTCGCGAGCTTGTGTTCACTTAATGAATGTTAACTAAAGAGTTTAGTAATTATCCCGGTGACTTTGACTAATGAGCTTTAATCCCAAGGAATGCTAGTAATAAACAGAGACGTGTTTTGGGAGCATGACAAGTATCGACTTTATTCCTGTGGGAGTGTTTTTTCTTTTAACTTAAAAAATTGTTTTTAAGTATGGGCATTACTTTTTATATTTTAGGTCTGGTGGCATAATCACTAATACGAATGTTACTTAAACCGTACTTTGTTTTAAAGTATATTTTTAAAACCTAGAGACGTTAGTTTTTTTGTGTGCTTTTATTTTTCCTCTATAATTCTAGTGTATCTTTAGAATTTAGAAGGACTGTGATGTGTCAATATATTACCTCTGCCCATAGTTTTGTGCTGTCCTAGGGCAAGAGGGCGTTTTCAGTTTGTAAATATATTATCCGATGTGTACTCTTACAAAGCTGACTTTGCATATGCACATGAAAAAAAATTTCTTTTTCTTTTAATTAAAAAAGTGGAAAGGTTCTAGTATTGTGCTTTGTTTGATAGTGCTATTTGTTGTTGCTACCTGTCGTAGGTTCTGACTGAGCGACCCAGTGCAGGGTTTCTGAGGAGCGGCTTGCAGTCAGTCCAGTGCTTATCTTACAGTGTTTGCTCGGTTGTTTTATTGAAAACAATGATTTAGTGTTTGTTTTTTAATGCACTGTATTGTTTAAAGCAAGATTTCTGGTGTGGCGCTGTGGGATCAGCACTAGACTACAAACCACAAGGTTGGCAGTTCAAACCCACCAGCTGCTCCTTGGAAACCCTATACAGGGTTCCTATGAGTCGGAACTGACTCATGGTACTTGATAACAATTATTAATTTGGTCAATTTCCCCTTTCCTCCTGCACACTATTTCTCCTATTATTAACAGGAATCAACTTACATTTATTACAGTTGATGAACCAATATTGATGCATTATTATTAGCTAAAGTCCATAGGTTACATTTGGTTCCGCAGTTTGTGTTATACAATCCTATGGGTTTTGACAAATGCATGATGCCATGTATTCACCGTTATAGTATTATCATATAAGATCATTTCACTGCTCTTTAAATGCCCAGTGCTGCTTCTTTTCATCCCCCTTCCTTCCACTAAGAGCCTGGCAACCACTGATCAGTTACAACGGCCATAGATTTCTATAGTAAACTAGACTTTTTAAAGCTTTACTTAAGGGGTCAGATCTAATAAGTAATTTTGTTGTTGTTAAGTGCCTTCAAGTCCCAGGAGAGACTGGTGAGTTTGAACCACCGACCTTGCATTTCAAACTGACCTTGTGGCTGAGTGCTTATCATACAGTGTGCAGCGCTGTCATTTGGTGGTGTTGGTGTGCCGTGGAACCGGTTCTGACTCGTAGTGACTCTGCATACGGTTTCCAAGGCTGTACATCTTTACAGGAGCAAAAAGCCTCATCTTTCTCCCATGGAACGGCTGGTAGTTTCGAACTGCTGACCTTGAGGTTACTAGCCCGACTTGTAACCATTAAGCTACCAGAGCTACTTATAAGTCATTGTTGTTAAGTGCCGTCGAGTCGGTTC
>NW_006408520.1:8053024-8056634 GCF_000296735.1 Chrysochloris asiatica
GTCCATATAGTATCTGGCACAAACTCAACCCTGAACTTTTATTGTGAATTGAGTAAAAGTTTATAGGACAGACCATCAGTTTTACATTCAATAAATCATATTTTGTTTCATTGCAATGATTACAGTCCTGATGTTCTTTTATATAAACTATCACAATTCACAATTAAAAAAAAAAGAAATAAAAGGATTTATTGTATTAAACAAATCTGCTGCACAAGACCTCTGAAGTGTCTAAGAGAAAATATATCGGTTTGAGGACTAATTTGTGCTTTATCCAAGCCATGTTATTTTTTAATTTCTTCATATGCATGTGATAGTTGGACAGTGAATAAGGAAGACCATAGAAGTAGTGATGCGTTTGACTAACTGTGTTAGAGAAGACTATTGAAAGTAAAATGGGCTGACAGAGAACAAACAAATCTGTGCTGGTGGAAGTAAAGTCAGAGTGCTATATTCCTTAGAGGCCATGATGGCAAGACTTTGTCTCATACTTTGGACATGTTATCAGGAACCCCCAGTCCCTGGAGAAAGACATTATGCTTAGTAAACTGAAGGATCAGTTTTTAAAAAAGGAAGACACCATGAGATGAAATGACACAGTAGAAGCAACATTGGTCTCTAACAAAGCAAAAATTGTGAGGATGGTGCAGGATTGGGCAGTGTTTCATTCTGTTGTGCACAGAGTTTCTATGTGTCTGAACCTACTCTACAGTACCTAACAATAACAGTAAGGGTTTGTGGTCTGGAGCAGTGGAGCCAAGTTCATCAAGTTAGAGAGAATAAATGAAGCATTATTAGAAGGAAATACCAGCAGGGATTATGACTGCAATGCAGACCGTTTTAATAGAATCCCACTTGGAGTCCTGGTGTGGCACTGTGGGTTAATGCGCCAGACTGCAAAGCCGTTTGAACTGCAAGGTTGGTGGTTCAAGCTCACCAGCTGCTCCTCGGAAACCCTATACAGGGTCGCTGTGGGCCGGAATCGATTCGACGGTACTTAAACAACAACAATTTGTGATCAGAATACATAAGGCACTGTGGGATAAAGTACTGGACTGAAAAGTCGGTTTGAGCCACAAAGCTGGCGGTTCAAACTCACCATCTGCTTCTTGGAAACCCTGTACAGGGTCGCTATGGGATGGAACCAACTTGACATTAATCAATAACAACAATGTACTTTTACACTGTAATGTGTATTTTGGGGGAGTCATGCACTTTTCCAGGTGCTCTATGTTATTCAAGTCACAAGATAATAACAAGATTTAAATGACAACCCTAACAATCAGGTAAAACAAGAAGAGTAGCATTTGTGACCCCCAAAGCAATCTTCTTTGATATTTTAAAAGGATTTTCCAGGCAGAATTGTCTAAATGGGCAAACATAATATGCCTGTCCTTGAACAATATAGAAAGTACACAAATTCCATAGAGGCTGGAATAATGGAACAGGGCAAACATGGCGTGAATTCGGCTACAAACTACAAACATAGAGTAAGTTAGGTTAATGCTGAATGATAGTACTTTTAATTGGTTACAATAACAAAAACAACAGTAAAAAAATATCGTATGTCAGCATGCTTATAATGAGCAATAAATAAGTTTATTACTGTTATTTAAAAATGAATTTACAAATACATTTAATAATATTTATCAGTTTCAGTTGTTAACTGATATATGGTATTGATACATATAATCTATGTAAAAAAAATTTTTTTGAGGTTTGCAATAATTTTTGAAACTTCCAAAGGAGTCCTAAAAAAAAAAAGTTTGAAAACCACTGATTTTAAAGCATAAGAATGTGGTTCAGTAGGGTAATTTCAATTTTTCAGTGTCCAAACTCCAATGAGTAGTTTAATCAATTTGGTTTCCTGTGTGACAGTTGACAACTAGCTGATACAGAGAGTTGGGTAATGGTGAACTTCCGGGAGGAAGTGATAACTGGGAATTATATTTGACGACTTGAAGGAAAATATAAGCCTGGAAAGTCTAGTTTTAGATAGAGCTAAACCTCTCCAGGGAGCCCTGGTATGGAGCTGTAGGATTAGCACTGGACAACTAACAGTAAGGAAAATGGTTCAAACCCACCAGCTGCAAGTTGGCTATGAATTGGAATCAACTCAACAGCACTTAAAAAAAAAACAAAGTTGTTACTGGTAGCATTAAATGCATCTCCGCCCTTCAAGAGAGGGGTCATGCCTTTTACAGATTAAGAATAGTTAAATGAGTCAGGAGTATCATCAGGGCAAAAGTCTATTACAGGAAAGAAGCTTGCATGTGGATATCAGAAGGGTTTAATGCACAGTTTAATCTGCATCTACCAACAAAGGCTTTGCTGGGGTTTAGAAAAAATTGGGTAAATTTAGTCATAGGGACAGGGATGGTGGTGGTGGTGTGCTGCAGTACAACCTTTAAAACATCTTACAAGGAAGTAAAATATACAGAATTTTTATGGGTGTTCTTCCTTAATGGCAAGATGTGGCTGTTAAGCTATGTACTCTGGGCATTTTTACAATTGCTCAAGCAAGAAGTGGTGGGGGCGTCAACATTTCTCAGGACTTTGGTTGCACGATTTCAGTGAATAAGTGGCTCATGTTTAATCCTGATTTCTGGTTCCTCTTTCCTGCCTGTTTCAAAGCCTCTCTAGAGGCTCACCAGTGTTCCGTGGTTAAATGCTCAGCTACTAACCAAAAGGTTAGTGGATCAAACCTTCTAGCTCCTCAGCAGGAAAAGGACCCGTTAGTCTGCTTCTGTAAAGTTAACAGCCCTGGAAACACAATGAGTCTATATGACCTCTTTGAGTAAGAAGAGCCCATTTGACTGAAATGTAGCTTTTTTGGGCGTGGTTGTTGTTAAGTGCCATTGAGTCGGTTCCGACCCTTAGCGACCCTGTACAGGGTTTCCGATGGTATAAATCTTTACGGGAGTAGAAAGCCTCATCTTTCTCCCACGGAGTGGCTGGTAGTTTCGAACTGCTGACCACTAAGTTTCTCCATTCAGTTCTTTCCACTATACCATAGTACTTTAGGATATAATATTAGGATAACATATTCTAAAAACTATTGCTTTTATAGACTTTTAATCATACTTTTGGCAAGCAAATTGTCCAATGGAGACAAAATCTGGAAAACAACAATAAAAAACCCACAGCTTTCGAATCACTTACGACTCATAGCAATCCTGTATAGAGTTTCTGAGGCTGTAAATCTTTGTTGTTGTTAAGCGCTGTCCAGTTGGTTGATTCATGGAGTCCTGGTGTGGCACTGTGGGTTAATGCGCTCTGGACCTCAAGGTTTCTTTGAACAGCATCAGTTCAAATTCACCAGCCGCTCCTCAGAAACCCTATAAAGGGTCGCTGTGAGTCTGGACTGACTAGACGGCACTTAACAACAACAACATAGGGTCTTCCAAGGAGCGGTTTAAAGTGTTTTATTCTACAGCGCTATACCAGGAGTGTGGAGCTCCAACAACAACACGGAATATTGGGCCACAAGGCTGTTTAACTGCAAGTTGCGGAAAGCCTCATCTCTCTCACGTAGAGGGCCTGGAGGATTTGAGCTGCTGACCACGAGGTTCACAACCAGGTTTTTGTTTGTTTGTTTGTTTGTTTGTTT
>NW_006408520.1:8063830-8082338 GCF_000296735.1 Chrysochloris asiatica
CATTAGTAAGCCAATATAAGGTGGCATTGGTGGTTTGTGACAAAATTCTTGCCTTGCATGAGAGAAATCCAGATTTGATTTCCAGCCAATGTACCTCATAGTAGTCATTTTCCCTTTGTCAGCAGAGGTTTTTGTGTTACTATGATGCTGAACAGGATTCAGTGGGGCTTTTAGACTAAAGAAGGCAATCGACTTTTGATAATCAGCCAGTGAAAACCTTCTGAATCACAGTGTTCTGATTCCCAGTTACTCATTTGAATAGTGTAAGATCAGGTTCATTCCATTGGGAGGTTATCATGGCAGTTAACAATAAGGAATCCATTATGTCAGATTCTGTCAAAATTCAATTAAAAATCACATTTTAAAGATGTGATACTGTTTTCAAGGTTGTCTTCCAGTCTATGTGGAAGGAGATCAATGAGTAGGACACTTTTGCTGCCATCTAAGAAATTTCCATATGAAAAGTCACTGATTTGGCAGGATACACATGATCAACTTTATTAACAAAAACAAAGTCAGTGGAACTTTCAAGAGGGGGAGCAATTACATCAGAGTGAGGGAATTAGGAAAGACTCCAGGGAAGACAGGTAGGCTTTTTTTTATTTTTATTTATTTTTAATTTTTTATGAAAGACTGATTATGGTGGTCACTGTGCTGGATTCACATCTAGGATTGAATAGATGCTATTTTATTTAATCTCCAGAAAAAAAGTCCTTGATATTGGTGATATTGTTTCTATTTTACAATGAAAAAACTAAGACTCAGGGAGATTAAATATTTTGCTCATATTACTAGGTTGTTGTTAAATGCTGTTGAGTTGATTCCAACTCATGATGACCCTGTATTGGGTTTCCGAGGCTTGCAAATATTTGCTACAGCAGAAAGCCTTATCTTTCTCCTGCAGATTACTTGGTGATACTGGAAAATTCAAACCCCAGGTCTATGTGAATTCAAAGGCTATACTCATCACTGTATTATTATAGGACACGATGATAGCTGATGGCATTTTAATGGATCTTGAAAAAGCAATGGAAGTATTATTTATTTATTAAACAAAATTTAAAAAACACAGGAAAATGTTTGAGAATATTTGAAAACAGAAAACAAACAAACAAACAAACAATGTGCTTTAAAGTAATTGTAGTCATTAAACTTAAAAAAAAATAATCTTTACATATGCATATGCTATTTAAAAGGAGCTCTGGTAGCATAGTGGTTACGAATCAGGTTGCTAACCTCAGGGTCAGCAGTTCAAAACTACCAGCTGTTCTGCAGGAGAAAGATGAGACTTTCTGCTCCTGTAAAGATTTACAGCCTTGAAAACCCTATGCAGGATCGCTATGAGTCGGGACTGACTCCATGGCACATAACAACAACAACAACAACAACAACAACAATGCTATTTAAGGAACTCTGGTAGTGTAGTGGGTTATGAACTGGTCAGCAGTTGGAATCTATCTATCCAAGACCGAAGGATATTCTATCTCCACCCAGTCACACCTCCACCAACCTCTTTTGCATATCTCTTGTACTTTCTGTTTGCTCTGTTCCATGTCTTCCACTATTCCATTCTGCCATCACTTCCAAGCATACATAAAGCCTTCTTCATTTCCTGTCACCCAGATTAATGAAATTTTCAGTGTCCATAATGGGAAATCAAAAGCTGATGGCCCTGAACTGAAATTAAATGTATATTTGAAGTATTTGGAGTAAAGAAGGTTCTTAAAATAGCAACTAAAAAAGTGGGAAGTGAAAAATGTATGTGTAGTAGAGTGGTGCTACTTTTCATAAACGTTTTGGAGCTATTTGTCTTCTTAATCTCTGTGAATGTATATTTCTTATTTAAAAAAAATAAGAAATAAATAAGAGAACTTGGAGGGTTTCGTTTAATACTTGAGGCTAAGAAAGTTGAGTAAGTAACCCAATTTAGTCAATAAGCCCTGAGCAAGGTACATTATATATTCCCTGAAATTCATCTCCCAAATTTGAAAAAAGAAAACAGTTTGGAGAACTCAATGTGGAGCCAAAGATTGTTTAAATGAATGTTTAAACTTTGATCTAATAATCTAAAGGTTGGTGATTTGAACCCACCAGCAGTATTTTTTAAGACATCTGGACATATGCTCTGAAAACCCTATGGAGCAGTTCTACCCCACACACATGGTGTCATCATTAGTTGAAACTGACTCGAAGGCAATGTACTATGTGCACAGTAGGCATTCAAATAGTTGTGATTAGTTACTAATTATTTGACTCTTGATGAGCTTTTGTCCTCTTTAAATTGGATATGCATTTATTTACTTTAGTATTTACTAAAATAGCTCTGGTAGTGTAGTGGTTACAAATTGGGCTGTGAAACGCAAGGTCAGCAGTTCAAAACTACCAGTTGTTCCATGGGAGAAAGATGAGGCTTTCTGCTCCCATAAAGATTTACAGCCTCGGAAAGCCTGTACAGGGTCACTATGAGTTGGAACCGACTCCACGGCACATAACCACCAACCACCACCAAGATTGAATTTAGTCTTTTAGGAGAGGGAGAAGATGATCAACTTTATCACTTACAGTAATTCATTTTAACATCATAGTGGGAAGAAGGTTCTGAAGTTTAGCTCAAGAGGAGTACAAGAGACAACCTATATAGACAAGCAAACTAGGACTCAAGAAAGGTTGAGATACTTGGAAGATTTATATCATTTGTCAAACAGGGGCAGCAAAAACCAAACAACTTCAAAAACACACAAAGGATGAGTACCAGAAAGCTGAAATATAGAGAAGATACATTAAATTTCCTGCTTTATTTCATAATCTTATCTGTAAGTGTTTTAGGGAAATTCAGGATTATTCCCTGAACTGAAATTAAAAACTAAGAATACTTTTTTGGAGTTCTCGCTAAAAATGTTATAACTCCATTTGTAAATAAATATCTGTGCTTCCTGCTGTGAAAATGAAGTCTGAAACATTTTTGTCAGGGGAACTAGAATACTTGACCTGTGTTTCAACTTTTCTATAATTTGAGATTCAAAGTCAATTTAATTTTTGATGTGGAAAGTTCCTATGAAGATAAAGTTAAAAATTACTGGAAAGAAGAGGAGCAAATTTTCTGAAATATTTACTAAGGCTTGAACAAAAGAAATACAGGGTAGATGCAAGAATGATGTGAAAATGTCAGTTGTCTAACTACAGTGGTGTTTAATAGAAATTAGCACATACTGGTGATTAGGAACGTTAATGGCAAAAGTAAATAATGTTGTTGGTGTTGGTGTTAAATGCTGTCCAGTCAGTTCCGACTCATAGTGATCTTATGTACAACAGAATAAAACACTGTCCAGTCCTGTGCCATCCTCAAAATCACTGTTAAGCTTGAGCCCATTGCTGCTGCCATTGTGCCAATCTCTTGTTGGTTGTCTTCCTCTTTTTCACTGACCCTCCACTTTACCTAGCATGATATACTTTTCCAGGGATTGGTCCCTTCTGATAATATGTCCAAAGTATGAGAGACAAAGTCTTTCCATCCTGGCTTCTAGGCGCATTCTAACTGTACTTCTTCCAACATACAGTTAGTTATTTGTTCTTTTGGCAGTCCATGGCACTTACAGTATTCTCCAACACCATAACTCAGATTTGTAAGTTCTATGATCTTCCTTATCCACAGTACAACTTTCAAATTCATATGAAGTGACTGAAAATACCATGGCTTGGGCCAGATGTACCATCCTCAAACTGACATCTTTGCTCTTGAACACTTTGAAGAGGTCTTGTGCAGCAGATTTGCCTAGTGCAATACATTGTTTAGTTTCTTGATTGCTTCTTCTATGAGTGTTGATAATGGACCCAAACAATATGAAATTTTGACAACTTCAATCTTTCTACATTTATTATGATGCTATATTTTTTGTTCAGTGGTGAGGATTTTTGTTTTCT
The DNA here is from genome assembly GCF_000296735.1 of Chrysochloris asiatica. NCBI lineage: Eukaryota > Metazoa > Chordata > Mammalia > Afrosoricida > Chrysochloridae > Chrysochloris > Chrysochloris asiatica. The sequence continues at coordinate 8,067,752 of NW_006408520.1, forward strand.
TTTCATTGAGGTGCAAACCATATTGATGTCTGAGCTCTTTGATCTTCAGTAATATTTTAAGTCTTCTTCACTTTCAGAAAACAAGGCTGCTTCATTTACATCCTGCAGATTGTTAATGTGTCTTCCTCCGAACTTGATGCCATGTTCTTCTTCATATAATCCGGTTTCTTGGATTATTTGCTTAGCGTACAGATTGAATAAGTATGGTTGAAAAAATGCAACCCTGGTGCACACCTTTCCTGTTTTCAAATCATTCAGTGTCCCCTTGTTCTGTTTGAATCACTGCCTCTTGTCTGTGTACAGGTTTCTCATATGCACAATTAAGTGTTCCTGAGTACTCATTCTCCAGAATGTTATCCTAGCTTGTCATGATCCACATAGTTGAAAGCCTTTGTGTAGTCAATAAAGCACACAGGCAAACATCTTTCTGGTATCCTCTGCTTTCAGCCAAGATCCATCTGATGGCAGCAATTGATATCACAGTAATACTCTATCTCCTTTTCTTAATTCGACTTGAACCTCTGGCAGTTTCCTGTCAAAGTACTGTTGTAGCCATTTAAAAATTATCTTTAGCAAAAATTTTACTTGTATGTGATATTAATATTGTCCATTGATTTCCAAAATCCATTGAGACCCCTCTTTGGAATTAACACAAATATGGATCTCCTCCAATCTGTTGGCCATGTCGCTGTCTTCCAAATTTTTTGGCAAAGATAAGTGAGTACTTCTAGTGTTGCATCAGTGTGTTAAAAGATTTCAATTTGTATTCCATCAGTTCCTAGAGCCTTGTACTTTGCCAATGCCTTCAGTGAACCTTGGACTTCTTCCTTCAGTACCATTGGCTCCTATTCGTATGTTATCTCTTGAAATGGTTGAACAATACCTATATTTCTTTTTGATACAGTGACTCTATGTAATTCTTTCATCTTCTTTTGATGCTTTCTGCACCATTCAGTATTTCCCCCATAGACTCTTTTAGGATTGCAAGTCGAGGCTTGATTTTTTTCCTTCAGTTTTTTCACCTTCAGAAATGCAGAGTGTGTTCTTCTGTTTTGGTTTTCTAATTCCAGGTCTTTGCACATTTCATTGTGATACTTGACTTTGTCTTCTTGAGCTGCCCTTTGAAATGGTCTGTTTAGCTCTTTTACTTCCTCATTTATTCCATTTGCTTCAGCATCTCTGCTGGAGAGCAAGTTTCAGAGTCTCTTCTGATGTTCATTTTGGTCTTTTCCTTCTTTCTTGTCTCCTTAATGACCTTTTGTTTTTTTCTGTATGATGTTCTTGATGTCACCCCATAATTCTTTTAGTCTACGATTTATTAGTGTCTAATATAGCAAATCTGTTCTTGAGATGATCTCTAAACTTAGGTGGGATATGTTCAAGGTCTAATTTTGGTTCTTGTGGATTTGTTTTAATTTTCGTCAGCTTCAGTCTGAACTTACATATGAGCTATCAATGGTGTATTTAACAGTCTGCCCCTGGCTTTGTTTTAGCTGATGATACGGAGTTCTCTACTGTCTCTCTTTCCAATATGATTTCTGTATATACCATCTGGTGAGGTCCATGTATATTATTGTCTTTTATGTTGTATAAAAGAAGCTCTGGTAGCATGGAGGGTTATAAATTGGGCTGCTAACCATAAGGCCAGAATTTCGAATCTACCATCTGTTCTGAGTGTGAAAGATGAGGTTTCTGCTCCTGTAAAGATTAACAGCATCAGAAACCTTGTACAGGGTCCTTAAGAGTCGGAATCAACTCCCCAGCACATAGCCACCACCTACCACCACATGTTGTTTAAAGAAGGTATTTGCAATGAATATGTCATTGGTCTTGCAAACTTCCATCCAGCATCGTTTCTATCACCAAGGTCATACTTTCCAACTACTGACACTTTGTTTGTTTCCAACTTTTGCATCCACTCACCAGTAATTATCAATACATCTTGATTGCATGTTTGATGAATTGGTAGAATTCTTCAGTTTCATCATCACTGGCTTTAGTGGTTGGTGTGTAAATTTGAGTAATTGTGGTATTAACTGGTCTTCCTTGTTGGCAGATGGATATTATCCTATTACAGACATTATATTTCAAGATCTTGAAATGTTATTTTAGATGCTGAATGTGACACCATTCCTCTTAAATTTGTCATTGGGACCCCTCTTTGGCATAGTAAACCCTGTAACTGTCAGATTTAAAATGGCTAGTACCCGTCCATTTCAGCTCACTAATGCCTAAGATGTTTATGTGTTCCATTTCATTTTTGACAACATCTGATTTTCCCAGATTCATACTCCATATATTCTATGCTCTGATTATTAATGGATGTTTGCAACTGTTTCTCCTCATTTTGAGTTGTGCCCCATCAGCATATGAAAGCTTGTCTCCATTTATGTCATCATGGTCAACTCCACTTTTGAGGAGTCAGCTCTTTTTCAGTCCTATTTTAAGTGCCTTCCAACCTTAGGGACTCATCATCCAGCACTATATCTCACAATATTTGTTACTCATCATCATCTTTCAATATTCGTTATTCTGGTGCTATCTGATAGTGTTCTACTGCTATTCATAAGGTTTGTAATGACTAAACATTCAGAAGTCATCTGCATCTCATTCTTCCTAGTCTTTCTTGGTCTGGAAGCTCAGCTGAAACCTTTCCACCATGGGTGTAAACTGCTGGTGTGTAAAATACTGGTGGCATAGCTCCCAGCATCACACCAACAGGCAAACCACCACAGTAGAACACATCGATAGATGAGTGGTGGAGTAAATAATAGCAACTGCTATTTATTGACAAAGTACTGTATTTAGGCACTGAATTAGTTACTTTTACATACATTTTTCTCTCGTGCTCAAATTCTATGAAAGAAATCTTTACTATACTTTATTCAGATACTTATTTAATAGACTGGATATTCTGAATTAGTAGACTAATTTAGATTTCTGTTTTTGTAAAAAAAAAATCCTCTCATACATTTTTCATTGTAAAATTTGGACCCTTGCTGGATCTGTTGATTTCCCATATCCTATCTCTACAAGTCCTGTTGTGGTGTTATGGGATAAAGCACTGGACCCCAAGGTTGGTTTGAACCACAAAGTCAGTGGTTCAGACTCACCAGCCACTCCTTGGAAACTCTATACAGGGTCGCTATGACTTGGAACTGACTCAATGACACTTAACAGCAACGACAGTGTCTACAAGTGGGGAACAGTGATATAGAGGGGAAAGTCCTTGGACTTTGGAGTTAAAGTTAGGTGATAATCCTAAAGGGATACAGGCATGCCTCATTTTATTGTATTTTACTTTATTGCCATTTGCAGATACTCTGTTTTTTACAAATTAAAGGTTTGTGGCAACCTTGTGCCAAGCAAATATATGTTGTTGTTGTGGTTAAGCGCTGTTGAGTTGGTTCTGACTGATAGCGACCCTGTGTAGGGTTTCTCAGGATCATCTTCTGGGTCTGTGCATATCCTACAGTGTCACACCAGGAATCCAAGCAAATATATAGGCACTATTTTTCTAAAAGCATGTGCTCACTTTGTGTCTCTGTCACATTTTGGCAATTCTCAACAATATTTCAAGATTTTTCATAATGCTATTGTATGGTTAATAGACTACAGTATACTATAAACATAACTTTTACATGCACTGGGAGAACAAAAAATATGTGTGAATTGTTGTGTTGTTGTAATCATATTTTTGTAGTTGTCTGGAACCAAACCCATATGATTTCTGAGATATGCCTGCACATGACTTTTGGTACATCTCCTAGCCTCCATTTCTTCATTTCTAACATTAAGATAATGCTTATTGTAAGGATTAATCAGATGTAGTATCCAGGACTTCTAACTGGTCCATCCTGATTCCACCCACTGCTGAGAATGTACTGAATCCAAATCTACATATTAACAAGATCCTTAGGTGGTTCTTATGTATACATCTGTTCTTGTGTATATAATCACATGGGGATTTGGAAAAGTCACTGAGCGATCTTTGCTAAAATATAGATTCTGATTCATCATATCTGGGGTTAAAATGTAAATTATTGGCCGAGGGTTAACTTGTTCAAAGCCCTAGTAGTATCTTAATGCCCTCTTCTTCCCAAATGGGTTAAGTTCTTTTCCTCTTTTGTCCTTTTCGTTTCCATATAGTGCAATTCTAATCTTTTTTTTTTTTCAAGTCAACAAACGAAGTCCTGGTTTGACACTGTAGGATGAGCAGTGGACTGCTAACTGGATGGCGGTTCAAACCCACTAGCCACTCCTTAGAAACCCTATATAGGGTTGCTATGAGTTGAAACGACTCAATGGCACTCAACAATAACAACTGCATCTTTCTAAAATCTCTGTTTCATCTAACCCTGAAACTCCTAATACTAAAGGTGAAACCCTCTTTCCACTTTTAACCCCAGTCTCCATAGGTTTTTGGTCACAATGAAAAGTCTACCAGGCTTGCCCCAAATAAAATGCTTAGTTGTGTCCCAAAATTAATTTCTAATTCTAGGTCATAAATCTAGAAATAAAAGCATGTTTAACTTACATATTAACTGAAAACCTTCATATTTGTAACAAAATAAAAGAATGTAATATCTTGTAGTAATAAAAGAAAGTGAAAAATCAAGAAAATGAAATAAATAGATTAAAAAATGATAGTAAGAAGTAGTTGTGAAAAAGGAAGGAATATGAGGGAACTTTAAAAAGTGCAGATTTAATTTTAGTATTAATTTTCTGGATTTCTAATAGCAGGTTTTGTATTGTTTTAAATTTTGCATTTATTTTATCTATTTGTTCTTGTAGTGTTTTCCTGAATTCTTCTAAAGTTTTTTTTTTTTTTGTGTGTGTGTTCTCCACGCTCTCCTTGATCTTTCTGTCAGTCCTTTGAAGGTATCTAAATAACATTCTTTTGAATTCTTTTTAGTTAGTTTCATTACTTTTTCTTCATCAGAAATGTTTTCTGGCTCTGCCACTTAATCGTTTGTATGAGCTGTTCTCTCTTGTTTCTTGGTGTGAACTAAAATTGTCTGTTGTCTCTGGGCGATGTGGAGCTGTTGTATTTGTATTTAATTGATGATTGTATGTTGATGTGTTCTTAAGCTCTCACCTACTGTGTCCTCTGGGTGTTGTTAGAGAACGAAGTGTGTACGTCATTCTCATTCTACATTTGGGCACCTCAGTTTAGGGTGGGTTTGGCTGGTGTTGGCTGTTGTTTATCATTGATCAGGTGGTATAGGAACTGGAGGAGAAAGAACAAACAAACAAAAACAGTGAAACAAGAAAAGGAAAGACCCAAACTCCAAAGCAAAAACAAAAAAACAGTGTAGCTGTTGGACCTGGAAAGGAGAGAACTCTGGGGCTCGTTCTGTAAACCTAGGAGCTCACATGGTGGTGTTGGAGGGATGTGACAGTGGAATTTCTGGCTCTAGATGGAGTTCCTCTTGGCCCTAGTGTTATCTAAGTTCAGGGCTCTGGGGAGTTCAGCGGGTAGGATGAGGGTGGGAGCTGTCCTCACCTATGGTCACATCAGGGGAGCATGGGGGGAAAACAAAGGAATCAAACACATATCACGTGTGTAAGTATGATCTGCCAGGCCACCTTTTGTTGCCAAAGTTGCTCACATGATGGTCACACCAAGTCTGACTGGCTGTTTATCAATCTATCTCCCTCTCTCATTGTCCCTGCTCAAGTTCTCTTCCCAGCAAGCACTCAGTCCACTTCTCTAACCTTTCCTCTGAAGTTCAGGGTTCCAGGATTTTCATCTGTGTGGGTTTCATGTGATTTTCTCATACCTTTGTTGTAGAGAGTCCATGCAGTGTGTCTGCTGCCCGACGTCCCCTGATGTGATTTTTAAAATAAGTGCTTTCCTCCATTTTTTCTTATTTCAGATATTCTTGAAGTCACTTTAAGCAATAAAAAAGACATTTAATGATCAATCTATTTTAAAAAATCCTTGGTTAATACATAACTCATGTTTGTAATGATTTTTATAACAATATTTTCAATTATATTCTTCTCATCTTATTTGAATTTTACTGTGCTGTAATAAATATAAGAAAGATGAGGCTTTCTGCTCCTGTAAAAGGTTTACAGCCTTAGAAACCCTACATAGGATTGTAATAAGTTGGAGTCAATGACAGTTGGTTTGGTGTGGTTTGGGTAATAAATGTATGGAGCCCGAGTGGCACAGTGGGGTAGGAAAATGTTGGGCTGCTAACCACATGGTTGGCGATTCAAACCCACTAGCCAATCCATGGGAAAAAGATGAAGCTATTTCCATAACAATTTGCAGTCTTGGAAACCCTATATAAAGTCTTGAATCAAAACCGACTAGATGGCAGTGGGGTTAACTTTTTGGTTTGGTAATAAATATTGTGTCTTGGTCACTATCACGTGCCCCTTGTAGTCCACAATCAAAATAACAACTATGTATTAATTTAAGCAAGAAACCCTAGTGGTGTTATGGGATAAGCACTAGATTACTAATTGCAGACTTCAAACCCACCAGCTTCTCCAGTTGTTCCTGGGGAGAAAGTCTTAGAAACCCTATGCAGGGTCAAAATGACTTGATAGCAGTAAGTTGGGTAACTAATTTAAGTACAAAGTTCAGTATTAAATTAATTAAGATAAACTTGTTTTAGGAGCACTCGTGACACAGTGGATAAAGCACTTGGGCCACTAACTGAAAGATCGGCAGTTCAATTCCATTAGGTGCTCCAGGGGAGAAAGATGAGGCAGTCTGCATCTGTAAAGATTTATAACCTTGGAAACCCCATGGAGCAATTCTACTCTGTCCTAAAGAGTTATTCTGAGTTGAAATCAACTTCATGGCAGTAGACTTGGTTTGGTTTTGACACTTGGTTTGAAATTTTGTCTTTATGTGAACTATGTATAAAACATGGTATAAATAGTCACCATACCCTTTTACTAAGCACCTGCCTTTGAGGCAAGGAAAAAGCAAAGGAAACCAAACTATATATCTCTACAAGTTTGGGAATATTTTAGTAAAATAATCAGGATAAAGTTATGATATCTTTGGTAATTGCAAAAATGGCACCAAACATTCTACCCACAGTCCCTAGTTCTACCATGCTGGGTTTGATAATTCATTGAAGTGACCACACAGAACACAATACTCACAGTTAGGAGATTTGTTACGGACGTTAATAGGTTACAATGCAGGAACAGTAATGTTCAGGGCACAGGTGTTCTGTCAGGACAACCTCTCCTTAGCATGCCCACAGACAGGCCTCTCTCTCCTCCACTACTGTTTCAAAGCTCTTTTAATGCTGATGATAAATGCCCACAGGACATAACACTCGACCATAAATCTCAGCCTGAAGGAACTTATCTCTAGCTCCTTGAGTCAATAAACCTGGCCTCCCAGCTAAAGTCTGGTAGTAGCCCACTCTGCAAGGGAGCTTCCTGCCCAAAGGCACTCAGCTTTATTTGATTCGAGGGTTGGGAAGCCCATCGCTCTGCCTCATGCTCTGGCTCTTAATTCTACTGCTGTTGCTCTTCTGCCACTCCTCCAGTGTCACAGATTTCTGTCCCTTGGCCAAAGAGGTTCAATGTGCAGTGATCTTGGGGTCCAAAGGATATGTTACACTTCTGGTCTTTCTTTGATGGTAGTGAGATTCCCCCACTTCTGATATGGCTCATTCTAAGCGCAGTAAAAGTTCAAGGGTTTTGCAATTACAGTGAAGTCTGTTAACATATAAGGCTGAATCAGGTCATCCTTTCAAGTGTCTTCTTCCACATTTTCTTACCCAGACCCATCAGGAAATGAGCTGTTGGGTAGGAGCTACAAGCTAGAAGAGACATATTAAATAATTCACTACATCACACTTAAACATTTTTTATATTGTATATACAGAGAAATGTGTGGATTTTACTGTATATACAATATGTGCATGTATGTGAATATTAAAAACTTGATAAAATCATACATTACATAATTGGTAGGAGTTTTTCCAATGCTTGAAGAATGGCCTCATAATATGTTAGCTCATAACTAACATCCCATAATTTTACACGTTTTTACAAATAGTTCCTTATATGATTGCTAAGAAATCTATCAGCCACTCATCTATCAGTTTGCCACCCATACTGATGCTGTTTTCGTACGGGAGGCTCTGCCACTGGCATTTCAAATACCAGCAGGGTCACCTATGGTGGACAGGTTTCGACGGAAGTCCCAAATTAAACCAGACTAGGAAGAAAGGTCTGATGATTTATTTCTGAAAACCCTGTGAATTACAACAGAATATTGTCTGATACAGTGCTGGAAGATGAGCCCTCTAGGTCAGAATATGGGGGGACTTCAATATGTTTATGGAAACATTCCATTATTGTTTAATTACATTTTTCCCATGAACTTATTTAAAAGCCCCCTTGTACTTGGTGGTCACCATGTATTGAGTATCCCAATGATGGTGAAGATTGACTCAGGACCAGGCAGTGATTCATTCTGTTGTGTATAGGTTACCATGAGTAGGAGCAGACTTCAAGACAACTAAGAATAGCAGTGCAGTCTGCTGGTATAGGTTGGCTAATATTTAATTCAGGATAGTTTTTAAAAAAACTCATTTACTGTCAAGCCATGACTAGACATTGTAATGAAAATGGATCTTCATGTTGAATAGTTTCAACTAGTTTAACAAGAACAAGGATTTTGTTATTATCTACTTCTTTTTTCTGATCTTGTTATGTTTTCCAAATGAATAAGAGGTGGTTGTTTTTTCTTAGTCACTTCCCTTCCCTGTCTTAGTAATTCCCAATAACTTCTCTACCTTGCTTTCCTAAAATCATAAAATTGTAGAGTTTAAGGTGGCTAGGAGTTTCTTCTGTATTTTGCAAACAAATAAACTGAGACTTGGATTAAATGATTCAAATGACATTATTCAGCTACTTAGTATATAGCAAATACTAGATATTGAGTCTTGCTTCCACTTTCACCTGGCAGGAAGTCAGTACAAATAAGTATTTGTTGAAAAATGGAGTTAATTTTTCCCACTCAGTCATCCTTCAGATGTGTGGCACTTACTGCATTTAATCTTCATAATAACCTGGCTAAGATTGCATGGTTAAAACTATGACCTTGATTGTCTCCAATGAAAATTGCCTACTCTTAAAACCAGATCTGATCTAACAAACCATCTAGAAGCCAGATTTGAATGGGAAAGTCTCATACTGCTTGGAGTTCTATGCTGAAAGATTGTGATCTAATAACATCTACCCTTCAGACAGCAGTTGTGTGCCGGTGAGGTGAGGTGGGGTGTGGTGGAGTGGGATGGCGTTGTGGTTTTGGTTCATGTGATTAGGCAGGGAAATCGTCTTGGGTAAATCAAGTGTTGTCTAGAAGTTCTGGCACATAGCCATGATCTAGGGAGGGTGTGGCTGGAGTTGTTGTTGTTGTTATGTACTGTGGAGTCGGTTCCAGCTCATAGTGACCCTGTACAGGGTTTCCGAGACTATAAATCTTTATGGGAGCAGAATGCCTCATCTTTCTTCCGTGGAACTGCTGGTAGTTTCGAACTGCTGACCTTGCTGTTGGCAGCTTGACTCATAACCGCTACGCTACCAGAGCTTCTTGACTGGAGTGGGGCCCTGTAATGATTCCTCTAGTTTGGGTCTAAAAATAGTACAGCTTGAAGAATTAAGGATTTTCCCTGCAGATTGGAAGCATAGGAAAAGGAACTGCATCTTTATAGCACTATATACGTAAAACAAAACCTAAACCTTACCCTCCATTGTTTCATTATCTCACCAAAAGAACCTTATGAAATGGGTTGTTATTTTTCAAATGAGGGATTTAACAGACTTTTTATTTTGAAGTAATTTCAGCAAAGTTGCAAAGTAGTATAATTACTATGTCCCTTTACCAGTTGTTAAGTGCTTCATTCTGATTTATAGTGACCCTGTATAGTGTTTTCTAGGAGCAGCTGGTGGGTTTGAACCACTGATCTTTCGGTAATCATTCCAGGGCTTATCCTACAGCACTACACAGGGAGTCCACCTTCACCTAGATTCTCCAAATATTGTTTGCCTTAGCTTCTTCTCTTCATGCTTTCTTCCTTTTTCTTTTTATCAGAAAAAAAAAAAATCAAAAACAAATTTTAATAATTTTTTTTTTTTGCAAATTAGTGTATTTATTTATTTATTTTTTAACGATTGCAAAGTCAGTAACATCTATTAACTCCCCATTCCCCCCCCCCGCCAGACAGGCAAAGCAGCAGAAAGTCTCTGGAGTTTAACCAGTTCTCTAAGGGTTAAACGGTTCTTAAAATCTTCTCTGCTGTGGAAATGGCTGGCTGGCTCCTTGGTGCTCTTGCCGGAGGGGCCTCAACGGAGATGCAGATGCCATCACTCTTTCAGATGGGTCCTCGGTGAATGCTGGCTCCCTCAGGCAGGGTTGCTACGAAATAATGTTTATATATGTGAGAGTATTAGATAAGTTAGGGTGCAGATGTTTCTGCAAATTTAGGCTTGAACATAAATAACATTTGTGAGGATGGCACAGGACTAGGCAGTGTTTCCGTCTGTTGTGAATGAGGTTGCTGTGAGTCAGAGCTGATGTGATGGCACCTAACAATAGTTTCTGTGTAAAGAGTATATGAGGGGGCTCCAAAAAGTTCGTGGAAAAATTATTCATCTTTTAATTCCATTTTTCCATGAACCTTCTGTAGCTCCATCTTACATTTTTTAAAAAAGTTTCCAATTATCCTAATATGAAGTATCACTGTTAACATTGGAGATATTTTCCCCAGTGTTTGCTAGCTCACTGACACTCATCTATCATGTTTATTTTTCTCTCTCCCTCTTTTACTCTCTTAAACACATGCACATACACACACATATAACCATACAGTTGTCAAAGCTCTAAAAACTCTTGAGCATGCATTTAATACAGTTCATCATATGGATATACCACAATTAAATGGCCCTATATGAAGTCCTATGGAGCTCTGGTAGCGTAGTGGTTACGAATTGGGCTGTGAACCTTAAGGTCAGCGGTTCGAAACTACCAGCCGCTCCGCGGGAGAAAGATGAGGCATTCTACTCCCGTAAAGATTTACACCTTCGGAAACCCTGTACAGGGTCGCTATGGGTTGGAACCGACTCGACGGCACTTAACAACAACAACAACATATGAAGTCCTGGTATGGCACTATAGGATAAGCACTTGGCTGCAAGGTCAGTTTGAACTGCAAGGTCAGAGGTTCAAACTTACCAGCTGCTCCTTGGAAACTCTATACCGGGTCACTATGAAGTGGAACTGACTCGATGGTACTTAACAACAACACTAACAACAATATGTCAGAAGTTGAGTATTGTTTTTGAGTTTTTATAATTATAAATAATGCTGCAATTAATGTATCTGTACATAAGATTTCATATATTTTTTACTATTTTGTTAATATTGATTCCTAGAAATAGAATCACTTGGCCAAAGTTTATGAACTTTTTAAAGTATCTTCTTGACACATACTGCCAAATTGCTTGTCAAACATGTTGTACCAGTTTAACTAGCTAGTGTGTTGAGAGTGTTTCTTCATTGAATCCTCATCAGTGTTGAGTAATGTCATTTTAACAACAGTTGCTAATTTGTTAAATGAAAATATTATTTCAAATTTTTTTCATGCCATTTTTTTAGTAATTTATGGGTCTAATTTTGTAGCTTATCTGTTCTACTTTATATCTATAGGTGAGATATTTAAAATAATAATGTAGCTATCTGTTGGTTTGTTGATTGGTTACGTGCCATGGAGTTGGTTCTGCCTTAAAGCCACCCTATATACTGATTCTGAGGGTGTAAATCTTCACTGGAGCAGAAAGCCTCATCTTTCTCCCATGGAACAGTTGGTAGTGTCAAACTTTTGACCCTGAGGTTAGCAACCCAACTTGTAACCACTGTACTAGCTATGTGTAGCTATTTTTAAAAAGGTACATATAGAAAAATTGAATTTTTATGTAAATTAGCTTGCCCGCTGCACAAGCGACTATCCAACGGAGTAGAACTACTTTATAAGCTTTTGAAGACTGTAAATTCTTATTGCAGGAGACTGCCTCACTTTCTACTGAGGAGTAGCTGGTGGGTTTAAACTGTGCTTAACCGATGGTGTCACCAGGATTCCTGGTACCTGAATTTATCAGTCTTTTTTGGTGATTTTTTATTTTAATTAAATTTATGAAGTGCCTCCTTATTCAAATGGTTAGGGAAACATTCACCTATGTTTTGTTATTGAATGGTTTGGCTTTCTTTTTTCATTTGTATCTTTAATCAAACTGGTATTTATTTGTGATGTGTATCAATTTTGTTTCCATTAAATCACATGTTTTTTCAGGTCCGTATAGTGAGTACTTCTCTTAACCATTGATTTGTGATGTTTCTTTTCCCCGTGTTATCTTTGAAATAACTTTGACATATATTAAATGCTTATAGTATTGAAAACATAGTTGTGTTTTAGCTTGATTCTTCTCTTTCAAAGATCTGTTTACCTTTTATTTAAATTGTAATGTTTATATAATTTTGAGGTAGTCTTCATTAGTCTCTTAATTTATTTTTCCCCTTAGCTATTCTTTACTATTTATTCACCTACCTGTAAACATCCCTTTGGAACTTTGGAATTGTGTCCAATTTGGAAAGAATTGAATCTTTAACAATGGTAATAACAAATATGAGGGGCTTAAAACATTTGTGGAAAATTTCGCTATCTTTTAGTTCCATTTTTCTATGAACATTTTGAAGCCTCCTCATACTTATTCAATGTTTACTATTTTCCAGGGACCATCCTAAAATGCTTTTTCTACCTTGTCAGCTAAAGATTATTATTATTTTCCTAGTAGAGGAAACTGAGGTTAGAAAGGTTAAATAATATACCTTAGACCACACAACTAATAAGTAATGGAAATAGAATTCAAATACATTTCAGTCTGATACCAGAGCTAAGACAAGAATGTTTGTTCTCTTAGTCCAAGAATTTGATACATGTATTTTATACTTTTAAGAAAAATGTTAGGTGTTTTATCATATTATGTTGTTAAATGCTGTCAAGTCGGTTCTGACCCATAGTGACCCTGTATAGAGTTTCTGAGGAGCTGCTGGTGGCTTGAACCACCGGACTTGAGGATCAAACTGCTTTTGCAGTCCAGTGCATTAACCCACAATGCCACACCAGGTATAGGCTTCATATTTTATTTGTAAGATTCTCTTCTTTTTTGTAGTTTAAAATTTTTCCTATTGTTTTCTTAGTTGTTGCTGCCATCCAGGAAAGTTATTTATAATTTTTTATATTTTAATTTGTCTACATTATTGAAGTATTTATCTTTTTCCCCTCCAGTATTAATCCCCTCCAGTATTAATTAATTGGCAATATGAAGATGATAAATGTTTTTAAATGATGCATATTAGTTATCTAGATATATACTTAAAATAATAATTTTATTTATTTACTATGGATTGAAGAGTCTTGGTGTGCTGCTATAGGATAAGCACTAGATTGCAAGGTTGATTTGAACTGTAAGGTGGAGGTTCAAACCTACCAGCTGCTTCTCTGAAATCCTATTAGGTTTGCCATGAGTTGGAACTGACTCAACAGCAACAAGATAAATAATAAAAATTCTTAAAGTTACATGAGAAAACTTCAGTTTCCAACTCAGTGGGTACCATGATTCCATTAAATAAATGTAAATATATGTGCACCGACCCATAGTCCAGGGCTTATCGTACAGTGCTATACACAGATGGGAGTAGACTTAGATGGAGGATATGTCTTGAAACAATAGTTTTACATGTGATATTTTTGTTTAAGAAAGGTGTCTATAATTGTGCAGCAATACTTTTTGACTTCCCTTTGTATGTTCCTGTCCATCAATCCCCAGACTTGAACACTGTGATTTGCAGACTCAGAATATCTACATGATGGGAAGCAGTGATGTGGGTCGAAGAAAATGGAATTGATGTAAAATAACTGGTTTTCCAGCAGGCAGCTGGTAAAAGGCAGATAAAATGGGTGGGAGGAAGAAGATTAAGTGGGGCAACAGTTATGCTTCTTATTTCAGAAGTGTCTGGGCTAGAGGTAGTTGAAACATTTCCTTGCTTTTTATCTTCTGTTTTCAGTATTGTAAATCAAATAATCCACGTGGCCTCATTATTATTTTATTGGGAAGTTGATAGTCATCTCATCAGAGATTTGTTCAGGTGATATTTAAATCCCAAAGAAACTTGCGTGTGTTTGTGTATGTATATTCGTGCCTGGATCTTGAAAAAAAATATATTTTACTGTTGTGGAAAATATTTATAGCAAAGTATGCACCAATTCAACTGTCTCTCTATATATTCAATGACATTGCTTATTGTCTTTTGAATTATGTAATCATCCTCACCTACCTTTTTGGAATTGTTCATCCCTGTTAACATAAGCTCATGCGTCCTAAGGTTCTTATCTAATTTTGTATTTCTGTTGTCATTTTGATCACATATAGATAGTTCTTAAGAGTATAATGCTTATGACAAATATATATATATATATATTGTTGTTAAGTGCTGTCAAGTTGATTCTGACCCATAGTGACCCTGTATAGGGTTTCTGAG
>NW_006408520.1:8082780-8119424 GCF_000296735.1 Chrysochloris asiatica
ACCAATCAAACAGTTATACTGCTTCTACCCTGTGACTTTTCATTTACATCTTATTTTTCAAAATTAAAAAAGCAAAAATACTTGATGTACACATACAAAAAAAAAAAAAATTATATTCATTTAAATGTCCATAGGGCACATTTTGCAAGCTAGTCTCCTGCCCCAGTCCATGGACCTAAAGTCCTCAGCTACTCTGTCTATGTCATTGCCTCTGCTACTGTCTCTTCTGTCACTGGTATAGATGAACTCCTAAAACTACTGCCTTTTAAAACTTCTTTTTTTTAAACTTGTTATAGTGAATTGAATGAAAGTTTACAGACAAGATCCTCAGTTTTACATTCAACAGAGCATGCATTTTGTTTCATCTCAATGTCTAATAATACTGTCGTTGTTGTTAAGTACTGTAGAGTTGATTCCAACTCATAGTGACTTTGTGGTTCCAAGTCCAGTGCTGATCCTACAGTGCCACACCAGGAATCCAATAATATTACTGGGGCTGCTAAAATAGAATATGGTGCTGCAGGATAATGCATTGGACCACAAGGTCAGTTTGAGTCACAAGGTCGGTAGTTCAGACCCATCAGCCGCTTCTTGGAAATCCAACCGACTTGATGGCACTTAACAACAACAACATTATATTGCTAATCTCTTAAATAGATCTTTAAGTAACAAATATATTCTTTTTTTTTTTTTTACTTCATTTATTTTAATAGCGAATTAGTGAATTATGTGATCATTTACATGGGACAACATTAGCTTTACATTCATCCTATTTCATTTCATTCCAATTATTACAATTTCCTGCATGCATCATCAAACAACCAAAGGGTACACCCTGCAAGCCTGTCCCCTGGCCATCAACACACAGACCCTCTCCCTCCCAGAGTCCATTGTCCCCAGCTGCATCATCTCTCCATGTCATCATCTCTGCCTCCATCTCTGGCATCTCTGCTTCTCTGGATAGGGTCCCGCACTCTGCTCTTCTCCCTTGATGGTCCCAGGATCCTCCACTCCTGGACTTAAAAGGTCAACCACTCCCCTCCTTTTGTTACAAAGTGTCTAACTTTACATTTCCAACACTCACAATCAGTCAGTCACTCACTACTGAACCACAAGAGTCTTATTCCCCTATCTCCTTTCATCAGCCCTATCCAGACAGGTTGGAAACCACTTAGTGAAGATTCTACCATCCCCCACACCCTCTGGAACTAGGCTCCCTCTTGAACGCTTGTAAGCCAGTCACTTCTTGCCTTTGTAATCCCCCAGTTTGCCTTTAAAGCTTTAAGCCAAAAATATCCCTGAAATCTTCTTAAAACTAAACAAGAGTTTGTTGTTGTTGTTATTGTTGTTGTTAAGTGCCACTGATTCCATTCTGACTCATAGCGACCCTCTACAAGTTTTCCAAGACAGCTTGTAGGTTTGAACCGCCAACCTTGTGGTTAGCAGTGTTGATACTATAGCATCACACCAGAACTCTTTAGCTTAACTAATTAAAAGTATTTGCCTTCTAAGACTGAAACTCAAAGGAAACCCACAAGCAGTCTAGGGATATCACACATTCCTTATACCCCTCTTATTCATAACTCTCCTTCTTTCTCTCTTGTTCCAGGTGAGTAGGGATCAAGTGTGGTATCTTGAATGGCTGCTTGAAAGCTTTTAACACCTAGATACTACATAATAAAATAGGAGGTAGAACAGAAATGCATGTTATTAGGTCAGTTGACTAGAATGCCCCATAAAACCAAGACCCTAAAACTCCAAACCAGGTAACCAAATTTCATGAGGTGTATTCTCTCTCTCTCTTTTTGTTGGCTTGTTGTAAATGTATCTATCACACCACTTTTGCCAATTCAGTTTTTTACAAGCATTCAACTTACTGACAGCAATTACAATAATCAGCTCTGCAACCCTACCCTTAATGTGATTTCCTCATCACCACTAACCACTAAAAAAACTCTGATCTCTGTAAATTTACCTTTTAAAAAAATCTTTTAATATAAATGAGGTTGTACAGTATTCTTTTGTGATTGACTTATTGCACTCAGCATAATGCCTTCAAGATCCATTCATATTGTAGCATGTATCAAGACATAGTTTCTTGTACTGAGTCCATTGTATGTATGCACTGCATTTTGCTCATCCATTTATCTATTGTTGGACATTTAGGTTGTATCCACTTTTTGGATATTGTGAATAGTGTGTTGCAATGAACATTGGTATATAAGTCTCTTTTTGAATCTTTGTTTATGAGTCTTTTGAGTATATACCTTGGAGTAGAATTGCTGGGTCACACGATCCTTCTATCTTTAGATTTTTGAGGCTCTGCCATCCATACTAATTTTCATAATGGTTGTACCAATTTGCATTCCCAGCAGCAATGGATAAGTGTTCTACTTTCCTTACTTCCTTGCCTACATTTGTGGGGTTTTTTCTAAAAGTCAATCTTGTTAAGTGCCATCAAGTCAATTTTGACTCATAGTGACCTTCTATAGGGTTTTTGAGACTGTAAATCCTTGTGGGAGCAGAAAGCCTCATATTTATCTTGAGGGGTGGTTGTGAGTTTCCTTCCAGTGCTTACCCTACAGAACCACTGTGGTCCCTTAGCCAACCTGTTGTTGTTGATGTTAAGTACCATTGAGTAGGTTCCAACCCATACTGACCCTGTTTAGGGTTTCTGAGGAGCAGCTGGCGAGCTTGAACTGTCGACCCTGAGGTTCAAACCAACTTTGCAGTCCAGTGCATTAACCCACAGTGCCACACCAGGACTCCTTAGCCAACTTGTTGTAAGGTGCCATCGAGTCAGTACTGACCCATAGCAACCTTATGCACAGCAGAATGAAACACTGCCCGATCCTGGGCCAGCCTCACTACTGTTGCCACGCTTGAGCCCATCAATGCTGCCACTTGGCCAATCCATCTTGTTGGGGGTCTTCCTCTTTTTCTCTGACCCTCCACTTTACGAAACATGATATCCTTCTCCACTGACTGGTCCCTCCTGACACTACGTCCAAAGTATGAAAGACAAAGTTTGGCCATCTTGGACTCCAAGGAGCACTCTGGCTGCACTTCTTCCAAAATGGATCTATTGGTTCTATTGGCAGCCATGGCGCTTTCAATATTCTCCTCCAACACCATAACTCAGAAGCATCAATTCTTCTGTGGTCTTCCTTATTCACTGTCCAGCTTTCACATGCATATAAGGCTGAAATGTTAATCTCATTGCGGTTTTGATTTGCATCTATCTTATGGCTAGGACTTCTTTTCATGTGTTTGGTGACCATTTAAGGAGCCTAGGTGATTCTCAGTGAGTTAAGTGTTGGATTGCTGGCCAAAAGGTTTGAATCCACCAGCTGTTCCATGGGCGAAAGATGAAGCAGCTGCTTCTATAAAGATTTACAGCCTTGGAAACCCTATGGAGCAGTTTTACTCTGTACTGTAGGATTACTACCACTCATCTGTCAGCTTTTCAAATTGTGGTGGCTTGTGTATTGCTGTGATGCTGCTTGCTACACCGCCAACATTTGAAATACGAGCAGGGTCACCCATGGTGGACAGGTTTCAGCTGAGCTTTCAAACTAAGACAGACTAGGAAGAAGGAGAGGCAGACCACTTCTGAATGGTTAACTGGCAGGGGCCATAATAATTAAGGAATTAAAATGAAGAAATTGAGACATATTAATCGAGGAATTGAAATAAAGAAATGAGACACGGAGAAACCTGGGCATAGAAGATTTCATTGTTTTAGCAAAGCAACAATGGAGTATTTTCCTTGGATAGCAGAGCTACAAGGAAGAAATATTCTATGCACAAGCCCCTAGTTAATTTTTCTCTTGTTGAATCATTCTCTGATTTATTCATGATTTTATTAGTATCCCTTTACTTTAGATTTTGACTCTCCTACACTTTAGTATATTTTTATTAAAAGTTAGAAGCCATATATTAGCTACATTTTATTCTACTTGTAATCATAGGTAGTTTTAATACTTATATTAACAATGTTCTTAAGATTGCTAGGAGACAGGATTTTTCAATTGAATTACTACGAGTTTAGGCTTAGTGATTACAAACATTCTTCCTTGTAACCTTAGTTTAAGACAATAAAGAATCCCTAAAAGCAACTAGGCCATAAATAAGGGCTGTGGGTACAAGAATTCCTAAAAACAATTAGGCTATAGATAAGGGCTATGAGAATCTACAGTTACATAAATAAGAAGTCTGATCAGTAAAATAGGGAAGTTGTTTTTCATAGCCTCAGTTTTTTAAATGTTCTGATAAGTGATGTTTTTGTAGGCTATAAACAAATAGTGTATGGAAGAAGTTAATGGAGAAGTTAATTGCACCCAACAACTAAAATTAACAAGACTCAATCAATAGAGGTTAAGAAACATATGTGAAGGTTAACTTGCTTCTCAGAGAAAAGAATAGAAGTTATTTATGTATGAACAAATGTTTTAACTAAAAGGTTTCAAGGTGCCAAGATGTCTCAGTATGCCTTGATGTCTGTAACTTCTCATCCTTGTTGTAAATCTAAGGGTCATAAATCATGAAGAATGTGCCTCAGAATAGATTGTAATTTGAAGACATTGATTACTATGAAAGCAATGTTTTTTGTAACGGTATATAAGGGGGTTGTAAGATAGAATGGAGAGAGTAATGTAGAGAAGAAAAAAGTAGTGGGGAGTAATGTAGAGAAGGAAAAAGGGGGAGTGGAGTAGTGTATAGATAGAAAGTAAGTAGAGGGGAGTAGAGGAGAAGGAAGGAGAAGAAGGATAATAAAGCATGTAAGACAGAATAAGTAAATAGAGGTGGGTAGAGGAGAGAGAGAAGGAAAAAGTAGAGGAAAAGAGAATGTGGTAGAATGGAGTAGAGAATGTAGTGAAGAATGGAGGTAAAGAGTGAAGGGGAGAGTGAAGAGTAAGTAAAGAAATGGAAGGAGATTAAAGAAGGAAGAAGGAGGATAATATAGCATGTAGGAAGAAGAATAGAGGGGAAAAGCAGGAGGGGAGAGAAAAGAATGGAAAAGAATGAAAGCAGGAGCAGGGGAGGGAGTAAAGAAGCAGAAGAAGAGATGAGCAGGAGAGCAGGGGAGTAAAGAATGAGAGAAGAATAAAGCAGGACAGTAAAGAATGAGAGAAGAATAAAGCATGTAATAAGAAGATTTTGAGTTCATCATGACTTATCGACTATGTGTAATTCTTTCTGCTGACGCATGCATCAACCTTTGGGAAATCCTGGAATAAGTTTGCTGGGGCTGGCCCCCGGCAGTTAACCACTGGAAATATTATGAATAGCTGTGGAACACTGTCTGATAAAGTGCTGGAAGATGAGCCCCTCTGTTGGAAGGCACTCAAAATACGACCAAGAAAGAAAGAAAAGATATCAGAAGACAGTCTGAAACTTGTTCTTGATGTAGAAAAGCTAAAGTGACTGGAAGAAATGAATAAGTAAAAGAGCTGAACAGGAAATTTCAAAGGGCAGCTCAAGAAGACAAAATTAAGTATTGTTATAATACTCTGTACAAAGACCTAGCGTAAGAAAACAAAAAAAAATTGCAAGCTGAAAGAACTGAACAAAAAATTCAAGCCTCACGTTGCAATGTTGAAGGATTCTATGGGCAAAATATTGAATGATATAGAAAGCATCTAAAGAAGATGGAAGGAATACAGAGTCACTGTACCAAAAAGAATTGATCAATGTTCACTCATTTCAAGAGGTACCATATGATCAAGAATAATGATATTGAAGGAAGAAGTCAATGCTGCATTGTCAAAGCATTGGCAAAAAATAAGGCTCCAAGAATTAATATAAGCTGAAATGTTTCAACAACCCAGTGCATTGCTGGAGGCTCTTACACATGTATGCCAAGACATTTGGAAGACAACTAGCTGAACAACTGATTGCAAAAGATCCACATATGTATGCATTCCAAAGAAAGGTGACCCTACAAAATTTGGAAATCATTGAATAATTCATTAATATTACATGTAAGTAAAATTTTTCTGAAGATAATTAAATGTTTATTGTAGTACATCTACAAGGAGCTGCTAGAATTCAAGTTAGATTCAGAAGAGGACATGGAACGAGGGTTATCATTGCTGACATCAATGATGGGTCTTGGCTAAAATCAGAGATTAACAGGAAGATACTTACTTGTGCTTTGTTAACTATGCAGAGACATTCAATTGTGTACATCATAACAGACCATTGATATAATGGAAATTCTAGAACACTTAATTGTGCTTATGAGGAACCTGTACATAGACCAAGAGGCAGTCATTTGAACAGAACAGGATAGTGGATTGTTTAAAATGAGAAAATATGTATGTCAGGATTCTATCCTTTCACCAGACTTATTCAGTTTGTATGCTGAGCAAATAATCCAAGAAGATGGCCTATATGAAGAAGAATGTGGCATCAGGAATGCAGGAAGACTCATCAACTGTGATATGCAGATGCTGGAAGGAATGAGCCCTTGAAGTTCTTAGTGATGAAGATCAAAGACTGTAGCTTTCAGTATGAATTGTAAGTCAATATAAAGAAAACAAAAATCTTTGCAACTGGACCAATAAACAACATTATGATAAATGGAGAAAAGATCGAAGTTGTCAAAAACTTCATTTTGCTTTGGTCCAAATCAACCCTCATGGAAGCAGCAGTCAAGAAATCAAATGATTTATTGCATTAGACAAATCTGCTGCAAAAGTCCTCTTTAAATTGTTAAAAGCAAAGATGTCAGTTTGAGAACTAAGGTGCACCTGACCCAAGCCACAGTATTTTCACTTACCTCATATGCATTGAAATTTGGACAATGAATAAAGAAGAGTGCAGAAGAATCAATGCATTTGAATTATGGCATTGACCAAGAATATGAAAGTACCATGGACTGGCAGAAGAAGAAACAAATGTATCTGAGAAGAAGTACAGCCAGAATACTCCTTAGAAGTGAGGATCACAAGATTTTGTCTCTTGTACTTTGGACATGTGGTCAGGAAGGACCAATCCCTAGAGATGGACATAATGCTTGGTAAAATAGAGGGTCAGTGAATAAGTCTTTCTCACTTCCTAGTGAGAAGAACTGACACAGTGGCAGCAAAAATGGGTTCAAACATAACAATTGTGACAATGGTACAGTGTTTTGTTCTGTTGTTCACAGGGTGCTATGAATTAGAACTAACTCGGCAGCACCTAACAGCAACAATGAACACAGGTTCACTATGAGTCAACGTTGATTCAACAGCAGCGAATTCGATGTCTTTTGGTGGGTGGCCATTTAAATAGCCTCTTTGGGGAAATGTCTATTTAAGTCCTTGTCCATGTTCGAATTGTTGTCAAAGTTTTATATATATTTTGGTTATTAGATTCTTATTGAACCATTAAATTCTTATCTATGGTTTCTGGAGAACTATTTGTGTTTTGAGCTCTCTAGAATGAAATGGTATAAAACCTTTGCTTTTATGAACTAGTTTGTTATTTCAGTGAAACTAATGAAAACTATCTTTTACTATCTTCCTTGTCAGACTTTGGGACTTACCTTGTTTTATTAAAACAACTTTCAAAAGAAGATCTTAGTTTCTTCATTTTTTCAGGAAATAGAGATTTAGTTGATTTGCCCAAAGTGTTATAGTTGGTGAGTGGTACACCTGAGACTGAAACAAAAATCAGACTTCACATGCCACCTTTTTACATTATATCTAAGGCTGAAAACTGGAAGCAAGTAGCTATCTAGAATTACTGTCCTGTGGTATAAAAGTGTTTATATTTATTTTAATTACATTTGAAAATAATATGTTCTTCTCTTTTTGAGATGGCAGTACGTGGATTGACCTTTGGTGTCTTCATTCTTCTGATACACATTATTTCTGTGGCTAATTATCCCAATGGAAAAGTAGAAAAGTCATGCGATGGAATGACTCCGGAACATGGCCATATTCCACAGTCTCATCCTATTCACCACATTTCAGTAAATCAGAAAACGTTCAGATCGGGAGATCAAATCAAAGGTACTGTGCTGCAATTAACTATTGGCATTTTGAGTTTTACTCATTTCTTCACTAAATCTTTATTATTATTGCTATGTATAGACTATTTCATTTAAATTTGTTTTCTTTTTGAAAAATACCATCATCTCATACTTTGTATTTTTGTATTCAATTAGTACAAATGACTTGTACAATTTATAACTATTTACTAATCAGAAAATGTTTCAAAATATGTTTTATCATTATTTTATATGTTTATTAATAGTACTAAGAGTCCTGGTATGATAAAGCACTGGACCACAAAGTTGGTTTGAACCAAAAGGTCAGTGGTCCAAACTCACCCACCACTTCTTGGAAACCTTATACAGGGTGGCCTATGAGTTGGAACCAATTCGATGGCACTTAGCAACAATAATACTAACTTAATAGAAGAGAAAAATAAGATTTAAAATATAATCAATATCTGTTCTTATTGATGAAGTCCTGGTGTGGCACTGTGGGTTAATGTGCTGGACTGCAAAGTCAGTTTGAACCACAAGGTCAGCAGTTCAAATTCACCGGCCACTCCTCAGAAACCCTATACAGAGTTGCTATGAGTTGGAGCCGACTCAACGGCTCTTAGCAACAACAATAGCCTTATTGATAGAATGTAACCTCTAATTTTTTTTATGGCAGACTATAAACTGGCTGTTAAAGGTGTATCTGTAATGGTATTATGCAAAATGATATTATGTATTTTCTGCAAATTAATAGATAGTCTGTGTAGTGCTGTAGGATAAGAACTGCACTGGTAACTCTAAGGTCTATGGTTCAAACCCACCAGCCCTTCTTGTATCTGAGATGAGTTGGAACTGACTTGATGGCACATAACAACAACGTAATAACTAAGAAAAATAAATTTGGATTACTTTGTGTGTTATATCTTAGAGTTTTACACGACACAGTAGGATAGTGAAGGTCCCAAGAAATTTGCAGTAAAGAAACAAGTATATGCTTTCAACCAGTATTTTCCAAATTAATTTGGTCCTGTGTACTGTCCTCTGACCATTACTCACCCCCTCCACCCACCTCCCCCTCTGCATGGAATGACTATTAACATCTCATGGGGTCAGTGTGCCTTGGAACCCAGTTTAGAACTTCTTTGTCTGCACCAGGGGTGGGGAATGTCCAGTCTGCTGGCTTTATAAGACCCGTGAAATCATTTGGTCTAGCCCTGTCAAAACAATTACAGTTCCAGCCATTACATTAGGGGTGAGTTAATTAAATGTTTGACCAAACATAGCAGGATGGTTTTTTTTTTTGTGTTTGTTGTTTTTTTTTTTTTTTTGGTTTTCTTTTTTTTGTTTTTTTTTTTTTTTTTTTTTTTTTTTTTAAGGTTTTTATTGTGGATTGAGTGAAAGTTTACAGGGCACATCATCAGTTTCACATTCAACCATTCATATGACTTGTTTCATTACATTGATTATAATCCCCTCCATACATCATCAGTTAACAGTGTTTCTCTCTATCCTCTTTAGCTTTTTTGGGGGTGGGTGGGAGTGGGGAAAAACTTTGCCTTTTTGGAATTTACAGTCTTGGCTTTTAGGGAAGGTTTTTACATTTATCTGTGGATACCCAGGGCTCATGTGTGCGATTGCTAACAAGCATAACTGGATAATCAGATGAGGGACAGTTTGCTATGTCTGCTAGGTGGCTAAAGTCTGATCCTCAGAGCCTATGGTTTGGACGGTCTGCAACGCTTGGGCCCACAGGGCCTTGAACTCCTGACTGGGTCTGCATGGTCTGTATCAGATTCCCCCTTATTTATTATTTGTTTAAAGGACGCTGCCTGTCTTAGGCGGTCAGTGTGAATTCCTCCATCTTACCTGTCATTGAAACTCATTGCAGCATGGCAATGGCTCTGTCTTAGGTTGCCGAGGTTCCCCGTGATCCTTACCCGTCTCTGGCCACACGTCCAGCATAAACAGCCGCCATCCAAAGAAGGCAGGGAGGGAGGAGACCGGCTGGGGACCCCATATGCAAGACGTTGCCAGACCACCACCTAGCAGGCTAATTTTTAAGTTGATAATTTTGTATGGCCTGTGAATGATGTTATAAAGATCCAAATGGCCCATGGCAGAAAAAAGGTGGGATAAAGCACTGGACTGCAAGGTTGGTTTGAACCAGAAGGTTGGTGGTTTAAACTCATCAGCTGCTCCTTGGAAACCCTATACAGGGGGGATATGAGTCAGAACCGACTCAATGGCATTTAACAAAAAACAACAACCCTGGTCTATAAGATGATGATTTTTACTTTTTTCTCTCCTGGAGTAGTTTTGTATATGTCCACCTGATTCTAATTGTGATCTAGAAATAATTTGATATATGTTTCCTTCTGATTCTAGAAAAGTTGTTAAACTGGACATTATTTGTCAATGTTGTTTTGTTCTAGCTATTGTTTTTCTGAAAAATTGCTAGAAATCCTTTCCCTTTCATTTCATCATGTACTTTTCAATATCCTAGAGTTTTTGGAAGTTATCTTATTGTCATTTTGTTCGACTTTCATAGATGAGAAAAGTAAAGCTCTGAAAAGGTAAGAGACTTACCAAACTTTATGTATTCAGAGCTAGTGTAGAATACAGATATTAAAAGTCTCCATTCATTCTGCATTCTTTCTATATTTTTTTCTAAGAATTGATTTAAAGTTACTGGGAGAGTTACACTGACCTTTGACATTAGTTTCAGTTCCTTATATAATGTTTTTGCTATCTCTTAACAGCCAGGCATCTCTATATTGGTTGACATATTCCCCATTAACATATCTAGAGACTTCAGGTTGAAAATGGCATATACAGGTATAATTATGTTGCTTTCCTTTATTCTTTATTTTTTTTTGTTGTTGTTAGGTGCCATTGAGTCAGTACCAAATCATAGTGACCCTCTGCACAAGAGAATGAAACACTGCCCGGTCCTGCGCCAGCTTCATAATCATCACCACACATGAGCCCATTGCTGCTGCCACTGTGCTAATCCATCTTGTTGGGGGTCTTCCTCTCATTCTCCAACCCTCCACTTTACCAAGCATAGTTTATTTTAGGGGATGACAACCTTTGTAATAGTGGAGAACATGGTGGCTCTATAGGATAAGCAGGGTACTGTCAACTACAAAGTCAGTGATTCGAGCCCACCAGATGCTCCGTGAAAGAAAGATGAGGCTTTCTGCTCCTGCAAAGATTTATAGCCTCAGAAACCTTATATCGGGTCATTATGAGTTGGAACTGACTTGCTGGCACTTAACAATAACATTTATAATGATTCATAATTGAGAAAGAAGCTTGGTGTATTGGAAAAAATGTGGACTTGGTTCAGATCCTAACTCTAATGTACTAAACCTGAGGCTTGCTTTTGTACCACCATTCAAAAGGCTAGGATTTGGTTGGCAGTAAATAGGTGGTAGCTAGGATTATACACAAAATGAGCATTGGTGAAATGGTTAGGTACTTAGCTGCTGACTAAAAGACTGCTAACCACCAGCGGTTCGAAACTACCAGCTGCTCCGCGGGAGAAAGATGAGGCTTTCTACTCCCTTAAGGATTTACACCCTCGGAAACCCTGTGCAGGGTCGCTATGGGTCGGAACCGACTCGACAGCACTTAACAACAACAACAACCACCACCAATGGTTTTGAAGGAGAAAAGACCTAGTGACCTGATCCTTTAAAGATTACTGACTTAAGAAACATGAGGAAGTTCTACTCTGTCCTATAGTTAGCTATGAGCTGGAATCAACTCACAACGTTGGAATAGCACACAATGGCAGGATTATATAGTGTCATTATATTGTCCTGGCCATATTTGATGAGTTGTATTTGTTGTTTCCATACACTAACCATTGGACTGTGAATCATAAGTTCTATGGTTCTATCTAGCCTGCCGGTTGCTCCATGCGAGAAAGATGAGGCTTTCTGCTCCCACAAAGATTTAAAGCCTAGGAAACCCTACACAGGATCACCGTGAGTCGGAACCGACTCAACGACATGATATTAGTTGTTTGCACATTAAAGAGCTTTATCTGAGAACTCATAAATATCTATCAGAAAGTGAGCTTAATAATACGACTAATGACCTTTAAAAATATAAATTTGGAAAATTAGTGCTGTAAGGAATACACTAATAAAATTTTCATGTACTGTATATAGATTGAATGAGCCCTGTTGGCACTTGTTGGGCCACTAATGGTAAGATTGGTAGTTCAAATCCACCAGCCATTCTGCAGGAGACAGATGATGCTATCTGCTTCTGTAAAGATTTACAGCCTTGGTAACCCTATATAAGGTTTCTAGGAGTCCTGGTATGGTGCTGTTGGATAAGCACTGGACTGCTAACCACAAGGTTGGTGATTCAAACCCATCAGTCGCTCCTTGGAAACCCTATTATAGGGTTGCTTTGAACTGAAACTGACTTGACAACCCTTAACAATGACAAATGAGTTGGAATTTACTCAGTTGCAGTGTGTTTGATTTTGGTTTGGTATATAAGGATCCCTGCTGATACAATGATTGAAGTGCTCGCTACTAACCCAAAAGTCAGTTGTGGGAACCCATGAGTTCTATGAGAGAAAGATGTGGCCGTCTGTTCCCGGAAAGATTTGGTCTGGTGGTGGTGGTGTGCCGTGGAGTCGGTTCCGACTCATAGCGACCCTATACAGGGTTTCCAAAGCTGTAAATCTTTATGGGAGCAGACAGCCTCATTTTTCTCCCATGGAACAGCTGGTAGTTTCAAACTGCTGATCATGAGGTTAGCAGCCCAACTCGTAACCACTACGGTACCAGAGCACCTTACAGCCTTGAAATTCCTCTGGGGATAGTTTTACTCTGTCCTACAGGATCACACCAGGACTCCCACCTATGCTTAAGGTTATTTGAACAGTTTTGACCTCAAATTACAGAAGTATTAAATGATAACTTCTTAATTTCACGTGATTGTGACTAACTGGATGTGCTTCCTCTAAACAGTTTCTCTTTTGCAGTGTTGCTAAAGCTTACATGTCATCTTTTTGTCTGTTTTTCAGTGACTTTGTCAGGGCCATCATTTAAAGGCTTCCTCTTAGAAGCTCGTGATGCTGAGGATTTGAGTGGGCCTCTTATTGGCTCCTTCACATTGATTGACAGTGAATTGACACGGAGTCTCACCTGTGAAGATGTAGAGGTTTTGTTTTTTGTTTTTAAGGTTTTTATTGTGGATTGAATGAAAATTTACAGGGCAGATCATCAATTTTACATTCAACAAATCATACACCTTGTTTTTTACAATGATTATAATCCTTTCCATATACCATCATTTAACAGTATTTCTCTCAACTCACTTTAGCTTTTTTTTTTAAAAAAAACAAACACTCAGGCAAATTATTATATATGCCTGAGTGTTTTTTGTTTTATAAGACGTAGAGGATTGCCTTTAGTTTGAAACTGATTTCTGCTAGTTTCCTTGGATCTTTTCATTACAATGTGGTGGATGGATGATAAACAATAACATAACCCAAGTATTGCAGATATCTAAATAGATTCATAATGATCTACTCTTGAAATGTTTTTATACTCAGAATCTTAAAAAAGATTGGGCAGTCATTTTAAGAGTTTATAGCTCTTGTTTTATATCATGTTGACTCTTTTAATATTAATATTTGAAAATTCTAATATTGATGATTAGGAAGAAAGGTGTAGTGGTTTACCTCTGGAAATCAAACCAACGAAAACCCTATGGATCAAGGGCTAACTTGACAGCAGCTAATAATAACAACAACAAATATTGATGATCAATTTCTGAAGTAGAATAGAAGTTGAACTTTCAACTCATTCATTCATTATAAAAAACAAGCAAAAACTTTTATTAATCCAGGAACTATCTTGAGTGCAAGGGGTCAAAGAACAAAACATACTCTTGTTCCTTGAGGAACTCATAGCCTGAGAGGACAGATGCATAAGTAGACTAGTGTGATAGATTAGAAGATGACAGGGGAGTGGGGACCATAGCAGGGAGTGACACATCCAGGCTGGAGCAAATTGAGAGAGTGTTTCTTGAAGAAGTTGGTCTCCAAACTAAGCCTTAAAGAATGACTACGAATTTGCCCAGTGAATGAAGGAGTAGAATAAAAGATTGTTCAAGAGAAAGGGGACTACTATCACAGAATGCTACATATTTGGAGGCAAGAAAAATTCCATTTGTATCAATTCATGGAAGGAATATTAATTTACAGGAGGAGTGAAATAATGAGCAAGGTCCTCATAGTATTAATATTCCCAATGTTCATTATCTTCTTTAGTTCTTAATTTCTACCAACTCTAATTTATTCATAGAACCTGCTGCTAATTTGTTGTCAACCAATCAACATGTATTTATTGAATAACTGAGTCCTTGTTATAAATAAAATTAGTCTTCACCAGCATGCTTGCCAAAATACTTTTCCAAAACGATAGCATAACATGAAACTGTTGTGTGATTGGTAATTATTTTTGATATTTTTTTTCAGGGGTCAGCTGTGAGTCATAGAAATCCATCCAAAAAAGACAGTATAGAAGTCTACTGGAATGCTCCAAGCAGTGCCCCGAATCACGTACAGTTTCTGTGAGTAGAAGAGTTTCCAACTCTGTGTGTAGTATACTTGCAACAATAATGGCCTGTATTATTTTGATATTTGAATACTTGTTGGATATTTACACAAATAGAAGAGGTTTAGTGTAGTAATAGCTCCATTTTTTCATGCCTAGGGTCACCATGAATAGGGGGCCATCCTGACAGCGGCTAACAACTACCCACTACTTCCTGTCAGTTTGTTGTACTCTGGTGGCTTCAGATTGCTGTGATGCTGACAGCTATGCCACAGGTATTTTAAATATCAGCACGGTCACTGCTTGAATAACTTATTTTAGAAAGATCAGCACAAGGCTGGTCTGTACGAATTGGAGGTTAAAGATATCCCAACTGTTCAACTTTTTTGACATACTATACTACTCCATAGTCCTTGGTATCAATTGCCACTTCTCCCTCCCTTCAAGTCCCAGGGTTCTGCAACATACTGCAATATCTCACAATTCTAACAACTGTCAAAGAAAAATGGCTCATGCAATTGCAGAGGCTGGCAAGTCCTAAATCCACAGTTCCAGAGATCAGTGTGGAGGAATCTTCTCACTTACATAGTCTCAGGAGCTGAGGAACCCAAATGGGCAGGTCAGACAATAGTCTGTTGATGCACGAGGCTTCAGGAACTGGTGAATCAGCTCAGGTGATGGGCCTAAAGTCCTATGAAATGGGAGTCAGATGTAATAAATTAGATGTAAGATCCTGGGCAAGAGTGTGAACTTGTCCAAAGGTGTTTTATAAATTGGAGTCAGACCATGCCCCCCAAGGGAAACTAAGGGTGGTTCCTTGAGACTCTGGTAATCTGAGGACATTCTTAATGCTTAGTTCCACTGTAATCTTTACTCTTTGTTGTTGTTAAGTGATGTTAAGTCGATTCTGACTCATAACAACCCTGTACAGGGTTTTGGAGGACTAACTGGTGAATTTGAACTACTGATATTGTGGTTCAAACTGACCTTGCAGTCCTGTGCTTATCCTACAGCACTACTAATCTTTACTCCTTAATCCCACCTAATCTTTACTTTTTAGCAACTCATTTAAAATGAGCCATAATCACAGGCATAGAGGCTAAGATTTACAGTTCATTACATAATAGAGAAAGTTGGCTAGAAAGGCCAAGATAAATAATTAGCTACCCATGGTGATCAGGTTTCAGTGGAGTTTCCAGACTAAGATAGACTAAGAAGAAGGAGAGGCGGACTACTTCTGAATGTTTAACCACTCAAAAATTTATGAATAGCAGCTGAACATTGTCATATATATATAGTGTGAAAGTGAGCCCCTCAAGTTGGAAGACACTCAAAATACAACTGGGAAAGAGCTGCCTCATCAAAGTAGAGTTGCACATAATGATGTGAATGGAGCAGAGCTTTCAGGACCTTCTATTGCTGATGGGGCACACCTCAAAATGAGGAGAAACAACTACGAACGTCCATTAATAATCACAACATGGAATGTACAAAGTGTGCATTTAGGAAAATGGGAAGTTGTCAAAAATGCAATGGAACACGTAAAGATGGATATCCTAGGCATAAGTGAGCTGAAATGGACTGGTAATGGTCATTTTGAATCTGACAATCATATGGTTTACTATGTTAGGAACAACAAATTCAAGAGGAATGGTATCACATTCACTGTCAAAAAGAACATTGTAGTCCAGAAACAAAGGACTCTAGGTTCATGAAGGGAGAAGAGCGCAAGTGGGATGAGAGACCTTATCCAGAGAAGCAACACCAGAGATGGAGGCAGAGATGGGGACATGGAGAGAGGGAGCAGCTGAGGACTGTAGATTCAAGGGAAGTGAGGAACTAAGATGGCGGCCAAAAGGCAGACTTGCAGAATGTGCTCTTTGGTGGAGTAAATTATTATATATGCCTGAGTGGTTAAAAAAAAAAAAAAGCTAAAGTGAATAGAGAGAAACACTGTTAATTGATGGTACATGGAGAGGATTATAATCATTGTAATGAAACAAAGTGTATGATTTGTTGAATGTAAAACTGATGATCTGCCCTGTAAACTTTCACTCAATCCACAATAAGAAACTTAAAAAAAAAAAAAAAAAAAAGATTTATCTTAAAGTAACATACACTCTGTGATAGAATAATATCCATATGATAGACAGGTGCTCCTTAGAAGCCAAGATGTTAAGACTTTGTCTGTCATACTTCAGGCATGTTATCAGGAGGGACAAGTCCCTGGAGAAGAACAGCATGCTTCTTAAAGTGGATGGTCAACAAAAAAGAGGAAGACCCCAATGAAATGGATTGATACAGTGGCCACAGCAATGGACTCAAATGTAACAACATTTGTGAGGAAGGTGCAGTGTTTTGTGCTGTTGTGCACTGGGTCCCTTTGAGTTGGAACTGACTCAACAGCATCTAACAACTACAACAACTGCCACAAGGAGGTTCCTTGGCTTGCTTGCTTGCTTGTTTATTTTCCATCAGTATATACCAAGCACCTAGTAGAGGATCTGGCCCCAATAGGAACTTAGCAGATATTGGTTGAGTGAATGAATGAAGGATTGCACTGCCACCACACTAACAAGACACATCAACTAATAGTGTAGACTAATACTGTTTTGAAAAAGATTTGTTCTCAGATTAGTATAAGACTATGAATCAAATCTTGAGTCCTAGTGTGGCACTGTAGGATAAGCAATTAATTGTAAGGTTGATTTGAACCTCAAGTTCGGTGGTTCAAACTCCTTGGACATCCTATACAGGGACGCTATGAATTGAAACTGACTCAATGGCATTTAACAACAACAACAACAACAACAACAACAACAATGAATAAAACAGTCTTGAAATTTGGATGAACTTTTTGCAGTTTCATACTTGCAGATTAGAAGGTCAGAAAAGTATGACCTGCCATGCTCCTTAGAATTTTGTGACTCAGTGGAATTCAAATAGTACTTCACCCTTAATCTTACCTACCCGGGACAAATGAAATGAAAGCCACATAATGATTCTCCCGGACTTTGTGCATGGTACATATACATACACCAGCACATAGTAGCTCAGCTTTGCAAAGCTTAGAAAACTTGAGCTACTATGTACTAGCATATGTATATGTGCTATATGGAATATAAAAAAGTGATGTAATGCTAGTAATTGTTTAGTGTAGCTTCTACACAAGTTCTAGATGTTGCTGCCTTCTATATAAGCCCTTTGGAACAATTTGAACTGAGTAATAGTATATTCTTTATAGGTACCCCAGTGGCACTACAAGATAAGCACTGGACTGCTAACTACAAGGTCAACAGTTTAAAACATCAGCCTCTGTGGGAGAAAGATGAGGCTTTTTGTGCCTGTAAACAATTACAGCCTGAAAACCCCATTATATAGGGTCACTATGAATCAGGGTCCACTTGATGACAGACAGTGGTTTTGGTTTTGGTTTATGGTCTTTATATATCAAAGATTAGAAACCTGTGCAGTTCCTTCCTTGGGTCTGGTATTCATGGTGTGGGTATTTCCAAGGGTATTGCCCAAGAAGAAAGACATCAGAACAAGGAGGGGAGGAGGGAGAGGAAGGATGAGAGAGAGAGTAGAGATTTACCTCAGACTGCAAGAAGTAAGTAGTACACCCATTCCTCACTTTATTGATATGGTTGAGTTCCAAAGACTACATCAGATCACAAAATGAAGGATGACGACATCATTACATAACTGACAAATTACATTATTATGTAATTGCCAAACTACTGAGGATCATGCCAGCCAGGTTGACACAACTTTAACCACAACTTTCATCTTAGCACGCATTCCTGTCAGGCGCACATCAAATAAAATAAGTAATAGATTTTTTACTATTTTCCAGAAATGTAAAATGTTATATAACGGAATAGTCAGTAAGTGAAGAGTATAGGTGAATGATTTTAAAAAATGAGATAACCAAACCCCTTGCTGTGAGTTGAATCTAACTCACAGTGACCTATACAACAGAGTAAAATTACTCTTCCAAGGCTGTAATCTTTTACAGAAGCAGACAGCCACACCTTTCTCCCCCAGAGCAGCTGGTGGGCTTGAACCACCGACCTCTCAGTTAGCAGCCAGGTGCTTAACTACTGCACCATCAGGGATCCTTAGTAGTATTAATTGGTTATCAGTAAGTTGTGTGTCCCTAGTTTCTTTTCTTTAAAAGTTTTTGTTTGATGATGATAGATCACAATCAGAGTTCTGTCTAATTGCACTGATACTGTATTTCAGAGCCACAGTTGTTGAGAAGTATAAAATCTACTGGGTGAAGATTCCTGGTCCTGTAATTTCACAGCCAGATGCACTTCCTTTCACAACACCCAAAGCTACAATAGCACCTTTGTCAACATTACCACCAGTCTCTCATTTAACCAAATCAGTAAGTAACGTTTTAATGATTTTACCAAATGCAATCTGAGATAATAGCTTCCTTGGAAATTGTGGTTGTGTGCTTGGGACAAGTGCTTAGAGAAGCAATCTTTCTCATGGTAAAGTTTGTGGTAACAAATTTTGGGGTTCTCTGTGGAAGTCTGGAAGTCTCATTGTAATGTTTTGACTTCTAGATTAGAATAAAGGAAATACAATACAATGCATGTTTAAGGTGTGCTTATATCTGTCCTAGCTAGGACATGCTATCTGTCCTAGCAGTGAATGTATTTTTATTTGAAAATGAGTCTGATGAAACAACAAACATTTTTCCTTTTTTAAAAACACAACCAAGTATCAAACATGAAAAGGGATCTTGAGCTAAATCTAGACACGATTTGGAGGAAATTCTTGGGATGATTAAATTTTATTTAAGATCAGTGAGTTCTAGAGAACTCTATGTACTGAGCCAAGAAAAGCTCTTGCAAGCCCATCACCTAGAATTCCATTTAGGCATTCAATTAAAAAAAAAAAAAAATGGACCAAACACATATTTAAAAGGGTAATACACAGTAGAAACATTAGGAAGAAGGGTTTTACTGAAGATAATTCTGATAAATTAGACTTCTTAATTTAAAAATATCTTGAATCATATCATTACAGTAGGAAAGAACTTAAATCTGAAGCGTGACTTGTCTATTCTCTGTGTGACTTTGGAGAAATAACTTAAATTCTTATCATCTCAGTTTTTTTAACTTATAAAATGAGAAATAATAATATTTAACTCTTAAATTGTATCACTGATAGAATTAAACAAAATAATGAGCATAAGCCTCCTAATTGTGCCCTGGACTGCAAGGTCAGTTAGAATCACAAGGTCGGTTGTTCAAACCTACCAGCCACTTCTCAGTAACCCTATACAGGGTCACTATGAGTCAAAACTAACCCTTAACAACAGCATTTAGGTATTAGTATATACTGAGTAAATATTAGTTTATTTTCTCTTTTATTCTCTTTCTTGTCCTTTTCTATTCCTCTGTTCACATTTGTTGTTGTTTTTGGTAAGTGCTGTTGAATCGGTTCCAACTCATAGTGACCCTGTATATGGTTTGCAAGGAACAGCTGGTGGGTTTGAACCATTAATTTTGCATTTAGCATTCTGGTGCTTATCCTCTAACAACATATCAGGATCCCATGTTGTTGTTCCAACCCACAGTGACCCTGTATAGGGTTTCTGAGAAGCTTAAACTGCCGGCCTTGTGGTTCAAACTGACTTTGCAGTCCAGTGCATTAACCCACAGAGCCACACCAGACTCCACCAGGATCCCATAGAGAATACTAAATAAAGCACTTGTGTCCCTACTTAATGTGTGACTTCATTTTCCTTTTCCTACATTTTGTTATTGGTGGCTTTTCTACTTGATTACATTACTATGAATATTGCATTGTTGCTTTACCACACAATTAGATTATTTGTACTAGTTACCAGTTTAATCTTAATGCTTATTTGTATAAAAACTGCTTTAGAGAAATAAACATTCAGGTTGTACCTGATTTCCTAGCAGTAATCTGTTGATAATATTTTTTTGTCTTTCCATATATTCACATAAATGACAGTAGCTCTTGCTGGAGTTTGTATTATGTCTCTGCTGCCAAACTCCTGATGTGGTGCTGTAGGATCAGCACTGGACTGTGAACCACAAGGTCAGCAGTTCAAACCCACCATCTGTTCCTCGGATACTCTATACAGGTTTACTATAGTCCAAACCTACTTGATGGCACTTAACATCAACAAAATAATTATAGGGTAGTTCATTCACAGTCCTAGGATGGTAGCATTGTTAGAGCCAGACGAGACCTCAGGGTGCATTTAGTTCAGTTCTGATGCATAGGGGAAGGTAGAGGAACTCTGAGAGGAACATGCTGACAAATGTGAGAGTAAAGGGGACAGCAGGAGTCAAAACCCAAGTTCTCTAGTTCCTTGTTCTTGCCTCCCAACTATGCTTTCTCTTTAAATTCCCATTAAATCTAATTAGGAAACGATTAATGTTTAGCTCTCTGCTGAAATAAATTGTCTCGGACCATTCTAACTAGGCCACTGCTCATTGGCTCTATCAAATGACTCTTCCAGTTTACACCACCCAGAAGCTCTTAATTAAATCATTGTAGATTATTGCTTGTTTTTCTCCATGTTGTTGTTGTTAAGTGCCGTTGTGTCGGATCAGACCCATAGCGACCCTGTATAGGGTTTCCAAGGAACAACTGGTGAGCTTGAACAACCAACCTTGAGGTTCAAACCAACTTTGCAGCCCAGCTCATTAACCCACAGCGCCACACCAGAAGTCCATAAATTATTATTATTTGAAATGGTGGTATATATTGGTGTATCCAGTTTTGTTATATTATTCTAGCATCAAATTTGAACCTGAATTTTAGAAACAGAGTCCAGAAACTAAATGCTATTTAAAAAAAAAACCAAAAAAACTTGCTGAGAATTTGCTTGTTTTGCTTTTTAATATTCTATCTCTGAAAATCCAAGGGTACCCCTGTTAGTCAAGAATGTCAATGTGTATTGCTCCTAAGAACTTTTAAAAGATTTACCAGAAACTTTGTTTCAAACCATCATTATTTTGATTTCTTTGTATATTAAAGGAATGCTAATAGTCTTGCACAATTAAAGTCAAACTAGGACTGTGCTTTCCAAATTTTAATTAAAATTAATTAAGGTTAAAAGTTCATAGGCTAGCTACTGCTCTAATTATTTCTAATTTGGGGGTTGTCTTTTGTTCCTTTATTTGAATCCTTATTTTGGAATGCTACTCTTGTTAAAACCCATACTTCTAAGTAGGAGCTCTTCTATCATAGGCAATGAACTGTTTGCTTGATAATTAAGAGTTTTCCCCCCCATCATTTTTCTAGTTCAGTGTTTCAGACTGTGGGAACAAGAAATTCTGTGTCAGGAGTCCCGTAAACTGTGACCCAGAGAAAGAACATACCTGTGTCTTCTTGTCCTTCACACGAGATGACCAATCGGTGATGGTTGAAATGAGTGGTCCCAGTAAAGGCTATTTATCCTTCGCACTTTCTCACGACCGATGGATGGTTTGTACCTCTTACTACATAACTGGTAATGAAAGGAGAATCACTGGAGTGAATTCTAATTAATGGCAGAGTAACTGTTAGTTCCAGAGGCAAATGATCATACTTACAGGTGGTGTGGGAAGGGCAGGGGAGGAGTAACTTCAAACAGATTCTAAATTAAATGATTTTGAGTACTTTATGAGTTTAACAGTTGAGCAACTACAGGCATTTAAGAATAGGCTGCCTTGAGTAAATTCATGAAGATAATTTTATTTCTAGTATAATAGCTTGTATATCTGTTAATCAATCATTTCTCTCTAAACATATATATTTCTGTGTGTGTAGGTATGCAAGTGTGTATTAGATAACAATATCATTGCTGACATCAAATGGATCTTGACTGAAAGCAGAAAATGCTAGAAAGATGTTTACATGTGGTTTTTTGAGTATGAAAATTTGATCACTGGGATCATTGTTGTTGTTGTGAAGTGCCGTCGAGTCGGTTCCGACCCATAGCGACCCTGTACAGGGTTTCCAAGGGTGTAAATCTTTACGGGAGTAGAAAGCCTCATCTTTCTCCCGTGGAGCGGCTGGTAGTTTCGAACTGCTGACCTTAAGGTTCGCAGCCCGATTCGTAACCACTACGCTACCAGAGCCAACTATTATACATTGCAAAGAATGGATATTCTAGAACACTTGATTGTGTTTATAAGGTACCTGTACATAGATCAAGAGGCAGTCACTTAAGCAGATCAAGGAGATACTGAATGGTTTAAAATCAGGAAAGGTGTGCTACAGGGTTGTTTTCTTGAACTGCTAGATTTTCTGAAGAAGAACATGACATCAGTATTAGAGGAAGACTCACTAACAACCTGCAATACGCAGACGCCACAACCTTGCTTGCTGAAAGCAAAGAGGACTTGAAGTACATATTGATGAAGATCAAAGAACCTTCTGTATGGGTTGCAACTCAATATAAAGAAAACAAAAATCCCTACAATTGGACTAGTAGACCACATCATGATAAGTGGAGAAAAGATTGAAGTTATCAAGGATTTAATTTGATTTAGATCAGCAATCAAGGTTTATGGAAGCAGAGGTCAAGAAACCAAATGATGTATTGCATTGGGCAACATCTGCTGCAAAAGACTCCTTTAAAGTTTAAATAACAAAATGACCACTTTGTGGTCTAAGATGTACCTGACCTAAGCCACGATATTGATATTTTCAATGGTCTCATATGCATATAAAGCTGGCCAATGAATAAGGAAGACCACAGAAGAATTGATGTCTTTGATTAATGTTCATGAAGAATTTTGTTAGTACCATGAACTGCCAGAAGAAAAACAAATCTGCCTTGGAGGAAGTACAGCTGGAATGCTTCCTAGAAGGGAGGATGGTGATGCTTCGTTTCTTGTACTTTGGGCATGTTGTCAGGAGGGACTAGTCCCTGGAGCAGGATTCGTGCTTGGTAAAGTAGAAAGTCAGCAATAAAGAGGAAGGCCTCCTAACAAGATGGATTGACACAGTAGCTGCAACAGATGGAGCAGACCCGGAAGTGTTTTGTTTTGTTGCTATGAGTTGAAACCAACATGATAGCACCTAACAATACACACGTGTTTGCATATATATATATATACATATATATATACATATATATATGTATGTATGTAGATATATACATAAGGCAGTAAAAAGAAACAAAAAACCCAAACCCATTGCAGTTGAGTCAATTCTGACTTATAGTGAATATATATTATATATTATATAGAATAGAACTGCTCTATGGAGTGTTCCTGATAGTAATTTTTATGGGAGCAGATTGCCAGGCACTGCTTCAATGGCACTGCTGGATTTGTTTGAATCACAAACCTTTAGGTTAATAGTTGAGTGCAAACAATTTATACCATCCAGATGTCTGTACACACACACACACACACACACACACACGCCTCATACATGTACTCCTCATTTATCACCTATCTCGTATCTAACATTTTTCATTTACAACAATAGTAAAAAAAAGATATCCTACTATTTTTCAAATTAACCTGGATTTCCTCCCCATGTCCAACTCTTGGCCTGTAGAGTCACTCAAGTCTGTTATGCTTGCAACTGAAGCAGCCAAAGGTTTCTTGCTTGTCCCAACCCCACCTCCAGAGCCACTGTTGCTGCTCTTACTGTGAAAGGAAGTTTTGAGCTAATTTCTGGAGGGGCCAAGGATGCAGTGGGAAGTTGTTGTTGCTATTCACCTCCACTCAGATGTACTGGAGGGACTAAGTCCTGCAGTGGGAAGGGTACTGGGTGTAATTTGTGGCCTTGGGGCCTGTAGAAGAAGCTGCTACCTCCTCTTGCTCCATATCCTGGACTGCTGAATTATTTCAAGTAGCTGCTAGTTTCTAGGCTCTCAGCCTTGGATTCCAAGCAATCTAAGACCTGTAGCATGTTATTCGTTCCTGTAGAGTCCTCTGGCAGCTAGCGGCTGGGGTGTGGAGAGCATGGACACAGTCTTGATCTCTTGCCCCACTGGTTGTGCAAACCTCAAAGCTACCAACTTTACTTCTAGTCTGGCTGAAGTTATGCTTGAGTGCCAGCCCCCCGCAGCAGGGCCTTATGGTCCAGAGCACAGTGGTACTTGGGGTACAGCAGTTTGGAGAGGCCTAGCTCCAGGAATACCTCTGCTTCCTCTTCTTATAATGCCAACTTTGTGTAACAGTCTGCTCTTTGGAACTTAACCATGTCAGTAAGTAAGGAGCAGGGGTATATTTGAGGGGATTTCAAAAAGTTTGTGGAAAAATCCCATTGTCTTTTAATTCCATTTGTCCACAAACATTTTGAAGCTCCTTTGTGTGTGCATATATATTTATATTTTTAATTGCACTTCTTGCTTTATCACTTGTATGAAACTTATTTGGCACAAAAGCTCGTGTTGTTTGTAATGCTTTGAAAAACAGTTTTGCTCACTCAAGTGGCCAGCAACAAAAGCTTACATTGCTTCTCTTGTTATTCTCATTTTAGTCATCTGTACATTTCTCAAACAGAATTAAAATACAATGGAAAATGCACTGCTTATTGGAAGCTCCTTTGTTAGGTTCCAGAAGGCATCTGATTCTAGTTCTCCCTGTGGTGCTGAATAGATTAAATGATTCTGTAGGTGGCAGCCTTGTGCTGTGGTGTGGAAGAGCAGATTGCTGTAAACACCCTGATTTGCCACGGTGACAGAAGAAGAGTGTTGTGTCCAGGACAAGTGTAAGTCCTGTTCAAGCAGAGTTTACAGTGGATAGTGGGGATGAACACAAATGGACAAAGCCCCTTATTTCCATTTTAACAAAGAACAAGCAGTTTTTTTTTTCCCCATCAGCATTTAAACCTAATACCACTTCTTTGTTGTTAGTTGCTCCAGAGTTGATTCTAACTTATGATGATTTTGTATGTGAAAGTAGAACTGCTTTATAGGGTTTTCAAGGCTGTGTGACCTTTTGGAAGCAGATTACAGGTCCTATCTTCCAAGGTGCCTCTAGTAGTTGATCATTTAACTGGTTGTACCTCCCAGTTGGTTGGATCTCATATTTCAGAAAGAGTAAATAAGCCTCTCTCAGATGGTGGTATAACATTTGTTGTTGTTGTTTTTAAGTATCGTGGAATTGGTTCCAACTCATAGTGATCCTGCACAGAGTTTCTGAGGCTGTAAATCTTGACAGAAGCAGAAAGCCTCATCTTTCTCAAGCAGAACAGCTGGTAGTTTCAAACTGCTGACCTTGAGGTTAGCAGCCCGATTCGTAACCACTACACTACCAGAGTTTCTTTTGTTGTTGTTGTTGTTGTGAAGTACCGTTGAGTCGGTTCTGACTCAAAGTGATCCTGTACAGGGTTTCTGAGGCTGTAAATCTTTACGGGAGCAGAAAGCCTCATCTGTCTTCCGCAGAGCGGCTGGTAGTTTCAAACTACTGACTTCAAGGTTCGCAGCCTGATTCGTAACCACTACACTACCAGGACTCCTTAGAGGGATGATATTTCAGTATACATCTATGATCGACATATTTTACTGTTGCTACAGAATACACTTACTATCTTATGTGGGGGTTTCAAAAATTTGTGGAAAAATGCAATTAAAATATACTGTTCGTGAACTTTTTGAAGCCCCTTGTATTTTATTAAATGACAGATACCTGTAACATCTATAAAATAGAAGATTTATTGTATGTTTTTAAAAAATAACATATAAGTAACTATAGATCCTTTCCCTTGAAAATTGCTTTTTTGAGAAATTTTACACTTGCTCATCTGATGCTACATTACTCAAAGCATTTCCCCACCTTTGGTAATTGTTTTCAGACCCACAGCTGTTGTTCTCAGTACTGGTAGAAATGAATTGTTTGGTACATAGGGTGGATAATCAGGTTGGATACTATTACTTTTCATTTTAAAGTCCTGGAATGGTGCTGTGGGTTAATGTGCTGGACTGAAAGGTCACTTTGAACCACAAGTTTGGCAGTTCAAACTCACCAGCTTCTCCTTGGAAACCCTATACAGGGTTGCTATAAGTTGGTACCGATTGATGTCTCTTAAAAACAACAACATAAAACAATAAGGGAAGTTGGTGGTAGAGCTTGTTGTCTGAAACATGATAAAACTGGCAATGAAGGGAAATTTTGAAGCTGAGTCCAACTAAGTTTAATAATGCTATCCTTGTTGGAACATATGTATAGTTATCGTTCATCTTGGAGGTACAGCACTCAATTTGATATGTGTTCTAGTCCCTTAAAAAAACTTAAAAAAAAAAATCATTTATTGCTTGATATCCAAACTTCAGGCAATTGTGTCCTAACAAATTTCCTTTTATTGGCCACATAAAATCTGTAAACAAGAAGCAAAGACACTACTATTGCATTAAGTGTGCTGAAGAGTAGTTCACAGGTAGACTAGTTATTTCTGTTCTAAGTTGTAGACTTAACTGACACAAACATATTTATCTCTAATTCAAGAATATATTTATCTTACTTAAAAATTCTGTTTCTAGTACAGTACTCATCAAAAATGTTTATAAAAGAGACTTAATTATGCAGGTGCAGTTGATTTACAGAGCAATCCTATTTAATGATTAATCTTATCTGCACACCTGTTTGCTTACATTGAGGGAAATGAATCATCCTCAAAATGTATTTTTAAAGTGGTTACTTCTATTTTCGGTTATTCTTTAAAAATTTTTAGGGTATTTTTATGATCTGCTAGTTCTTTATTTAAATACCGAAGTTATCTGATGCTATGAATACTGATCAGATAACCTAAATTATGCCTTTTATCAATTTGGTTTGTAAATTAATGATATTCTTTTGGTATTAGACCTCATCATTAAGATTGACTAAAAAATATAATTTTTCGTATTTTTGATAACAATGACTTGCTAATATGTGAATTTTAACTGAATTTCAAATTCCCTATCTCAGACATTAAGTGATATAAAATATATCAAGTATGTTGTTGTTGTTGCTAAATGCTGACGAATTGGTTCTGACTCATAGCGACCCTGTATAGGATTTCCAAGGAGTGGCTGGTAAGTTTGAACCACAGACAGAAGTTAATTATATTAACTTTTACTCTCCTCCTCTCTTGCCCTATATAATTTTGCTGAATATATAATCTCTCAATGCCTGAATTGTAGGATACCACCAGTTCTGATTTCTTTTAGACTCTAGCTTGTGGTGATTATGTGCCATGGAGTCGGTTCTGACTCATAGTGACCCTGTACAGGGTTTCTGAGGCTGTAAATCTTTACTGGAGCAGAATGCCTCATCTTTCTCCTACAGAACAGCTGGTAGTTTTGAACTGCTGA
Source organism: Chrysochloris asiatica (assembly GCF_000296735.1). Taxonomy (NCBI): domain Eukaryota; kingdom Metazoa; phylum Chordata; class Mammalia; order Afrosoricida; family Chrysochloridae; genus Chrysochloris; species Chrysochloris asiatica. The sequence goes on from NW_006408520.1 coordinate 8,110,640, forward strand.
CCTTGCAGTTCACAGCCCAATTTGTAACCACTACGCTACCAGAGAGCTCCTTTTAGACTCTAGCTAGAACAAACTAAATTTATATCATTGAACCTATTATTTTCTCTCAGTGTTTTATTTTTTAAAGTTTTATTGTGAATTATGTGACAGTTTACATGGGAGAACATTAGTTTTACATTCATCTTATCATATATTGTTTCATTGCCATGGTTACAATCCCCTCCACGTATCACCCAGTGTTTTTTTTTGTGTGTTACCCTTCTTGGTGATTAATCTCAATAATAAAAGAGTAGATACCTTTATTGATTGCTTGTATTTTGTCAGGTATTGTTCTAGGCAACTTATAAAACATCTCACTTATTGCTGCTTCTGTCTTCTCTGATATTCTCTGCCTTCAATTTTGTGACTTAATTCTTCCCTCTTATTTATGATGTTAGAGGAGACTATTCAAAGTACCATGGGCTGCCAAAATAACAAACAGATCTGTGTTGGAAGAAGTGCAGTCAGAGTGCTCCTTGGAGGCCAGACTTTGTCTCTCATACTTTGAACATATTGTCAGGAGGGACCAGTCACTGGAGAGGGATATCTTGTTTGGTAGGGTGGAGGGCCAGTGAAAAAGAGGAAGACCCCCAGTGAGATGGATTGGCAAAGTATCAGCGTCAGTGGGCTCAAGTGTGGCAACAATTGTGAGGTTGACCCAGGACCGGGCAGTATTTCATTCTGTTGTGCTTAGGGTCACTATGAGTCAGTACCAACTCGATGGCACCTAACAACAACATTTGCCTTGAGGTCTTTCTCCCTAATTTACTTTTCAAATTTGGTCTTTTATCCAGTAGCTTTTAAGCAGGCTGTTGTTCAATTTCCATGTATTTGATTTTATCCCCTCAGTCTTTCTATTGTTGATTTATAATTTTATAGCATTGTGATCTGAAAAGATGCTTTGTAGAATTTTGATGTGTTTAAATTTATTGAGGTTTGCTTTGTGGCCTATCATATGGTTTATTCTGGAGAATATTCCATGTGCTCTAAAAAAGAATGTGTATTGTGCTCTGTATATGTCTATAAGGTCAAATTGATTATAAGTTGCTTAGTTCTTCTGTGTCTTTTGTTTTTGTTTTTGATTTTCCTAGTTCTGTATTTCATCAAAAATAATATGTAAAAAATAGCCTACTATTTTTGTAGAGTTGTCTATTTGTTCAGTTCTATATAGCCTAAGCCTCTTTCACTGAGGACACAGATGTTTATTATGGTTATGTCCTCTTATTCAGTTGACCCCTTAATCATAATATGTCCTTCTTTGTCCCTTATGTGGGTTTTTGCCTTAAAGTCTATTTAGTCAAAGATTAAAATTGCCACTCCAGCTTGTTTTTGATTGCCATTAGCTTGATATATTTTTCCTATCATTTGATTTTTAGTCTGTTTCTGTCTTTGCGTATAAGATATAGCTCTTATAAACAGCATATTGAACGATCCTGTTTTCTTATCCAGTCTTGTACTCTTTTGTTTCTTGACGTGCATTGAATCCATTTGCATTCAGTATAATTATCAATAGGTATGAATTGACTGTTGTCATTTTACTGTGGGGTTTGTGTGTGTGTGTGTGTGTGTGTGTGTGTGTGTGTGTGATGATGTTGGTTTCTTTGTTCCACATAAGTTCTGGCATTGAGTTCATTTTGTTTGTGGGCTTTCTTTTCATTCTCATTTCTTTTGTATTAATGTCTACTAAATCTTACAAACTTTCCTCTTTTTTATTTTGCTATGAGGGTGCATTCATTTCCTTACAGATTATCCTGTAATTTTTTAAGTTTTTCCCTGCTTATAACACTCTATTTTAGTTTGAAATGCATTTGACTTCCTACCATTACCGTTACCAAAAGGAGCTCTGGTAGTGTAGTGATTATGAATCGGGCTGCGAACCGCAAGGTCAGAAGTTCGAAACTACCAGCTATTCCACGGGAGAAAGATAAGGCTTTCTGCTCCCATAAAGATGATTGGATATATATATCTCCCCATTGCTTTCTTGCCTGCATGGTTTCTGTTGAGAGATCCGAGCTTAATCTTATTTGCTTGCCTTTGTATGTTACACTTCTCTTTTCCCTAGCTGCTTTCAGAATTCTGTCCTTATCTTTGATTTTGGAGAGCTTGATTATTATATGTCTTGGTGATTGTCTTTTAGAGTCTATCATTCCTGGGGTTCGCTGAACTTCTTAAGTGTTTATCTTTTCACTTTTTAGGATGTTAGGGAAGTTTTCTTCTAGAAGCTCTTCAACTATCTCCTCTGTGGACTTGTGTGATTCTTCCTGTTCTGGAATGCTGATAATTCTTAAGTTATTCCTCTTCATGTTGTCTAACATGAATCTTAGGCCTTCTTCAGATTGTTTTATCCTTTTTTGTGTTTGCTCTTCTATCTTAGTAGTGTTGAGAGATTTATCTTCTAGCTCAGTAGTTCTGGCTTTTATCTCTTCACTTCTACTCCTTTGCCCTTTCAGTATATTGTCTATTTCTTATATTCTATTAATAATCAATTGGACCTCTTTCTGTAGGTTTTGAATTGTTTCCAATGCTGTATCTATATTATTTGATTGTTCCTGTAGCGCTTTCCTGACTTCTTCCTTATTTTTCTCAACTCCATTGTATAGTGTTTTGATACATTTTAAAATTATTTTTCTCATGCATTTCCAAAGCCTGCTCATCTTCAGTATGGAGTGTAGGTCTACTTCCAGCTCATTTGCCTTAGTCACTTTATCTTGTTTCTGGACATGTGCTGATATGGTCATCTATTTCTGTTTTTTGGGGCATATTCAGGAGTTATCTGTGACCTTAATACTTAGATATGTGAGTATTTTGGTATTTTTTATGCTTTCTAATTGCCTCCAGGTAGATGTGATCAGGAGATGGTTTTCCCTCTTCATTCTTCTTCCTGAGAAATTTCAAGATGCTACTGTTGGTCATTGTGATGTAACTCAGGATTTAATTCTCAGGCTATTTCCTTTTTAGTCTGCCTGTCCCGCTCCACAATCCCTGTTCAGGACTTTTTCCTAGTGTTAAACATTTCAGCGCCAGCTGTGGCTGTTTTATGCTGCTGTTTGGTTTCAAGTAGAAACTGTCATTTTAAATTTTGAGGCAATCTGTGCTCATGCATAGTAGAACCCTCTGGGGATCCAATCGCTCAAGCACCCCCTCTAGTCACCAGAATGGAGGTGTGCAGACAGCAAGAGACCAATGAACAGATTAAAAAAAACAACAAAAAAAGAATGTCCACATCGTATTTCCATGGTTCTCAGGCATCCGTGGCTGCTGTGATCCTTCCCCTGTTCGGTCTTGCCCAAGATAAGATGGTGGCTCTGTAAGCAGTGGAGCATCTTAAATTAGAAAGCAATGGATTTCTTGCTTCTGCTACAAATTCCTCTAGCTGTAAACCTTCCAACCTTCCTAATATTCCTTTATGTGTGATTCTGAGTTCTGGCACCATCCCCTGAGCCTGCTTGGTCCAGTATTCTGTGTTGTTGCTGATGGAGCTACTCACTGCACTTCTACCCTATCTGCCATCTTGTTTGTTCTCTATAATTTATTTTTTAAAACCTAAAATTATACTACTTTTTCAATTAAAATAAAATAATTCTTTACTTAATAAATTACACATCCAGTTCTCTTGTATTTATAATGTTACCTAAGATTGAGCTGTGGTTCAAGTCCACCAGCTGTTCTATGGCAGAAAGATGAGACTTTCTGCTCCTGCACAGATTATAGTCTTGGAAACGTTACATAAGGTTGCTATGAGTCACAACTGACTTGATGGCATTTAACAAGAAGAAGATTGAGCCAGTAAATTATTTTAAAAAAGAAATAATAATTGATTTCACTAGGGGTTTTTTTTTTAAGGACCAAAAATATGTTGGAATTTCATGTTAAACTTTCTAATTTACACACATCTTTCAGGGTGATGATGATGCATATGTGTGTATTCATGATGACCAGACTGTGCACATACAGGCTTCCCACTTGACTGGACGAAGTCACCCTGTGATGGATTCTGGGGTAGGTGTAAAAAATTTTGAACACTCATTTTAAGTAGTCACCTTCTGTCATTGTGGCTGACACGGCATGGCTGTCTTACAAGATAACTTAAAACCACTACAGTTAACAGCAACATCCAAGCATGGATCTGGCAGCAGAGTTTCTCATAATGGTTTCTGAGAATCTTTTATCAGAAGTGATTTGGGAGAAACTTTTCTTCCTTTCAGAAAGTAGAAGACAAGTTTCTTTTGTAGGAAAATAATAATTCTTGCTCTTGTCATTTAACTCCATTTTGTTAACATCTTTTAAAAGACTATTTTATTGTTCGGTATTTTAATTATCTATGGCTTCTGTAACAGAAATATCATAAGTGAATGCTTTAACAAACAGAAGTTTATTTTTTCATAGTGTTGTTGTTGTTTTGATAAATGTTGTAGAGTTAATTCTGACTCATAGTGACTCTGTATAGGGTTTCCAAGGAGTGACTGGTGGGTTTGGACCTTTTGGTTAGCAGTCCAGTGCTTATCTGACAGCACCATACCAGGAGTCCTTTCTCATTGTTCAAATTCAGGGTGCCTGACTCTGTTGACTATGGAGAAAGGTCCTAGTTTCTTTTCAGCTTTTGCTCTTGGACAGACTTCGTTCTGTGTGAACTTTCTCTTCACCATCTCTGTTTGTTTAACCTTTTGTTCTGTAAGTTAGGCATTGGACTGCTAACTTCAAGGTTGGTGGGTCAAATCTATAAGCTGGGGGAAATATGAGGCTGCCTGTAATGAGTTGGAATAGACTTCACTGATGTGGATTTTTGTATCTCAAAAGAGATTTACTAAAGATCCACCCTACACTGGAGTCTTGGTGTGGTGCTATTGGATAAGCCAGCTGTGCCTAGGAAACCCTATTGTTAAATTCCATTGAATTGGTTCTAACTCATAGCGACCCTATATAGGGTTTCCTAGGAATGGCTGGTGAGTTCGAACTTCTGACCTTGTGGTTTAAATGGACTTTGAGGTCTAGTGCTTATCTTAAGGCGCTGCATCAGGGCTCCTAGAAACCCTATACAGAGTCACTATGAGTTGTAAATGACTAGACCACACTTAACAGCCTACACTGATCCGGAACATTAACATAATAAAGACAACCCATAGGCAAACAGGTTAGGGTTTACAATGTGTTTTTTGGGGACACAATTCAATCACTAACATTTACTAAAGTAGTCAAGGCATCAACCTCTTTTCTAAAGCTTACAGAAACATTTTAAAAGAGATTTATGGTAGTAGCAAAAAGAATTTCTTGATTAATAAAAGGGAGGAGTATATCTGGTAGAGATTAATTCAGAGACTTAGACAGCCATTTTAAGTGTCCTTGTTGGCATCTCTGTGAAAGGTAACCTATTTCTGGTAGAGAAATGTCTTTTTCACTTGGCAATTCATTTGACAAGCAAATGAGCAGTGCTTAATAACATGTTCGCTCTCAGTGCAGCTTTCCCATGAGGTTGACTCATATAGTTGAGTTGAAACTTCTACTCAGTTGCATGTTGCATTTTGCCCACGAGGGTATTACTGGCTAAGTTATTGCTTTAATGTGCTAGTGGCCAGATGGAGTCAATTCATCTGCCAAAGTTCTTAACCTGGGTAGAGGAATTGTCGGATTCTGATTCAAAGTAAAAATAATAGTCTTGCCAAGTGGGAGAAAGACAAATAAACCGGGAGAAAAGTTTTCTCCTAGTCTTCAAAGAGGAAGTGAAAAAACAATGGAACTGCAGATAAAATGTGCATACACAATCTTAGAGAAAGGAAACTGAACAGGTCGGGATTTTGATCATGCCTTATTTTTAGCAGATTTGTGCAAAGTGCTGAGAAACCCATTGTGTGTGTTTCGTAGGTTACTCTTGAGGATATGGCTTGGAGGTTGACGGATGGTGTTATGCAGTGTTCTTTCAGAAGAAACATTAGCCTTCCTGGTTTTAAGAATAGATTTGAGCTAAACACAAGCTACTACATATTTATAGCAGGTGGTGCAGCTGATGATGGTAAGTTTACTGTTAAAAGCCACCTTTTCAAATTTTTATTCTCTCCCTCTTACTTCCTTCGTTTCTTCTTTTGGAGAGATATACTGTAACTGTTTATTTTTTAAGATACACACTTGTGGATAAAGAGTTATCAGGATCCTTTTCCATTTTACTTGAAAATTTGACTTTTGATTAACTTTTTTTTAGCTCTGTTTCCCTGGGAAATAGATAAAGGTAACGTGTTAACTATGTTAAAAGGCAATATTGCTTAAAATGATTTTGACTACTGATTGGTAAACTTCATTTGGACTAGAAGAGCTACAAATACCTGGTTTAAGAAGCCATACTTTTGGACTCCCCTGAATGCAATAACGTTGGACTTGTCCCTGCAGGGACCTTAGAAGTGGTGCTTTAAGGGTTGTTGTAAGAGATACTGTTTCCTGTGGAACAACTTGCTGGATATGAGTCTCATCTCCTTGGACCTGAACTACTTCCTGGGAGGTGAGGAGGAGATAAAGAGAATAGTTCCTGAACATCTGATTAAACTGCTACAAGACGTCTTATTGAAGAAGAATGCCTCACCCTGTTTATGTGCTGCTGAAGCCAGCCCTAGAATACCCACTCTGTCTTCCTGGCATGCTGTACTTCCCATCTCAGATCCTTCTACTTGAATCTGATGCCAAGTACAACCTATGGTAGTTCTATGAATCTCAAAGTTTAGCATATCCTCAGGAAGACTACTATAGTGGGGATTATAACACATATTAATAGGGATAATGAAATTGTAAAGTTTTGGCTAATCATGTTTTGAATAACTGTAGAAAAGGCCATGTGACCCATGTCTGTGGAAACAACACTGCCCCAAACTTTGAGAATATAGTCCAATCTGATAATGGAATGGAATGTGGGGTATAGGAAGAGGGGGTAGTAGGAAAAGACTGAAAAATCCTTGACTCTTCCATCACGTGGTTTAGATTTTATAAATTGGCATTTTATTGTTGGTAAAGTGGAGTCTCAGAAGAGTTTTGAAACAGGTTAACATGTCTACAGTGAATTTTAGAGAAAAATTAGGAACATTCGTAGCTTACTTGTAGGTGATATGTGAGTTAGCTTAGTCAAATCATGTGTTCTTAATTTGTACCACCAGCAGCAAATGTGGCTGGGAAATAATTTCTTGACTATGGGAAATAATGGATAAAAATTAATTAGTGCTTACGGAATGACAATCATCTAACCACTTAGGAGTCCTGGTGTGGTGTTATGGGCTAGGCATCAGACTGCAAAGTCATTTGAACTGCAAGGTCAGTGGTTCAAGCTCACCAGCTTAAGCTTGAAAACCATTTACAGGGTCGCTATGGGTCGGAATCAATTCGACCGCACTTAACAACAACAACAACAACAACATCTAAGCACTTAGGAGTCCTGGTGTGGTGGTGTAGGTAAAGTTGGTTTGAACTGTGAAGTCTGTGGTTCAAGCTCACTAGCCGCTCCTCAGAGACCCTATGAGTTAGGGTCGCTATGAGTCAGAACTGACTTGATGGCACTTAACAGCAACAACATCTAAGCACTTAGGTGTATTCTTCATTGTTGTCTTTGTAAAAGCAGAATTGTTGCTACTTGTCATCCAGTTGATTCCAACTCATGGCAACTCTATGTGTACAGAGAGAATGCTCCATATGGTTTCCACGGCTGTAACCTTTTGGAAGCAGATAGCCAGGTCTGTCTTCTTAGGTACCTCTCAGTGGGTTTGAACCACCCACCTTTTGGTTAGTATTTGAGTACCATCCAGGGAATCTAAAACCAAATTAGGTACATAGTTTAGAGAAAGGTTAATTTGCCCAGACAAATAAATGGTAGTTTAGAAATGTGAGCCCAAACTGGTTGACCTCAGAGCTTGAATATTATTCAGTACATTAGAATATGAAAAATTGTTGTTCTTATATACTTTTGAGTCAGTTTGTGGTTTAGCAGTCCAGTGTTGCTCCTATAGTGCCACTCCAGGACTCCATGAAGAATATAGGAAGTTAATTTTTAAATTGCAGTGAGTGTGTATATACACACATACACACACATACACATACATATGTCTTGGTGTGGTGCCATAGGATAAGCACTGGACTGTTAACTGAGAGGTTGACATTTCAAACCTACCAGTCATTTATTGAAATTCCTAGACAGGGTCTCTATGAGTCAGAACCAATTTAAGGCACTTAAAAACAATAATATATGTGTATATGTATATTTGGGAGTCCTGGTGTGGCACTGTGGGTTAATGTGCCAGACTGCAAAGCCGTTTGAACTGCAAGGTCGGCAGTTCAAGCTCACCAGTCGCTCCTTGGAAGCCCTATACAGGGTCGCTATGAGTCAGAATGGACTGGACGGCATTTAATAACAACAACAACAACAGTATATGTATATATATGTAAATGTATATGTTGTCAAGTGCCATCGAGAGTTGGTAGCGGTTGGTAAACTTGAATCTCCAACCTTGCGATTCAAACCAACTTTGCAGTCCAGTGGATTAACCCACAGCGCCACACCAGGACTCTCTCTCTCTCTCTCTCTATATATATATACACTCGTGGAAGCAGCAGTCAAGAGATCAGACGACGTATTGCATTGGGCAAATCTGCTGCACAGGAACTTTTGAAGTGTTGAAGAGCAGAGATGTCATCTTGAGGACTAAGGTGCGCCTGACCCAAGCCATGGTATTTTCAATAACCTCATATGGATGCGAAAGCTGGACAGTGAATAAGGAAG
>NW_006408520.1:8128446-8129399 GCF_000296735.1 Chrysochloris asiatica
TTTCTTCCTAGTCTGTCTTTGTTTTGTAGCTCATCTGAAACCTGATAGAATAGTGGTAAAAAAAAAAAAAAAAAAGGCATAAAATTTTCAATACCTGAATAAACAAGGAAGCCTGCTGAGTTCCAAACCTCATACGTTTTCATGCTCTACTTGTGATTCTATATTTATTATAGCACAAGGATACAAATGAGGCTTATTATAAGGGAAAGATGACTGGATGAGGTCTGGGAGAGTTCCCATTGTGGAGCTTCCATATCCCAAAGAGGGTACACCACCCTCCCTTGGCTAATGAGGAAGTTCTTGGAGCCTCATATTCAGGGCTTTTGTTGGCTTCAGGACATAGCCATGATTGAGGCCTCATTGCATATGCATAATAAGTTAAAATGTGCTTCTTGAGATTAGTTAGTTTGGGGCTATTAGGTGGTCTAGCTAGCCTCTATTCATTAGTACCCTTTTTCAGGTATGGTCTGGAGATTTTAGATAATAAAGGAACTTCAATTACTCAGGAAATTCCAAGGGTTATCTCAGGAACCAAAGACAAAGGCACTTCAATTACTCAGGAAATTCCAAGGGTTATCACAGGATCCAAAGAAAAAGGCCATTTTTTTTGGTAAGGTAATTAATGACTAGAGTCCTGGTGTGTTTGTTGGCTTCTAAGGAACATTCTGGTTGTATTTCTTCCAACACAGATTTGTTTGTTCTTCTGGCAGTTCATGGTGGTGGTGTGCTTTGGAGTTGGTTCCAACTCAGGGCAACCCTGGGTAGGCTTTCTGAGGCAGTAAATCTTTACAGGAGCAGAAAGTCTCACATTTCTTCAGAGGAACTGCTGGTAGTTTTGAACTGCCGACCTTGAGGTTAGCAGCCCAGCTAATAATCACTATGCTACCAGAGCTCCAAGGTACCTTTAATATTCTTCTCTAACACCATAGCTCAAATGCATCAGTTCTTCCTTA
>NW_006408520.1:8130157-8131555 GCF_000296735.1 Chrysochloris asiatica
CTCTTTGAAGCTCCCTCGTAGAATCCAGTGTCATTAATGACATTTATACCACCACCCTTAACAGAAGTTCAGTTACTCCCAAGAAAAATTTAATTTTCAATTAGGAAAATATCCCATATTTGGGTTTTAAAGATAGTTCTAAAGTGTAATTGTGTTATTGCTATTATTGCAGCTATCATTGATTACTAAGGAGCTCTGGTAGTGTAGTGGTTATGAGTCGGACTGCTAAACTCAAGGTCAGCAGTTCGAAACTACCAGCTGTTTCACGGGAGAAAGATGAGGCTTTCTGCTTCTGTAAAGATTTACAGCCTTAAAAACACTATGCAGGGTTGCTAAGAGTAGGAACCGACTCCACAGCACACCGCCGCCACCAGGACCATCACTTATGACCGCATTACATATATCTCAATTACTCCTCATGGAGACGTTTAAAGTATGTATTATGTTATCCATTTTAGAGATGAGGAAATGGACCCAGAACAGCCAAGTAATCTGTTCAAATTTAAACAGCAAGCAGAGTCAGCGTTTAAACCCAGATCTGTTCTAATTACAAAAGCCTTGCTAGCATGTTGCAGTGCTCTATAAATGCTTATTGAATCAAAATGGATTTCTTGAATGACTAGGGGATTTGTAGACCACTTTACTCTTTTTGGAAAGCAATTTAATTTAAATAGATGTGTTCTGTTGTGCAATAAATTGTATGTGGGTACATTGCAATGTCAAGTTTACTCATAGATCAGTATTTTGGAAATTCAAACATATTTTCTGATAGAAACAATGTTATAGATGATAGTTATAACACTCTCTCAGAAAAAATCTAGTTAGTGGGCTGTAGTTGTTAAGTACTATGGAGTTGGTTCCAACTCATCCTGACCCTGCACAGGATTTCTGAGGCTGTAAATCTTTACGGGAACAGAATGCCTCATCTTTCTCCCATGGAACTGCTGGTAGTTTCTAACTGTATACATATGAAAAATAAGGAGTCTTTCAGAACCAACTGGATGGTACGTCACATCATATGGAGCCCTGGTGTGGCACTATAGGATAAACACTGAATTACAAAGTCATTTTGAACTGCTAGGTCTGTGGTTCAAGTGCACCAGCAGCTCCTCGGAAACTCTATACAAACAGGATTGCTATGAGTTGGAGCCAACTTGATGGCACTTAACCACAACAATTGGCACAGTGGCTAATTTCAATAATAATCTCAATTGCTAATTAAACTGTAAAGATGGTGGTGGTTCAAACCTACCTGCAGTTCTGCAGAAAAGGCATCGTGATCTGCTTCTGTAAAGATAATACTCACCCAGTGATATCGAATTGATTCCCACTCATTGAGATCCTGTATAGGGTTTCCAAAACTAAATTTTACAGGAACAGACAGTGTCGAGGTCCTAC
>NW_006408520.1:8132130-8134169 GCF_000296735.1 Chrysochloris asiatica
TGCAAACTTTTGTTTGTGAGCAAGATCTCAGGCACCAGGCTTCATTTATCTATACCTAAAATGTTACATTGTTCTTAATATTCCTATATACTTTCAGGAGGAAGGAGATCATCTGGGTTAAACTGATTATATTCAGAGGTGGTTTAATGGGGCTGCCACTGATCAGCCCAGGGTCTGTGTATGCTGTCCCCAGCAAGACAGCTTTCACCTTTTCCCTGAAATGGGTGGCAGGTTTGAACTACTGACCTTGTAGTTAGTAGTCCAGTGCTTAGCATATGAAATCCTATAAAGGAAATTCTAGTTTGTCCTGTAGAATCACAGTGAGTTGGAATCAACTCCATGGTACGTAACAAAATATGTGATAAACAGAGCATTATTTTATCCTCCCTAGGACTCCAGGGTACATAACCACCATCATCACTCTGCCTCCTGCTGGTATTCTTGTGCTGAAGGTATGGCAGGCTGAATCTACCTTTTGCAGTGTTTCTCACAGTGTAGTTCACAGACAACCTGGTCAGAATCACCTGGGGTGAATGCAAAAAAAGCAGACCCTGAGCTCCTTCTGAGATCCATAGAATTTCTGTTGATATGCTTGGAATCTGCATAATTGTGAAGTACCTCATGGTGTTCTGTGTACTGTAATTTGATAACTCATTGTGCTAAGACTGGACTCTCCCAACTAAGCTACATATATCAGAAGGATTTTGGGATAAATATTACAACTAGCTTTAAAGACTATTTTATCTCATTTTAAAAACTTTTAATATATTTTGTAATGTACATTATACATCAATACAATAGTGCAGTGAAACCTGTAAGAGCTGGAATTCAATGGGACTGCCTTGTTTTTTGGATCTTTGTGCACTCACTACTTTTCTATTACTCTCTGTTTACTGGAAACGATTTGCATTTTCCTCCTCTGACATGTTTCCACCTTCTACAACTTCTGGCTTGTGCACATTTAACTATAAAAATAGATATACAAAAAATAGGTATGTATGTATATGGGGGGGAATCTGGTGGTGTGTGTTACAAACCAAAGAGAAAACAAATCTGGAATTTACAGTTTCACGGACTTCACTCTTCAATTCCTTTGCATTGGGGTACAAAGGAAAGGATATAACATAAATCATGATCTTGAACTCCGCTTAAAAGTAATAAGACTGTGTAATGTTGAAACTGTTTTTTAAAGCTGTCATATAATCTCTGTAACCTGTGGTGGTAGTGGTGTGGTGTGCCACTGAGTTATTTTTGACTCTTAGTGACTGGCATAGGGTTTCTGAGGCTGTAAATCTTTACAGGAGCAGAAAACCTCAGCTTTCCCCAAAGACCGACTGGTACATTTGAACAGCTGACTAGCTCATGATCAGCTACACTACCACGGATCCTTCTGTAACCTATATAAATGTAAAAAATACCAAACTTCAGTAATCTCTTAATTACCTATTGCACAGATAAGACTCAATCTGAACCTATTACCCACAACATGAAGATGAATAAAATCCTACTTTCCCACTTCTGAATTATCCCTGACACTAGTTGCTCATGTGACACTCCCTCTCTCTGGTCCTATTAGCCCTCTGGAACTAGATCAGGGCTCACAAGTTAAAAGGACATTGCCCTTAAGATTGCCACAGCAGATGTCAGTCATACACTTGGGAGTTCATACAACACCCTTACTTCTGTAAGAAACGTTGTCCATACAGACAAATGCTCAAGTAATCCAGTCTGTATTCATTTTAGTGAGAGAGAAATTTTCTTTATTCGATTTTGTAAAATTGGATGCCCAACCTAGTAGACACGGGCAGACATGCCGCATGGGCAACTCACAAAGTTTTATTCTCCTATAATGAAAAAGCTCCTCCTCCAGTTCCAGTTTCTCATTTATAATTCTACCAGCATGTCCCATTTTCCTCCCAGCAGAGAAGCCAAAATGGCTCACCCATGGTCTTAATGACTGTATTTTTATTTAAAGTTCCTAGTCCTAGAACAGATTTCTTTCCTCCCTTCCCCCAATTCATCCTGTTTACTTATCCCTG
>NW_006408520.1:8134339-8135434 GCF_000296735.1 Chrysochloris asiatica
CGCTGTGGGTTAATGCGCCAGACTGCAAAGCCGTTTGAACTGCAAGGTCGGTGGTTCAAGCTCACCAGCTGCTCCTTGGAAACCCTGTACAGGGTCTCTATGGGTCGGAATCCACTCGATGGCACTTGACAAAAACAACAACAACCCCATTAGGGGAGTCTTGGTGTGGTGCTGTGTATTAATGTGCCAGACTGCAAAGCTGTTTGAACTGCAAGGTCGGTGGTTCAAGTTCACCAGCTGCTCCTCAGAAACCCTATACAGGGGTTTTATGGGTCAGAATTGACTCAACAGCGGTTAACAACAACAACAACCCCTTTAGGACTCATACTGTTAGAAATGAATCCCGATGTCGCATAAAAGACACTCAGTGAGACTAAATTACCTTGGCAAAGTAAAATTTACTCTTGCAAGAGTGTGCCTGCGCATAGCCGTACATACACGAACAGGCTAGCGAGCACACCGAGTGGGCAGTCCACTCGGGTTTTTAATCCCTGACGCGAGTCTCAAGGCTGTGTCTCACCCTATTGGCTAGGGTTTTGACTGCACAATCTATTCCCTTACTCGGTTGGCTAGTTCAAATTTGTAAGGCGCACATTCCTACTTTAGGAAAAGAAGAGAGTGGTCAGTCTTTGCTCCAGGAAGTAGTTTAAGGAAAAAGAAAGTTATCATAAATTCCTTACTCTAGGAAGTGGTTTAAATAAAAAGAAAGTGACCATAAATTCTTTACTCACTTCAGGAAGTAACCAAAGAAAAAGAGAGAGATCATAAAGTCTTTGCTTCAAGAAATAAAAAAGTTACCCGAATATAATAAACAGGATTATAATTTTTTTTCCCCACAATACAACATCATCACTACCTTCTGGAAAGTTGGGTGTCTTTCCTGAGCTCTCTCACTTTTACCTGCTGGTTTTCACTACTCCTTTTGGTTCAGTAATTTGCTGGAATGATTTACAGAACTCACAGAAAGAACAGCTAAACCTTTGAAAACCAGACCCTGTATAAGGTGGAAACCCATCAGGGAAGGAAAACTCAAATATGTTTTACTAAAAGGAGTGATAGAATGTTGTTGTTGTTGTTGTCAGGTGCCATAGAGTC
>NW_006408520.1:8139789-8152661 GCF_000296735.1 Chrysochloris asiatica
CTTTAAAGAGGTCATGTGGGTGTAGTGCTGTAGGACAAGCACTGGACTGCTAACCGAAAGATCAAACCCACCAGCTGCTCATTAGAAACTCTATACAGAGGTGCTATGAGCTAGAACTGACTTGATGGCATTTAACCCACTCATAAGGAGCACTGGTAGTGTAGTGGTTATGAATCAGGCTGCTAACCTCGGGGTCAGCAGTTCAAAACTACCAGCTGTTCCATGGGAGAAAGATGAGGCTTTCTGCTCCCGTAAAGATTTACAGCTTCAGAAACCCTGCACAGGGTCCCTGTGAGTTGGAACCGACTCCACGGCACATAACTACCACTACCACCAACCCACCCATAATCCATCTGTCTATTTTAAAACTTTTCTTACCAGGGTGTCAAACTGGGTCAGTCTGGTTGGACCCTCTGCTGAGACTATGCATTTCTATCATAGATATAAGGAGCTCTGTAGTGGCTACTAGTGAGGCTGCTAACCTCATGGTCAGCAGTTTGAAACTACCAGCTGTTTCCCAGAAAAGCACACTATGCAGGGTTGCTATGAGTCGGAATCGACTCCATGGCACACCACCACCACAACCACCATCACATATACTGAATCAGAATATACATTTATACAAGGTCTCTGGGTAAGTCTTATGCATGAACCAATTCTTATGAATGAACACTTGGAAGTCCTGTTTCTAACTGCTGGTTTTCCTTTAGAATCCTGACACTGTGTGTTTAAACTGATAGAATTCACTTAGGTGAATAAGTAATTTTATCGTTTGAAATTCTGCCAGTTGAGATATCTGATCTTATTATCATAAGACTATTATTTTAACAAGAGGAATATCATTAGCCAGATAATACTATGGAGCCTTGTGCAACCAAGACTCAACCTCCATTAGGGCAGAACTTCAAACACTATAATGGAGCCATATAATGTAACTCCAAAATAATACTGGGTTTCTGCTTTCTGGAAAGGTTAAATTCATACTTAGTCCATAGCTGCACAGCGATTCAAAGTTAAAGCACTTTTCTTTCAACTTGTCTCTAAGGCTCCTTTGGATTGCAAACTGTTCTTCAGTATTACCACTCTGTTGTTGTAAAATGCATTCTAGTTGATTCTGACCCATAGTGACCCTTTATAGGGTTTCCAAGGAGCAGTTGGTGAGCTTGAACTGCAGACTATGCAGTTCAAATGGCTTTGCAGTCTGGCGCATTAACCCACAGCACCACACCAGGACTCCATTACCAGTCTACAAATGCAGTATTTTTAGATTCATCAGTGCCTTTCTTGTCATTTCAGTTTTCTGTTTGACATTTTTGTATTTCTTGACAGTTGCTGTTTTTTGTTTTTTCCTCTCTTGATACTGTGTCTCTTTATTTATAAACCTCTTCTGGTTTCATGCTTTACTTCTGATGTTTGTCATAACAAGCCATGGTATAACCTATTTACCAAATGAATAACTAGGTGTTTTACCACCATGTTTTGAATGGTCCAGTTTTTCTCCTTTGCTTCAATAGCTCCTTTATCATATGCTCAAAATCTATCAATAAATCCAACTCTATGCTTCCACTGATCAATTTTTTTCTGTAATAGTTGAAATTACATAATTTTTTAATAGGTTGTCATGAAATTTGGTAAAACATGCTTCTCTCATAGATCTTCCTTGTCAGGAATTCTTGGCTCTTTGTTGTGTGTCTGTTCTTCTAGATGAAATTTAGAAATTGTTTGTCAAATTCCATTAGAATTTTTATGAGAATGGCATTGATCTTTTAGATTGATAGACATCTACACAATAATGAGTTTTTGCATTCAGGAATATATTGTCGTTATTGTTAAGTGCTGTCAAGTCAATTCTGACTCCTAGTGAGTT
The DNA here is from genome assembly GCF_000296735.1 of Chrysochloris asiatica. Taxonomy (NCBI): domain Eukaryota; kingdom Metazoa; phylum Chordata; class Mammalia; order Afrosoricida; family Chrysochloridae; genus Chrysochloris; species Chrysochloris asiatica. The sequence goes on from NW_006408520.1 coordinate 8,141,657, forward strand.
TCTGAGAAACAGCTGGTGGGCTTGAACCCCCGACCTTACAGTTCAAGCCTACCTTGCATTTCCAGTGCATTATTCTGCATCAGTACACCATGACTCCAGGAACATGTTGTTCTTAAGTACCGTCAAGTTGATTCCGACCCATAGCGACCCTGTATAGGGTTTCCAAGGAGCAACTGGTGATCTTGAACTACCTACCGATCTTGCAGTTCAGATACTTTGCAGTCTGACACATTAGCCCACAACACCACACCAGAACTCCACAGAGTCCAGGAATATATTAGGTTATTTTATTTATTGACATCTTCTGTGTGTGTGTGTGTCTGTATATCTTTCAGTGAAATTTCTTGGGTGTCTTCATATGTTCATATTGGTGTTGCTGGTGTCGTCAAGTTGATTCCAAACAGAGTAGAACTACCTCTTAATGTTTCCTAGGCAGAAATCTTTACAGGAGTAGGTTGCCGGAGTCTTTTCTCCTGAGAAGCTGCTGGTGAGTTTGAACTGCTGAACTTCTGGTTAGCAGCTGAGTGCTTAGTCATTGCACCTCCAAGGTTCCTGTTATGTGTTCAGATGTTGTTGCCGTTGAATTGATTCTGACTCATAGTGTCTCTATGTATACAGAATGAAGCATTGCCCATTCCTGTACCATTCTCACAACTGTTGTCATATTTGAGCCCATTAACATAGCCACTGTGTCAATCATTTGCATGAGAGTCTTTCTCCTTTTCACTGATTCTCTATTTTACCAAGCATGATGTCCTTATCTACGTGTCCCTCTTGATAACTTGTCCAAAGTGTCTAAGACAAAGTCTGTTTTTTGCTTCTAAGAAGCATCTGGCTACTTTTTCCAAGAAAGAGTTATTGATTCTTCTGATAGGCCATGGTATATTTAACATTCTTTGCCAATACCATAATTCAAATGCATTGATTCTTTTTTGGGTCTTCCTTGTTTATTGTGTAGAATTAGCATGCACATGAAGTGATTGAAATCATCATTGTTTGGGCCAGGTGCATCCTAGTCTTCATAGTGACATATTTGCATTTTAACACTTAACTCTTTAACACTTAACCTTTTTTTTTTTTTAACACTTTAATCCTGACACACACCTTTTCTGATTTTAAATCATTCAGTATGACTGTCCCTTGGCCTGTGTACAGGTTCTGTATGATCACAATTTAAAGTGTTTTGAAATTCCTATTTTTTGCAGTGTTGTTCATACTTTTATGATCCACTTTCACATAGTCAATAAAACACAGACAAACATTTTCCAGGTATTACATGTTCACATAGGGCTTATATTTTTGTTACTTTGTTCCTAGGTATTTTATAGATTTTAAAAATAAACTTGACAATGGGAATGTGCTTTTTACATTTTTTGTTGTTGGTGGTGTATAGGAAAGCTACTGATTTTTGCTTGTTGAACTTCAGCTTAGTCACCTGTTGTTGTTGTTGTTAAGTGCCATCGAGTCGGTTCCGACCCATAGCGACCCTGAATAGGGTTTCCGAGGATGTAAATCTTTACGGGAGCAGAACGCCTCATCTTTCTCCCGCGGAGCAGCTGGTAGTTTAAGGTGATTAACTTTCTGAAATAAATGTCATTATCTAGTACAAATCATATTGATTAATAGCACTCATTTATCTTTCTTATTTCATTGCATTTTCTAGATCTCTCAAAACCATGTCGGATGGCAGTGGTGATATAACAAGTGTTCTTGTATTGTTCCTTATTTTGATAGGAATACTTTTGATATTCAATATTCAATATTCTGTTACTTGTATTTTTCTTGGCAGATATCCTTTATTATTTTGAGGAAATGTCCTTCTATTCTAGTGTTATTCAGAGTTTGTTATGCAGGTGTATTGAATTTCATCAGATATCTTTTGGGTAATGTGGGGTTTACAGTGAATTTTACCAGACAAATTTAGTGTCTGTTTTTAGTTCTAGAGCAATAACTTCCCAAACTTTGGAATCTTCCCAGTGATTGACATCATTGTTGTCTATGTGAACTCCAGACCATACCTGAGTGCTTTTGCTATGAGTGAACTCATGTTGGGTAGGGATTGGCCTTGCTAAAAAAGATGAACCAGGTAGTATCAGATCCCCAGAGAGACTGGGCTGGAGGTTAAATTTAATCACAATGAAGTGACCAATCATTCTTTTAAAGTGTGACCTTAATAAAACTTTGGAACTTGGAGCTTCCTGGCTGGTGACAGACAATATTGCATGTGGGGAGGGTAGCCTTTGGGACATGAAGCCCTATCTTGAAAACCTGTGCTGTGTGTCTTTTTTCTACAAATAAAATTATAATCATAAATAATATTCTTTTTTCTATAAATCAAGTTGTAATTATAAGTATAGCACTTTCCTGAGTGCTATGAGTTGTTCTAGTGAATTATCAACTCCCAGGAGAAACTGAGAAATCCTGAATTCTCAGTCAGCAGGTTAGAAGGAAGGGAACCTCTGGGCCTTATGGTTGGCATTTTGAGGGGGTAATGGGAAACTTCAAAATTGTAATCAGTAGGTCAGAAGTGAGGTGTTTGTGGGAATTCCCTATCTGTGGCTGTGTCCGAAGTTTGGACAGATTTGACAGTCTGGAGGATTGTCCCCTTTAATTTGTGAGATCTGACCTAGCTCCAATGGTTAGGTTGAAAGGAAAAGGTACGATATTTACAGTTGGTGTCAGAGAGGGTATTTTGAGTGAATTGGTGTGGTCAGAGAAGTTACACATGGATGCACAGAAAGACATGTATGTGTACTATATGCAACTATTGAGATGATATTTTACAGTTACTTTTCCAATTTCATGTTTTTTGACTGAACAATTCCCATAAACCTAGGCTTAGTCTTGCTTGGTCATGTTTTAAGGAGCCCTGGTGGCATGTTAGTTAAGTGTTGGACTGCTCCTGGGAAGAAAAATGTCTGTTCCTCTAAAGATTTATAGTTTCAGAAAACTTAGCTGTTCTACTCTGTCCTATAGGGTAGCTATGAATAGGAATTGAGCTGATAGCACTGGGTTTGTTTTGCTTTTGGTCATGTTTTATTTTTCTATAAATACACGGCTGATTTGCTTTGTTAACATTTTCAAATGTTTTTAAATCTATTTATCTGTAGTCATTTTGGTTTATGGCTGTGGGATTCTGTACGTGTGAATATGTGCATGTGTGCATGCACACATACCTAATATGGTTTTACTGTCATGCTAATCTCATAGAATGAACTTTGTTGTGGTTGTTATTAAGTGTCATGGAGTTTGTTCCAACTCATAGCGGCCCTGTATAGGGTTTCTAAGGAACTGCTGGTGGGTTTGAACCATCTATCTTGTATTTAGCAGTCCAGTGCTTATCCTACAATGCCACACCAAGAAGAGTATAAATAAAAATAAGAATTTTGAGTTTTTTTATTTTTTCATTTTTAATGATATGACAGAACTCTCTCAACAGTCTGAGCCTTTAGGGATGAAAATATTTGACTGTTGATTTTTTTTTTTTTAATTGTTATTGCTCTCCAGAGTTGCTATTCTTCTTTGCTAAATTTTTGTATTTTTATATTCTTAGAAATGTATCCATTTAATTTAGGTTTTAAATGTTTTTGACTGACTTCAAGTTATATATAGTATTTTCATATAATTAAAAAAAACCCAAAAACTTCTGTATCACCAATTATATTACCCTGTTTGTTCCTAACATTGCCTGTACCGTTTCTTTTTATATTGTGGTTAGATTGTCTAAAGAGTCAGTGGATTTTATTGTATTTTTACAGACTTGATTTATAGGGTACTAGGTTATTAATTTCTACTTTTATTTTTAATCACTTCCTTTCTCTTTCCCTAAGTTGTATTTTATTGTTTTAAAAACATCTTGAATTAGATGATTACATCAGTATTTTGTGTCTTTATTTCTTTATTATTCCTTTAAAAATGTTTTTATTGTTAAGAACGTCTTTTGAATAGTGCCTTGGTTGTATCACCTGCGTTTTGATAGTTTGGTTTTAGAAGAGTGGTTTTATAACTATCTTGTTGTTAGGTGCCCTAGAGTCAGTCTGACTCATATATATAACTATCTAGGTGGGCCATTTTTTCCTCAGCTTTTTATTGTTTTATTTTTGTTACATATTGAAAGATAATATAACTCATATAATTTTTTCCCCCTGGAAATAAATAGATATTCTCTGGTCTAATACATATCTGTTTGTTTGGGTCAAAGCTTCCCATAGACCCATTATGTCAAATTTCCTAATCATTTTTATTTCCTTTTATACTTGCATTATATTTTAAGAATATATGATATGTTTCATAATTTATTTACTCATTGTATTAATAATGCACATTTAGCTGTTTTATTGACCCACATTAAAAAAACACAAACTGTTGCTGTAAACATACTTGTAAATGTATGTTTGCTTGTAATGTAAACATGTTTAAAAAAGTATGTTTAAATGTAAACATACTTGTAAATGTATGTAAATTTGGTTTAAAAGCATAGTTACATAGAGTAGATTTCTGGATACAGACTGATTCATACACACACAATTGGAGTAATTCTATATATTCATAGATTTAATTATGATATTTTTACACAAATAGTAGCATGTGCCTTCTACATTTGTTTGCCAACTGCTCCCTCCCCCCCAGGTGGTGGTTATTTTCTTAAGTATTTCTATACTAAGATAGATTTTTACATGTTGTCAGAAAAAATTAGATAACTTGTTTATAAAAATACTTTCTGGGATGAAAGAGAGGTTAGCAAACAAATATAGAAGGTGTGTGTTATTTGTGTAAAAATAAGGTATATACACAACAATAAAATAATAAATTATCAATTAAAAAATTATTATTCAGGACTTTGGTTTGCTGGTTGTTGTTTTAAGTCCTGTTGAGTCGGTTCTGACTCACAGTGACCCTATGTAGAGTTTCTGAGGAGTGGCTGGTAGGTTTGAACAACTTATCTTTCAGTTAGTAGCCCAGTGTTTATCTTATAGTGCCACACCAGGACTCTTAACACAATTTAAATGGGCCATAGGCCAAATAACATAGCCTCGAAATGATTTTTCTTTGCTGTCTACCCAGACCAAATGACTGTTAGTTTCATCTGGGACTCAGGGGTCCTGTTGTAGCACAGTAGGATAAGCACTCACTAGCTCTGGTAGCGTAGTGGTTACGAATCGGGCTGCGAACCTTAAGGCCAGCGGTTTGAAACTACCAGCCGCTCTGCGGGAGAAAGATGAGGCTTTCTACTCCCGTAAAGATTTATACCCTTGGAAATCCTGTACAGGGTCGTTATGGGTCAGAACCGACTCAACGGCACTTAACAACAACAACAAGTGCTTCTCACAAACCTTGTAAAGGTAACTATTTGTTGAACTAACTCAGCAGCACTTAACAACAGCAATCTCATATTGTAGATACATACAGGTAGTAGTTACTTCCTTTAAAAATTTTAAAATATGTAAGCATTAGATTTGACATTTTCAATGTTTTGTGACCTATCAACAACTATTTTGACTTAACATTGCTTAACTGGTGGTTTCTTGCACACTGGGCCTGTTTTTATATCATAGTGTTTATTTTCCTAATGTTTATTTCCATTCATGTCTTGCTTTTTGTAATTATTTAATATTTCCCCCAAAAGATTATGAGCCCTTGCATTTGTATTTATGTTGTTTTTGTATATGAGTGACAACTCTGTTGATATTTATTCATTTTAAAAATACCTTAAAATGTTTGTTTCCTTACCATGCAGCTTTCAATTAGTTCTCTCCTGAGGAAGTTCTTCTTTTAATTTTCAGGTCGAATTTATAAACATGCCCAGCAGCCTTTGATTACATATGAAAAATACAATGTGACAGGCAATCCAATGGACATAGGAGGATCCCATTCCTTGTCCCTTCTGAAAGTTCATGGTAAGTCACATATAGCAGTATTATTACTTTTCTGAGGGCTAGTTTATCTGATGACTTAGTGATTAGGAATGGTAATGGGTATCACTTAGCTGCTGCTCCTACTGTGTGCCATTGAGTCGGTTCCAATGCATGACAATCCTTATAAGGTTTCTAATGCTGTAAATCTTTATTGGAGTAGAAAGTCTTATATTTCTCCCATGGAGTGGCTGGTGGATTCGAACTTCTGACCTTGCTGTTAGTTGCATGTGTAACCCACTACACTACCAGGGCTTCAGATGTTTATAGAGCTGATAAATTTAAGCAATAAAATTTGCAGGTAGTGTTAACCATTGTAGTGTCTTCTATGTTTTATTTGGAATGGAGAATAAGACTAAGTGATTTAAAAAAAGCCTAGCTGTGAATTAAAATCACCAGAGATTTTGAGATATCTATAAATTTTTTTTAAAGTACCCTAGTTCTTGATGTGGCACAGTAAGATAAGCAAAGGACCACAAGGTCGGTTTGAACCACAAGGTTGGTGGTTCAAACTCACAGCTATTCCTCAGAAACCCTTTATTGGGTTGCTATTGAAACCAACTCGATGTCACTTAACAACAATAACAACAGGATTCTAACATACAGCAGGGTTGAGTGTAACTGGATTACTTAACTTTCTAGGAAGTCTTAATTATATAATTTATTAAAACAAATATTGACAAAAGTAGTGATCTGTGATTTTGATTGTTCAATTGTAAAAGTAAAAGTTTGGTTTTAAGGATGTAGTTTTATTATTGAAGAACTGATCAATGTACCAGTATTTGAGGATGTACAAGGTGCTCTGTACTATACTTAGATGCTGTACACTAAAAGATGAATGGAACTAAGGTGAAAGAGTAGTAACCTAAAAACAAGATCTGATTTGCTCTGGTCTGGTTCTGTAGAAGAAAGTTGATTTCATTAGAAAATTTATTGTTAAAAGATCATTCACATAACTGCTTATTGATAAAAGATCAGATTTAAAAGTAGTAGAATAATGTGTCATATATTATGCTATTGTAAATTATTTGTATTTGTGGAAACATAGTTATTTGTCTATTTATATTTTCCACAGTTATAAATTCTTACTAGAGTTTTAATAAAATGCTATCAAAATTAAACTTGAAAACAACGTTCTTGTTAATTTGCTTCTACTCATGTAGTTGGAGGCAGTTCAGTAATAGAATTCTTGCCTTCCATGCTGGAGATCTGGGTTCAATTCTTGACTAATGCTCTTCAAGCATAGCTACCACTTGCCAATGGAGACTTGTATGTTGCTATGGTGCTAAAGAGATTTCAGCAGAGCTCTCAGATGAAGACAGACTAGGAGGAAAACCTGGCAGCCTATTTCCAAAATTCAGCCAAACACAACCCTAATCAAAATGGTTTGATCCTACTGTGTGTAAAGTTGTCATGAGTTAGGAACTTACTCAACATCAGCTAACAAACAATTTTCATGTTGCAATTCTAGTTTGACAACAGTTAGCTTCAAAAAATAATGTGCCTATTGATTTTTCCATTGTTTTGGGAATGAGATATGAGAAGATTCTGAAATAACAACACTGTATTAGCAGAATGGTTGCTGAAGCCAGACTGGGTTCAGATCTTGACTGTGTAATCTAGGACATGCGTTTAACGTTTCTTTATCTTTGTTTCCCCATTTGGTAAAACTGGAATAATAATTGTAACTACTTTGTAGGAATTAACATATGTAAAATAGTTAGAGACAGTGCTTGGCACATAGCAGAGCTGTGTAAGTGTTAGCTATTAGAAGTAAAAGTTGTTGTGTGCCTTTGAATCGGTTCCAAGTTATAGTGTCCTTGTACAGGATTTCTGGGGTACTAATTGAGCAGAATGCCTCATCTTTCTCTCAGAAATAGTAGCAGTGGTAGTGGTTATATGCTCTGGAGTTGGTTCTGACTCATAGTGATGCTGTGTAGGATTTCTGAGGCTATAAATCTTCACTGTAAATCGAAAGCTTCATCTTTTTCCCACAGAGAGGCTGGTAGATTCAAACTGCTGACCTTGTGGTTAACAGTCCAACTCATAATCCACTATTCTACCAGAGCTCCTTGGAAGTAATTGTAGTGGTGGTAAGAATTGTGATGCACAGGATTATTTTAGATTGTACTTATATCAGATGAATGCATTTTCTGACATATTTTCTGATCATTGGACTTTGTTCATTGATGAAACAGTTTCATTACTGTGTGCTCTCAATCAGTGTATTCTTATTTATAGGTGCCCTAATGTTTGTAGCATGGATGACTACTGTTAGCATAGGTGTACTGATTGCCAGATTCTTCAAACCGGTATGGTCAAAAACTTTCTTCTTTGGTGAAGCAGCTTGGTTTCAGGTAGGTATTTGTGAAAATTTATTTATTTATTTTATTGTGAGTTGAGTGAAGGTTTACAGACAATATCAGTTTTACATCCAACAAATCAAACACTTTGCAATCCCTCCATCCAGTCACAGTTGTCCTATTTCTTCCCTGTGATTGTTGTTGTTTTTAAGTTCTGTCGAGTCGGTTCTGACCCAAAGAGCAGCTGGTGAGCTTGAACAGCTGACCTTGCAGTTCAAATGGCTTTGTAGTCTGGTGCATTAACCCACAGCGCCACATCAGGACTCCCTTTTTAGGAGGTGCCAGTCATCTATCTGGTCTTCTCTTATTTGTGTGTTTTTAATAATGTTTGATAGTGTATTTATGCCATGTGTTAGAACCCCTAAGTTTGTCCCTAGTTTCTCATTGATGATCTTTATAGATCTAGGTTTTACATTTAGGCCTTTAAATGGCAAGTAAGTATGCTCAGTATGTGAAATACCCATTCCTGCTGCACAGTGCAGGGGAAGTCTTGACAAATGCTTTTGAATGACGAGAATGGCAATTTAGGGGTTTCTCTAAAGTTTAATGGTTGTTGTTGTGAAGTACCGTGGTATACTTAGATTTTTTTTAACTGGCTACAAACTGTGTTTAGATGGAGGTTGAATGCGTACTCAGCCAATCTTACCCCAGGTTCTTTCCCCATAGTTATACCAAGTCCTTTCATTTATAGAGTGAACTCTCTTCTCTCGTTTTCATCTCTCCTGCCCAGGTTCATCGGACGCTCATGATCACTACATCTGTCCTCACCTGTGTTGCTTTTGTTCTTCCTTTTGTATATAGAGGAGGCTGGAGTTGGGTAAGTAAATCCTAAGTTGTTGTTGTTTGTTAAGTGCCGTTGAGTTGGTTCCAACCCATAGCGACCCTGTATAGGATTTCGAAGGAGCAGCTGGTGAGCTTGTATCACTGGCCTTGCGGCTCAAGTTGACTTTGCAGGCCAGCGTATTAACCAACAGCACCACACCAGGACTCCAAATCCTAAGTACTTCCATTTTATGTGAAAGTAGATTGCTGCTTTATGCTCCTTGTTTTGTTTTTGAATCCTCTGATGACTATTACACATGATTGGCAATGACATGTATTTTCAGCTTTCACCAGAATGTTATGTTCATAATAAAGCTTTAGTCAATTTTTCTCCTATGTTGTTGATTCTGACTCACGGTGATCCCATGTGTCTAGAGTAGAACTGCTCCAGAGCATTTTCAATATTGTGGCCATTCATAGGCAGATTCCCAGATCTGTTTTCTGATACATCTGTGGATAGATTTGAACCGCCTACCTTTTGACAATTAGTAAAGTGCTTAACTGTCTGCATCATCACCCAGTTCCCTCCTTTTTTCTCATTGTTGGTAAGTGCCACGCCATCGAGTCAATTTAGACTCACAGTGACCCTATGTGCAACAGAATGAAATACCACCCAGTCCTGGCCATCCTCACATTTGTTTTGTTCCATCCCATTATTGCAGCTACTGTGTTAATCCATTGTTGAGGATCTTTCTTTTCCCACTGACCCTCTACTTTATCAAATCAATTTATAAACAGAGCACAGAGCTGGATTATGTTGAGAAGCACTGGACCATAAGGTTGGTTTGAACTGCAAGGTTGGTGGTTCAAACTCACTAACCACTCCTCAGAATCCCTATACACATTTTCTATGATTCGGAACAGACTCTATGACACTTAACAGCAACAACAACAACATCCTGCCCTTTATCCTCTTATTGGTTTATCACATCAAACCACACCATCCTGGCTTCGAAGGAGCATTTTGTTTGTATTTCTTCCAATACCGATTTGCTTGTTCTTCTGGTAGTCCATGGTACTTTTAATATTATTTGCCAACAACATAGCCCAAATGCATCCATTCTTTTATGTCTTCTGAATTCATTGTTCAGATTTCACATTCATACGAGGCTATTGAAAATACCGTGGATTGGGTCAGGTGCACCTTAATCATCAGATTGACATTTTTTCTCTTGAGCATTTAAAAAAGAACTTGTGCAGCAGATTTACCTAATGAAATACTTTTGATTTCTTGACTGCTCCTTCCATGAGTGTTGATATTGAATCTAAGCAAAATGAAATTTTTGACAACTTCAATCTTTTCTCCATTTATCATGATGGTATTTACTGGTCCAGTGGTGAGGATTTTTGTTTTCTTTAGATTGAGGTTCAACCCATACTGAAGGCTGTGGCCTTTGATCTTCATCAGTAAGTATTTGAAGTCCTCTTCACATTCAGCAATCAAGGTTATATTGTCTGCATATTGCAGGTTGTTAATGAGTCTTCTTCCAATCCTGATGCCATATTCTTCTTAACATAACACAGCTATTCTATTTATAAATTGAATAAATATGGTGAAACAATATAACCCTGGTACACACCTTTCCTGACTTCAAGCCACTCAGTGTTCCCTTGTTTTGTTCAAACGACTTCCTCCTGGTCAATGTACAGGTTCCTCATGAGCACAATGAAGTCTTCTGGAATACCAGTTCTTTGCAGTGTTATCCACAGTTTATCATTATCCACACAATCAAAACCCTTTGCATAGTTAATAAAGCACAGGTAAACAAACAACTTTCTAGTATTTTGTACTTTCATCCAAGATCCATCAGATGCCAGCAATGATATCTTTTGTTCCATGTTCTCATATAATTTCCACTTGAACCCTCTGGCAGTTCCCTGTCAATGTACTGTTGCAGCAGTTTTTGA
>NW_006408520.1:8153296-8154857 GCF_000296735.1 Chrysochloris asiatica
TTTAGGGAAGGTTTTTACATTTGTCTGTGGATATCCAGGGCTCATGTATGAGATTACTAACAAGCATTACTGAATAATCAGATGAGGGACAGTTTGCTCTGTCTACTAGGTGGCTAAAGTCTGATCCTCAGAGCCTATGGTTTGGACGGTCAACAACGCTTGGGCCCATCATGCACTTCTCTCTTGATGGTCCTAGGGTCCTCTATTCCTGGAATGTAAGATTAACTACTCCTCCCTTTATGTTGCACAATTTCTACTTTTACAGTTGTGACAATCACAATGAGTCATGATAACAATTACTCAATATTGAATCAAAAGAATCCTATCTCCATCGCCTTTCACCAGACCCATCTAGACAAAATGAAAGCTATTCTGTGTGGGTTCTATCTGCCCTTGTACACTCTGAAACTAAATTTCCTCTTGAAAACATGTAAGCCAGCCACTTTGTGCCTTTATACCCTCCCCTCCATGTAAGGTAGCCAATATCTAAGTTGTCCATCCCTATCAACTCTGTGTACTGAAGAGATAGGCTTGATTCTTGATGTGAAGACTCTCTCTTAGTTGGTATTTTGTACTACTACATTCGTAAATATAGGTCAAATTCATCAAGTTATAGCAATTTACACTTACTTCCTTTATTAAATTTCGTTATCTTCCTCTACTCGAGTCCTGATCATAAATCCATTGAAGATAGGTCAAATGGGCACTATCTGCAAGTTTGGGCATTCTTGTGCATCTCCTCCCAATTTATATCAGCTGGAGGCTTCACTCTCCACTGTAGCCCTCTGTGTCTAGGTCAGTGTCCATGGACTCAGAGTTCCCAAGTCTTTCCAAACTTTGGACCAACCAGCCCTTCCTCTTCTCTCTTTCATCTCAATCTTCCAAATTTCTTGGCATAGATAAATGAGAGCCTTCAGTGCTGCATCAGTTTGTTGAAAGATTTCAATCTGTGTTGCATCAATTCCTAGAGCCTTATTCTTTGTCATTGCCTTCAGTGCCCCTTGAACTTCTTCCTTTAATACCATTGGCTTTTGATCATATGCTACCTCTTGAAATGGTTGAACATCGACCATTTCTTTTTGATACAAGGCTCTGTGTATTCCTTCCTTCTTACTTTGATTCTTTCTACATCATTTAATTCTTTGCCCATAGAATCCTTCAATATTTCAGGTCAAGGCTTGAATTTTTTCTTCAGTTCTTTCAGCTTGAAAATTGCTGAGAGTGTTCTTCCTGTTTGGTTTTCTCACTCCAGGTCTTTGCATATTTCATTATAATCTTGATTTTGTCCTTTGAATTTTTCTGTTCACCTTTTTTTTTTTAACTCTTTCATTTGCTTTAGAATTTCTACATTGGTGAGCAAGTTTCAGAGTCTTTTCTGATATCCATTTTCATCTTTTCCATATCGCTTTTATTCTTAATGACCTTTTGCTTTCTTCATGTATTATATTCTTGATCTCATCCCACAAGTCTTCTGGTCTTCTGACTTTAATACCTGATGCATCAAATTTGTTCTTTAGATGATCTCTAAATTCTGGTGGAATATGTTCAAGATCAAAATTTG
>NW_006408520.1:8159802-8162105 GCF_000296735.1 Chrysochloris asiatica
ATAAGCAAATATAAAGAGTTTTATTTTTGCTCCTCTTACTGTTTTTTATATTTTCTATCAAATAGAGGTACCTTCTGTGTCCAGAAGTTATAACTTTACCTGTGTGTAACAGTCTATGGCTTGAAAGTACTTTTACAGTGTTCTTTTATTGGTGTATAGTCCCTGTTTATGCAGTCTTCCTACTATGTCTCAGAAACCACTGTTCCTATTCCAGATCACAGATCTAGAGTCTTACCAAGCATAGGAGGCAGTGACAACAGATTGTGGTATAATATTCCTCCACATAAGTGTCTCACAGGATAGAACATTTCAGCTCTTAAGGTGGTGTTTGTGTGCCATTGAGTTGGTACAGACTCATAGCGACCATATATGGAGTTTCTGAGGCTACAAATTTTTTTTTTGTTTGTTTCCTTAAACGTTTTAGTTTGAATTGAGTGAAGGTGTATGGACAAGACCTTCAGTTTTACATTCAACCGATCCTACACTGTGTTTCAGCTCAATGATTGCAATCCCCTCCGTGCAATGACCTTTATCCCACTTCTTCTCTGTGGTTCCTATCTCCATCCCACCCATATGCCAATCCCTTCTCAATTCTTTCCTTATGTGTTCCCCTTTTGATTTTCATGGATTGATCATTTTATGTTGACTTTACTAAGGAGCTCTGGTAGCGTAGTGGTTGCAAATCGGGCTGTGACCCTCAAAGTCAGCAGTTTGAAACTACCAGCTGTTCCGCAGTAGAAAGATGAGGCTTTCTGCTCCTGTAAAGATTTACAGCCTCGGAAACCCTGTACAGTATTGCTATGAGTTGGAATCGACTCCACAGCACATAACAACAAATACCTTACTAGTTTTGTTGTCCCCCTATATAAACCTTTCTACCGCTTATCTGTACAACAAATGTTTTAAAATTAGGTAAGGTGTGTACCATGGTTGTATTCTTTTACCATACTTATTTACTTTGCATGCTGAGCAAATAATTCAAGATGCTGGAATATATGAAGAAGAACTTGGTATCAGGATTGGACGAAGACTCATTAACAACCTGTGATATGCAGTTGATACAACCTTGCTTGCTAAAAGCAAAGAGGATTTGAAATATTTACTGATGAAGGTCAAAAGTCACAGCCTTTAGTACTGGTTGCACCTCTATGTAAAGAAAACAAAAATCCTCAAAACTGGACCAATAAATAACATCAAGATAGACGGAGGAAATACTGAATTTGTCAGATTTCATTTTGCTCAAATCAACCATGAACACTCATGGAAGCAGCAGTCAAAAAGCAAATGACGTGTTGCACTAGGCAAATCTGTTGCACAAGACCTCTTCAGAGTGTTCAAGAGCAAGAATCAGTCTGAGTGAGGACTAAGGTATGCCTGATCTAAGCCATGGTATTTTCAATAACATCATATGCATGTGTAAGTTGGACAGTGAATAAAGAAACCGTAGAAGAATTGATGCATTTTAGCGATGATGTTGGAGGAGAATATTAGAAGTACCAAGGAGTGCCAAAAGAACAAACAAATCTGTGTTGGGAGAAGTATAGCCAGAATGCTCTTTAGAAGCCTGGATGGCCAAGCTTCTCATATTTCAGACATGATTAGTCCCTGGAGAACATCATGTTTGGTAAAGTGGAAGGTCAGCAAAAAAGAGGAAGATCCCCAATGAGATGGATTGGCACAGTGGTAGCAGCAATGGACTCAAGCATAGCAACTACTGTGGTGACCGGGCAGTGTTTCATTCTGTTGTGCATAGGGTCACTATGGGTCAACTTGATGGCACCTAACTCTTAACAACAACAACTATTGCTTACCTGAAAACTGAGCCATGTGAGTGAGTTCCTTTCCATACCTGAAGGCTATGTGAAGGCCATAGTCTCAGGTTCTTCCAGTCTCTTTCTGACCAGTAAGCTGGAGATATTTTTTAAAAAATAATTTTTTAGTTTTGTTCCGCATTTTCTTCTGTTCTATCCAGGAACTTCTGATGTGACCCCTTTTCAGAGCAGTTGTTAGGAGTAGTTGTGCATCATCTAGTTCTCTGGTCTCAGAATAGTGGATTTGATGTTTACATGTTCCATTAGTCTGACTAATTGATCCCAAGCATCTTCAATTCTTATCGCTCTTCTTTATTTCGTACATGGAAAGATCAATTACTGCACCTTAGATGGCTGCTCATGAGTTTTTAAGATTCCAGACGCTACTCACCAAACTAGGGTATAGAACATTGTCTTTGTGGTCTGTGTTATGACAGTTGAGCATGGTATCTCCTGAGACAATGATCCTGAGCCATCAACTTATTACCTTAA
>NW_006408520.1:8162490-8171081 GCF_000296735.1 Chrysochloris asiatica
TCAGGCATATATAATAATATAAACCACCAAAGGGCACATTCATATTATCCTCTTTCAAACTTTCCTTAAGTTCTTAAGGACAATCTTTGTGTAAAGGTCTCTAATCCTACTGTACATTGTTTTGAGCAGGCATACAAAATAACTAGATAAAAGACTAGCAGAAACTTGAGATACTGTTTTGATTATCTTTCTTGGATTTGACCTTTATTCTGAACAGGGTAGATAAGATTTTAATACAGTGGCTAGAGAGGTTATTCACTTAACAAGCAAATGTATTTTGAGTGATAGAGACTCTGTTAGGGTCTAGGGTTATAAGAGGTCATAGAGAAGCTACAGCACAGAGATATGATCATAGCACATTAGAATAATTATTTTTAATGTGTGACTTCCATTAGTTGGTTTGAAAATGACCATCCTGGTGTTAGTGGTCTTCTGACATCCTGACTGGGGGCAGGTGACATTCTGTACATGGGTTCCACCATACTTTTTCATACTGTGTGGCTTTGGAGAGGCTCTTTGATATCTCTGAACCTCAGTTCTTCCATTTGTAAAATTAGGATCTTAATAACCAACCATCAAACATTGTGGTGAGGATTAGTTATAATATATGTAAAGTATGTACCTGGCACAAAGTAAACTCTCAGTGATTGCTGTCTATTGTAAATATTTGGAACCATATTGAAAGCATTAAAAATTGATTTCTATGTTCTCAGTCATAAATCTTTAGGATTTAAATTGATGGGAAAGATTGATACCATAAAATAATGTAATTTTGCTTAGCATGCAGGTTGTCACCCATACTTTGGTTGTATAGTGATGACTTTAGCAGTTCTTCAACCTCTTCTGGCAGCATTCAGGCCGCGTATACATGATCCAAGGTATGAATAGCTTTTATTTGTAAATGTTCTAATGTGGATATCATTAGTTTGGAAGCTCCCTTTTTAATTTTGGGGAAAAAATGATAAAATTCAGTGTTTAATTTTCCTTGACATATTTATAAAAATGTCTTTCAGACATATACCTAATAGGCAACAATGGAAACAATGCTTTTTAAACTCTTGGGAATATGTTGTAATCCTATCATTTCTAGGAATACTGACTGGTTCTTTATTTTTGTAGAAGGCAAATGTTTAACTGGACTCATTGGAGTATGGGAACAGCTGCTAGAATAATAGCAGGTAAGTAACTGCAATGCCATTTATTCATATGTAATTGCTGGATGTTTATATTACACAATGCAATTTGGCTTAAATGATTTTTAGATGCATTAGTAATTGGAGTAATTGGTTGTTGAGGAGAAATCAGCCTTAAACACTGGAATCTGGAGAGTAATTTCTGTAGGTAACGATTTAAGTAATTATTGCAGTTTTAAGTTTTAGGTTTTAAAAATGTTGTTAAAACTCCCCTCTTAACACATTTGTAGCCTTTACCAGAAGAATAAGCTATGTTGATGGCCAAACATTCGAGAGCTCAAATTGAGATTGTTTGCAAGTTGAGCTGAGGTAGACTGTCAGGTCCAAGCCCTCCATCCTTGTGTCTCTCAGAACTGGGTGGTTTTCAAAAGCCAAGAATAATTATTCAGTACATTTTGATTCCTTGTGTAATAAATGCCAAAGCTGGCAGCTCCTCCGATAACATTTATGTTATCTATGGGGATTCTTCTTCAATGTAGAAGTATCATCAAATATATATATATATATTGCTGTTAAGTGCCATTGAGTTGGTTTGACTCATAGCGACCCTGTATAAGTTTTTATTGTGAACTGAGTGATAGTTTACATGGGAGAACATCGACTTTACACCATCTCTTATTGCAATGATTGCAATCTCCTTCATGCATCATCATTCAACAGTATTTGCTTTCATTCCATCTATTTTTCTTTTTTGGTGGTGGCGGGGGAAGGGGAAGAGATGTACACAGAAACACTCAGGAATATATAGTAATTTAAACAACTAAAGGGCACATTCTGCAAGCCTGCTTCCTGGCTGCCAGCACCCAGTCCCTCTCTTTCCAAGAGTCCAGAGTCCTTAGCTGCTCCCTCTCTCCATGTCCCCATCTCTGCCTCCATTTCTGGTGTCACTACTTCTCTAGATAAGGTCTCACATTCTGCTTGTGCTCTTCTCCCTTGATGGTCCTAGGGTCCTCTGTTTCTGTATTGTAAGATTAATTACTCCCCTGTTTTTGTTACAAAACTTCGAACTTTACATCAGCTATAGTTTTTATACCTATACTTTCACCCTTCCTCGATTACAGACTTAAATTTTTTTTTCGGAAGGCTGGGTACTACCTTATTAACAATAGTTTGATTGTAATTATAGTTCCTCATCCTACCCTATATAGTCTTATAATTAAAAAACAACTAATTTAAATATTGGTCTAAATACTAAGTTTATTTAACTAATAGCCTCCTTTAGTATGTTCTCTTTCTTTGTGGGACTACATTTAAGTATATATACAAATTAATTTTTTTTAAACTTAGTGGTAGCAATGTTCCTTGGAATGGATTTACCAGGATTGAATCTTCCTGCACCACAGAAAACCTATGCAATGATTGGATTTGTAGCCTGGCATGTTGGAGCTGAGCTTGTTCTGGAGATACATGCTTACCGACTCACTCGCAAAGGTAACCTACTTTCAAAACCATAGAATGTAGAATCACTTTCATATAAATATTGGAACATAATTAGTTTCCTGATACAAATTGTTGGCTATTACATGGCAGCTCACTAAAAGTTTCTGTTGTGATTGCTCAACCAGTGGTAGAAATTATGGAAAGTTTCTGCATTCATTTGTAAGTAAATTATAAGGGAAAGGTTTTAAGGCTTAGGGAAGCAGTCTGCTTTATTGTGGTTCTTGTTAGTGCCATCGAGTTGGTTCCAACCCATAATGACCCTATATAGAGTTTCCTAGGAGCAGCTGGTGAGTTTGATCCACAGACCTTGCAGTTCAAACTAATCATATGGTGAGTGCTTATCCTACAGCGCCACACCAGGACTCTGTAGTCTGCTTTGTAAGCACTTCTATTTTTGTATGCTGGTCTGAATCAGAGGCAGGCCATACTAAAACTCCTGAATGCCTGCAGCTGAAGGAACCCTGGGATGGGGGAAGAGGGAGACACCCAAAATCAACCTAGGGTAAAGTTGCAGGTATATTTTACCTATTTGGCAAACTTAACTGTGAATTCTCACTTAGGTTGCCATATATATAGATATGTAGGTAGCTAGCCATCTAGGTAGATAGAAATGACATACTTTGAATATACTCTCTAAGAGCAGGGTCATTTTGGTCTTAGTGTCAGGCAGGGTTTTATATATATATATAATGGAGTTATATAGCCCCATTAGGAATGGGGAGATAAATAGAGAATGAGTGATGTTTTAAACCAGCTTATTTCTATATACTAAGTGTTCTATGGAGCCTATTTAATTTTCAGTCCCCAAAATGGAAAAAGAGGGGTTCTGAAAATACAAACTATGGTTTAGTGTACATTTGAACCCAGGAGCCTGGTTGGTTGGTTAGGAAATACCTGCCCTGCAAATTTTGGTTTTGACTGGGCTATACATTTGCAGCTTTCACTGATGAATAACTTATGACTTGCTATTTAAAATATGTAAATATTTAAATTTTGGGTAGCTAGAATTTTAGTCTGGTGTTTATTGACTAGAAGAAGATAGCCTATTTCGCTTGACAAATGTATGATGAGCTGGCCTGTCCAGTTTGTGAGAACCATGTATATATTCAGGAAATTTGCAACATTCATGAGCTTGAAAGCTGCTGTAGTGGGGGGAATTTGTACCCTGGAAATTCGTATATGCTGCTTATCAGGTTTGGTTTTTTTCCTTTGGAAGGGGTATAAGAAGCTTTAGTTTACCTGCATGCCACTGTCCTTACTGTACTTCTGTTCTTCACAGTTGAAATATTGGATGATACTAGAATTCAGATTCTTCAGTCATTTACGGCGGCTGAAGCAGAAGTAAGTTTCTGATTTATAATTTATTGACATAAACCTTAATGGTGATAGTTTCTTTCATATCTCATTTTTTCTTTCAGGGTCACGCATTTAAAAAGTTGGTGTTAGCAATTTATATCTGTGGAAATGTGACTTTTCTCATCATTTTCTTATCTGCAATCAATCAACTATGAGCAGGCCAAGAACGTGGCTTTTGCAGACCAGGTGATAATTATCATCAAGCTAAAGAAACTTGAAGCTTGCACTGACTGCCTTGAGCCTATTTTTGAATTCTAACTTGCAAGATGTGGGTCATGTTTACGGAAGAATTCTGGCCTGGTCTTTAGAGATCAGCATTCAACAGGCTCCTGTGAATTAAACTGATTAAACTGATGCCAAGCCTTTCTGTGTAATTCTAGGTCTTAAAAGGAAGGCTGCTTGAGAAGTTACCCTCAAATACTTTCTATTGCTGAAAGTTTTAAGAATATTAAAATTTAAGAAAATAAACAAGAACCCTTTAGAAAACAACAACTAAATATACCATCAGAATGAGAGGAGATTGCATTAGGTAAATGTATTTTAGACTACAAAGGTGCTGTGGTACTTTAAAGAAAACACTTATTTTTCCTAGTTATCTAAGTGTCCTTTCTTACAGCTATGTTTTTAAGTCTAGTTTTTATATATTGTTATCTGGTAAAGGTGGAGGTAGGGCTGATAAATTGTGGGTATCAGTAACCTTTAAATATATTATAAATATTATATAATTTATTCCTTTGGAATGACATGCAAGTATTCATCTGCTTAGAGACCCTTTTTATTATGTATTAATTTATAGACCTGAAATGACACTTCATATGTTAATTGTCTTTATTATAAGATTTAAGTCATGTAGCACATGGAGATTATAAATTTGTATTTCAAGATTAATAAAATTCACCCTTGTAAACATATCTTACAGTTTTTTTTTTTTTCATACAGAAATAAAGTAAAATAGATAGTTCTGCTTTGTTATCAATTCCTGATATCCAAATGAATCAAAGTAATCAGTGTTATTTTCCTTTTTATTCCGATAATTTATCTTATTTTATGGCTAGGTCTCATTTTCTATAAAGACTTCAGCCAATGGGTGGCGCTGTGATACTGAAATAACAACTGCTTTGTTTCTGTTCCCTTGTGATTTATTTTTAGTACTTGGCATTTCTTTTAAATTCCATCAACTTTTCTTTTGAAAATGTTCTACATTATTTTAGTTTTGGGGCCAGAGTTACAAGGTAGGAACTCAGAATAACAACTTCAGAGTTGTTATTTTCTGTTACATTTTTATTGTTTGTTTTCTAACCCTGTTATTAAATAATTGTTTAGTATTTTCCATTACATCCCTGTGACCTTGTAACAGCTACAATTATGTTATGCAAAATAAACAGCAAAATAAAATCATTTAGGGACTCATATTTGAATATTCCATACATACTGTTCCTGAATATGTTAGTTTCTGTTTGACCCAGGACATCATTTCTATGTAGTGCAAATAATATTCTCAACTATGTATCTTACATTTTTCACTGCATAAAATGATATGCACGTTTTGGTTTTTGTTCCTTATGTAGATGTTTGTCATAAGAAGCTTAGGGTTTAGATGTGAACTTTCTGTGTTCATGTTTTATCAATGCCAGGGTTTTCTACTTACTGTTTCAATTTTCCATTTGATTATTTTTATTTAAGGAAACACTTAGCATAGTAAATTAAGTATATACTAAACTATTTTTTCCTAGTTTCTTTTAATAAGGGGCTTAAGTGCTAATTCATATCTCTAAAATAATTATATTTTATATCTGACAAGGACAAATTATTTTAAAGGGGAAATGAGCCTTGGTGTTTGGTTTTCAAAATATGTGAATTTCCTTGACTTTTCAATCCTACGGAATTCATCTGTTGGCACTCTTCAAATAATTTACTTTTTGTTGTTGTTGACGATATACATAGCAGAACACACACCAATTCAACAATTTCTGAATTCATAGACATTGTTACATTCTTTAAGCTCTGCAACCATCCTCACCTTCCTTTTCTAAATTGTCCTCCCCCTATTAACACAAATTCACTGTCTCCTAGGTTCCTATCTAATCTTTTGTGGTATTGTCATCAATTTTACCTTATATAGATAGTTCTTAAAAGAGCATAATGCTCAAGGCATACATTCTTTACTAGTTAAGTTAGCTACTGTTTGGTTTTAAGATGACTTCAGGAGATATTTTTAATTTAAGCCTTCAAGATAATTTCAAGTCAGTAGTTTTGGAGGTTTATACAGGCCTCTGTGGTTCCAGAATGTCAAGTCTGTAAGAATTTAAAATACTGTTCTGCATTTTCTGCCTTTTGATCAGGATTCTTTTATAGAGTCTTTGATCAAAATGTTCAGTAATGACAGCTAGGCACCATATAGTTCTTCTGATTACATAGCAAAGGAGGCAACTAGTCACAGATTCCATTTTCTCCTCCTATTTTGGACTTTCCTTCTTCCTCTGTTGCTCCTGATGAATGTTGTGTGTTGGATGGCTGTTTGCAAATTTTTAAGACCTCAGGCACTACACAATAAAGTAGGAGATAGAACCAAAGCAGTAACGCAATATAAGACCAGTTAACTGGGTTGTTCTCCCCTCCACCCCCCTCCTAGGAGCTCTGGTAGCATAGTGGTTACAAATCGGGCTGCAAATCGCAAGGTCAGCAGTTCGAAACTACCAGCTGCTCCACAGGAGAAAGATGAGGCTTTCTGCTCCCATAAAGGTTTACAGCCTCGGAAACCCTGTTCAGGGTCGCTATGGGTCGGAACAGACTCGACGGCACTTAACAACAACAACAACTGGGTTGCCCCATGACACCATTACCCTAAGCCTCCAAACCAAGGACCCAGATCCCGAGAGGTGTTTTGTTGTACATAAGCAGTCTTAGCAGCTGCTCTTTTGTTGTTGTAAATCTATCGTACAACTTTTGCCAATTCAATTTTTTACAGGTGTACAATTTAAACCTCAGCAATTATATCAATCACCTGTGCAACCCAACCCATAATGTGATTTTTCCATCATCATAAACTGAAACTCAGTGCTCTATAGCAATAACCTCATATATGTATTTATGTATATGAGAAAGGATAGGTTATTGATTGACAAAGAGAACTGTCCAGAAAAGTCGTGTCATTTAATTTAATAGGCTACAGCTTTACATTAGGACTAAATTATACTTCTTTTGATTATTTGGTGGATGATAGCCACAAATTGCAGATGTCACAAAAAAATATAGAAAATTATGGTTAGAGTAGCATTTATAATAGGTTATTCTGATTTTTATTATTTTGTGGTTTTGGAATTCAATCTTTAGGGTATAGGTAAACCGATAACATATATTATCAAATAAGTGAATAAAATTCACTTTAGTACTTCTTTGTTTTTTATAAGGTTTTAAAAAGTCCTCCAGATCATGTTTTGTGGTTCCAGTGTTCATTTGTCTTTAACGTGTGTTAAATGGCATACTATTTCCCCTTTCCATATCCTGCCCCCCCTCCAGGATGGATGGGGAAAGGGGAGATGCAGCAGATGCCAACTGAGAAGCTCTAGGGGCACATGTTGCTTTTGGCTGATATTCTATTTATATACTCTAGTGAAGCAGAAAAAAAAGCAAATAAAAAAGAACAAAGGTCCTTGTTCAAAATAATCCACTATGGATATGGATGAAAGAATGAATTCTTCTAAGTTCTTTTCAAATCAAATTAGGAGACACACTGTTCTACCCACATCCTTCTTTCCTTGTTCATCCTTGGCTGTCTCATGGCTGCACCCAGGTCATTGGTGGTCACCTTCCTGGAATACCCAGCCTGCAGCTTTCTTCCTAGAGAAGACTGCTTTATCAAGCTCTGGCTCCTTCTTGAAAACTTCCTTTGATGGATCTACCTTGGGTTTCTCCTTATCCTTATCATTGTTATAAATGGGGTGGAAGAAGAGCAGGAGACAGCTGATCTGCAAATGAAAAATCCTGGGATTTTTAGGAGTGAAGTTAAAAGACCTGTATATGAATGTTTGCTTGCTCACTTGAGAACTACATATCCTTGGGCAAGTCAGTTATTTTCCTGAGTATTTTTCCTTCACCTGTAAAGCTGATCTCATAATCCAATTGTGAGGATTGAAGGTGAGGCCAGCAAAAGGTTCTTTGTAAGTTTCAAAACCTGCCTGTATCACTTTCTTTGGAATTTGATTACAGTGTTAAACTTCAATAATTTTTACATATAAAACATGTAATTATTTTTCAAAAAAACTTCTGTTTTAATACTACTATGGAGTCCTGGTGTGGTGCCATAGGTTAAGCACCATACCTCAAGGTCAGTTTGAACTGCAAGGTCGATGGTTCAAACTCATTGGCAACTCTTGGGAAACTCTATATAGGGTTGCTATGAGTCTGAACTGACTTGTCTGTACTTAGCAACAACAACAACAACAACACTGTCATGGATTGATTATACCTTAAGGAGAAAAGATTTGGGTTTTGCAGCCCATAAACTGAAGAACTGAAGAAAAAATTCAAGCCTCGACTTTCGTTATTGAAAGATTCACTGGGCAAATTATTGAATGATGCAGAATGCATCAAGAAAAGATG
>NW_006408520.1:8172461-8173972 GCF_000296735.1 Chrysochloris asiatica
GTCAGAGAAAAATAGGAAGACCCCAACAAGATGGATCAGCCAGGTGGCATCATTGATGGACTCAAGTGTGGTGGCGGTAGTGAGGTTGGCCCAGGATCGGACATTGTTTGGTTCTGCTGTGCATGGGGTCGCTATGAGTCGGTTCCGACTCGATGGCACCTGACAACAACAACAAACTTGATATCAGCTCAATTTCATATTTCTTTGCCAAAGATAAGTGATTTTATATTATGCCTAATCATATAACTGGTATGGCGCTGTGGGCTAATGTGTCAGTCATTTGAACTGCAAGGTTGGTGGTTCAAGCTCCCTAAACCCTGTACAGGGTCACTATGGGTCAGAATCAACTTGACAGCACTTAACAACAACAACATATAACTTTGGTTTGTTGTCATTGTTAAGTGTCATTGAGTTGGTTCCAACCCATAGCGACCCATAGGGTTTCTGAGGAGCAGCTGGTGAGCTTGAACTGCCACCAACCTTGCAGTGCAAACAGCTTTGCAGTCTGACCCACAGCGCCACACCAGGACTTTAGGTGAGGCGAAATCCCTATATCTTAAGAGGCATATCTTTTTCATCTGATACTCAAATATAAAAGTAATTGTTCTGTTCTGATTTCCCAATGAGGACCTAAATAAAAATTTTGAACTCCAAACACTGATATATGGTAATCAAAACTCTTGGGTTTTTTTGAAATCATAGTTGTAAATGTCAGATTTCCATTGCCAGTAATGAATGAGTTATATTAGATCAATACTTCTCTAGAAAAATCCTGTAAATTTCATAAAAATTAGGTACCTGAAGGCCTCAGAGTGAACAGTGGTAGGAAGATATGGTGAGGCATCTACACTCAGGGAAGTAAACATTAATAAATAGAAAATGGAAAAATGATAGGTAAAATTACTGAACCTGAAAGCTGATTCTTTAGAGAAATAAAACCTTAGTAAATTTATTAAATCTGTATGAAGAATTTAGTATCAAGACTGGAGGAAGACTTATTAACAATCTGCAGTATGTAGATGACACTATTTGCTTTCTGGAAGTAAAGAGGACTTAAAATACTGATGAAGATCAAAGACTACAGCCTTCAGTATGGCTTGTAAAGAAACCAAAAATTCCCTACAATTGAGTCAATAAATACCATCTTGATAAATGGAGAAAAGATTGAAGTAGTCAAACTTCATTTTGCTTAGATCCACAATCAACACTCATGGAAGCAGAAGTCAAGAAATCAAATGACATTTTGTATTAGGCAAATCTCCTGCCCAAACTGCTTTAAAGTATTAACAACAAAGATAACAGTTTAAAGATTTAAGGTGTGCCTGACCCAAGCCATGGTATTTTCAGTCACCTCAGATATGTGTGGAAGTTGGACAATGAATAAAGAAGACTGTAAAATAATAGAATAATTTGAATTATGATGTTGGAGGAGAATATTGAAAGTACCTTTCATACAAATTATTATTTCATACAAATTATATGCTGGAGAAGACTATTGAAACTGCCAAAAA
>NW_006408520.1:8175141-8229450 GCF_000296735.1 Chrysochloris asiatica
TTGAGCTGTCCTTTGAAGCTTTCTGCTCATTTACTTCCTCACTTCTTCCAGTCTCTTTAGCTTCTCTATGCTCAAGAGCTAGTTTCAGAGTGTCGTCTGACATCTACTGTGGTCTTTTCTATCTTTTTAATAAACTATGCTTTCTTCATGGGTGGTATTCTTGATATCATCCCACAGCTTCTGTGGTCTTCTGTCATTCATGTCTAATGCATCAAATTTGTTCTTGAGATCATCTCTAAATTCAGGTGGGATATATTCAAAGTCATAATTTGCCTGTCATGGAGTTGTTTTAATTTTTTGTTGTCTTGAGCTTGCATATGAACAATAAATGATGTTACCAAGGCCGTATTTTCCAACTGCCGATTCTTCCTTTTTTGTTTCCAACATTTTCATTCAATAACCAGTAATTATCAATGCATATTTTATTGATTGCCTGTTTTATAAATGTCAGACTAAAGAAGTTGGTACAATTCTTCAATTTTATTTGGTTTTAGTGGTTGGTGTATAGATTTGAAAAATAGTGGTATTAACTGGCTTTCCTTATAGGCACATGGACATTATCCTGTCATAGACATCACCGTACTGCAATGCTCTTTTTGATGATGAATACAATGCCATTCCTCTTTAGTTTGTTGTTTCTGGAATAGAAAACCTTATGATTGATAGATTCAAAATGTCCAGTACCAGTCTATTTCAGCGAGCACTAATGTCTAAGGTATTGATCTTTATGTGTTCCATTTCATTTTTTATGACTTCCAATTTTTTGAGATTCATACTTTGTACATTCCACATTTTGATTATTAGTGAATATTTGCAGTGGTTTCTTCTCATTTTGAGATGTGTCCCATTAGCAAATTAAAATCACAAAAGTCTTGTTCCCTCCATGTCATTAAGACCAACTCTACTTTGAGGAGGCAACTCTTCCGCAGTTTTATTTTGAGTTCCTTCCAACCTGAGGTGCTCATCTTCTGGCACTATGTTGTTGTTGTTGTCTACCACGAGTGATCCTTCTGGTATTTTAAATAGCAGTGGCATAGCTTTCAGCATCACAGCAACACACAAGCCACCGTACTATGACAAACTGATAGATCAGTGATGGCTCCCACAGTTTACAAGGCTAGAAATTCATATTCAGGGCACCAGCTCTAGGGAAAGGCTTTCTTTCCCTGTCAACTCTACCCTTTGAAACTGAGGCCTCTTTGGTATCTGTGCTTCATGTCTCTTCATCTTCTGCTTCTTGTTTTCTTAGCCTCTCATGCCTTTTGGGCTGGCCTGGCCTCTTCCCTTCTTGGACAAATGTTATAAAGCTTTTTAACTCCTACCAGTGGGATCCTGGAGCCTCTCCATTCCACCAGGAAGCCTCTGACTGAAAGGCATTCAGCTCTTTTGCTCTGTTGGCTGACTCCCACACCACCTTACACTTGTCTCCTGGTTCTTCTGCTACTGTTTTTTGCTTCTGTTTCTTGCTCTCTGTGTCATCTCCAGTGCTACAACTCTTCTCGCTTTAATCTGAGTTCTCACCTAATTGCCTCTGACATCCAATAGTCTCTTCAAGGCAATGTAGACTTTTTTTTTATTGTTGTTGGGAAGTGCTGTCGAGTCAGTTCCGACCCATAGTTACCCTGTATAGGGTTTCCGAGGAGCAGCTGGTGAGCTTGAAGCACTGACCTTGCAGTTCAAATGGCTTTGCAGTCTGGCGCATTAACCCACAGCGCAACACAAGGACTCCAGATTTTTACTATTAGATACTTAAAACTCTTCCTGACTCTACTCATTACCTAATTCCAAAATGCTTCCATACTTTAGGTATCTGTTAAAGCATCACCCCTCTGCTGGTACCAAATTACATCTTCTGTGAGAGTTCACTGGTTTAGATAATTAATCAATCAATCTCTTGTGCAAAAAAATCCAAAATAATTGATATAGCTACTCTGTCCTCAAGAGGGGCAGCAAAACTTCCTACTTCTTAAGTGTGAGCTGCACACAATCATTTCCTTCCAAAAAATACAACAGACATTGAGGAAAGTAATTTTACAGTGGAGAAACCTGACAAATGATACCTCAGTCAGGTGATCAAGGTCAACATGAACAATCAAATCACGCTTCTGTGATATCAATATCTGTATCCTTGAAATCATGTGATGAAAATGGCACTTCACCTCTGTGGTCTTCCTCCCCTAAACCCGTAACACCAGTCTAATAGTGAGAAAAACATCAGACACATTCCAATAAAGGAGCATCCTACAAAATAGCTGACCAGTCTTCAAAATTGTCATTGCTATAAAAAACAAAGTCTATGAAACTGTCACAGGAGTCTAAAGAGACATGACAATTAAATGTAATGAGGTCTCCTGGATGGGATCCTGAAACAGGAATAGGATATTAGGTAGAAACTCTGGAAATCAGAATAAACTATAAACTTTATTAATAATAATATATCTCTATTGGTTCATTAAAGAGCCTTGCTGGCACAATGGTTAACAAAAGCTAACCAAAAAGTTGACCATTTGAACCCACCAGGTATTTTTTACTAATTGCTTTAGAATGTTTGGAGATACATTATTGTGCACAGGTCATCCACCTAACAACAAGGAGCTTTATGGGAAGCCAGATAGGTCCCATGGTAATGTTTAAAGAGACCCACATATCCTGCAACCAGAGGGCACACTGTGATGAAAAGGAGAACCACGTTTTAATCATGAGGGTGGGAAAGTTACAAAGGAATGTGCAGGTTTGATAGATTACTTTTGCTAAAGTCAGAGGGGTATGTTTAGACCTGGAATGGGGAAAACTGAGTGAGCCTATCTCAGAAATTTGAATTTCTGGATATTCCAAAACATTCTGGGTTAGCATCCACAGTCCCCCTCCCCTTCAGGAGAACTTACAGTCCCCCTCAGCGTTCACTTTTTCACCTCTGATAACTAACACCAGGTCATAATCCCTGTCGGGAAATTCTGTTTCTACCCTCAAACAGACTATTCACTGAAAGACTTGCAGGATTGGCGTAATATGAACCTGCAAGATCTACGGAAACGCCTGAGAGTAACTCTTGAGGATGTTGGGTGGAGGGAAATGTACTAATGCAGACAAGGAGAGAGTTAAATGGCAAAATTCCCACAAATTAGGATTAAATATCATGGCAAGAATATGTGGAATTGGCACTAATGTGGTGCTACACAGTTCCCTGAAATTTGACACAACGGTCTATAGTGAGTGGGGGAGATGTTGGAATGATCTTGGTGGTGGTGTTAAGTGCCAGTGAGTCAGTTCGGACTCATACTGATCCTGTGTAATGAGGCTGTAAATCTTTGCAGGAGCAGAAATCCTCATCTTTTTGCCATGTAATGTCTTACGGGCTCGAACTGCAGAACTTGTGGCTAGCAGTCCAATGCTTATCTTGCAGAGTTGCTGTGCTCCCTGAGTGCATAGTAGTTTCTTTGAAAGTTATTTCTTCTGGGCATCTTTGAATTGGCTTAAAATTTCCTGTCACAGGCTCCAGTAAGGTCAATGGTGGTCTTGGAACCAGGAAACTCCTACAGAGTGATTTTTAGATGCAAAGGCAGGAATGCAAACAGCCTACTCCAGTCCCACCCAGGTTATGGTTACTCACCCAGAGACAGTTGGAGGTCTGATCACTTTTTCTGAAAAATTCCAGATTGACTCAATCACACACCCAATAACAAAATCACTGCACGTGGGAGTGTGAAGTTTATCTTTGACCTATTAAATCCACAAGTCCATCTTCGCCTTTCTCTCTGTACTTTCCGTCAGTCCAAGTCCCTCATGAATTATAAGGAATGACCTTAGCAGAGTATTAAGGAAAGGGTCAAAAGTCTCAAAAATTGGAGATGTTAGAATGATTTATTAAAGAGAACAGAGACCCTCTCAGTGAGGTTTAGAGTATGTTCCCTTCACTAAAGCAATGGGGGAAAGTATTGGAAAGAAGGGTAATTTACATCTTTGAGAAGCTTAGTGGTGGCCAGGGTTGCCCATTGGAGATTTTGCCATGGAATTAGGATTTCTGGTATCAACGGAGTAATAGAGTTTTGCATAGCATAAGTCAGGTGGCATTGTTTGTAGTTCTATAACAGGAAACAAACCTGATTGTGGCAATGGCAAATGAACCATTGAAAGGCAGCTGGCTGGGGTATTGCTGGATGTGTATAACTGGAAAATATCAATTAGCAATCCCACCCCAGTTTCCAAACCTGACCCAGAGTCCATAGATTGAACAGGTGAGAGGGCACAAAACACAGTACAACCCATAGCTCAGATCTGATCTCTTAAGAAGACTACTGGAAGGTAATAAACAAACACATAATAGTTTACATGAGTGGTTTGGAGCCCTGGTGTGGCACTGTAGGATAAGCACTGGACTGCTAACCTCAAGGTTGACAATTCAAACCCACAAGCTGCTACTATGAGTTGGAAAGTCCTTGAAAGCACTCAACAACAATAACATGATTGGTTTAGCTGGGGTGCTCTTTTATTTACTTACTTATATTTAAGGGAAAACTGGCAGATGGTGGGAGAAGTTAATGCTAACCAAAGGCTGGAAGTTGGAGTCCACCTAGATGTGGCTCAGAAGACAGACCTGACAATCTACTTCTGAAAAATCAGTCATTGAAAACCTTATGAAGCACATTGCTACACTTACACATATGGGGTCTCCATGAATTAGAATTGACTCGGTAGGTAAAGTCATGACTCTTCCAATTCCCAAAGAGTAACTTTTCATCCAAATGCCACTAACAAATTCTAATTTCTTCAATTGTCAATATTGATATTGTGGATGAAGAAAGGAGTATGTTTGGGGGATGCAGTAATTTGGTACAGCTGTAAAACCTGCAAAAGCCGGAACCCGTGTAAGATAGAAATCTGTCGGAAAAGGAAAACTCAAAGATTTCCCACTAACTAGAGAGTGAATGACTGCTGACCTTGCTCTTCAAACCGACATTGCAGTCCAGCACATTAACCCTCAGCACTACACCTGGACTCCAGAGAATGAATGAAGTGTGCTGACTGTGTTCTGTCAAAGGCAGAACACTTGTGAGACCTGGGAAAAAGAGGCTGGCCTGTCTAGTTCAAGCTCTCACAGTTTTCTCTGTATTTGTCATTGAGTTAGAGACTTATTAAACATCTATTTTATGCTATAAAATATGAAAGTCTCTTGGGTTAGTATACAGATGAATAAAACAGTGTTTGTCTTTAAGTCGGCCCTTAGCACAAGCTTCTACTCTAGACTTCTACCTTTACTTCCTGGCCATTCCTTTTTCTCCTTCAAGAGTCATCCTGAACACCACCTTTCTGTGAAGCGTTCATTTATCTTCTAAGGCACAATATTGTTCCCATAGCAATTGAATGCCTTTACTATTATGGTATAATTGGTTATGTATTTGTTTCCCCTGCTAAACTAATGTAAACTTTACAAGACCAAAGACTGTACAAATTCATGTTTGTGTGTCTAATGGTTAGTTTAGTGCAGGGAATGTAGTAGATGGTCAACAAGTGTTTATTGAATTAGATGGAGCTGAACTTATCGACCAGCTCCTTAGAATTCTTGCAAAAGAGTGTTAAAATTATGCTGTGTATTACACTGGCTCATAGGAATATTGTCTTAGGAATGAGGTATTTCAGACATTAGTTTTAATATTAGGATGGCTAACTTGTTGATATGAATTGGCCAAACATTAGGTAAACAGGTTTGTGTTTTTTGAGAATATGTGAAGTTGACATAAGGTCTCAAGGTCAGAATTAGTCGTTGCACTATGGAGCTCTGGTAGCGTAGTGGTTACGAATCGGGCTGCGAGCCTCAAAGTCAGCAGTTCGATACTACCAGCTGTTCCGCAGGAGAAAGATGAGGCTTTCTGCTCTTGTAAAGATCTACAGCCTCAGAAACCCTGTACAGGGTTGCTGTGAGTTGGAACTGACTCCACGACACATAACAACAACAACAACTATGGAGACCTATTGAATTCAGTGATAAACACATGATAATTTTAGAGAAACGAATATACCACTTACCACCTGTGAAGACTTCACTATCAAGATAATCCAAATCCAGTTCTAAACTCTGAGGATAACTACTGCATGCACCTTTGGGGTCTGTGCAAAGATGTATAGTTTCTACCAAACCAGTTCAATTGGTTCTCAGATGGAGGATGTGGTTATTTTGTTGATTTGGGATGACATACTTGTCCAAGTAAAAGATGAATATTTCTGCTGAGAGGTACCATGGCTTACTGATCTTTTGACATTTGATTAGCAAAGTTCGATGACAGTTTATACAATACAGTCAGGCTGTTTTAAACAACTTTATTCTTAATTTTAACAAGCTCTTATTAGAAATGCTTTGGTATCAATACAATAAAAATATGCTGGTTTTCTTCCCCCCACTGAACCATGTCAAGTAACTGGAAAGCCAAGCATTTTTTATTCTCAGCTTTTTCAGGAATTTTCACAATTAATAGCTACTGCTTATTCACATGGCTTAGTATAGGTATTTGCCATAAGTTTTCAGATTTCAGGATAACGAAACAAAAATATTCAGAAGAGAAATTTGCAAACTTAGTTTCTTCTCCAAAGGATGTTTACATAGATGGTACACGTCTCAGATCACTTTTTTCCCCAGCTTTGCCATTCTCATCCTTAAAGCTGAAAATTAAAGAAAAAAAAGTTATTAACAAAAGCCTTAATTATCACTCAAAATGACCATTTCATAGAATGCAGGAAGTTTTAGAACATACCTCAGATGATTTTATCCAGCAATGTGAGCATTGTTTTAGTAGCACAAAGAGTAGAAATAATAAACTATGGTTAACTTAGGGTAGAAGCAGGTTCAGAACTAGAAGGAACCTATTTCTATAAAGATTAGAAAAATTAGTAGAACAAACAAAAAACATTAGTTAGGTAAATATAGGATTAGTGTAGCACTTTATACTATTGTACATTCCTCTAGGTTAATGATTTCTTTTGCATATTTCTGAGTTATATATTATTAAAAAAAGAAAAAAAGGCATTGGCACTTTTTGTGATGGCTGCTTGATTGTTTACCTTAGCAAATTTGGTTATCCCAGGGGATTCCATCCTTGGAGTAGAATGACCAAACAGATTTATGAATGCAAGAATATGAACTAGTAATTTAGATTTGAGGTTATTATAAAATACCTTTGTCAAGATGTGTAGATGATGTATAGGTATCCTTTCAAATGATAAATATATCTTTTTTGAGCATATTCCATTGCTAATGATACACTGGATAGAGCAATCATTTTTTTAAAATGTATGTTTCTAACTTTTAACACTTTGCTGGTGCACTGGTATTGGCACTGATCATTACATTCACGTGTAATATGGCCCAAGAACCAGCTATTAAATTGATTGCACAGTTTGATTTAATGAAAAACAACAAAGGAAGGGGGGACATGAGCCCTAATTTCTTAGTCATATATTCATTGTCTGTTAACAAAGGAACGATCTTATTTCAAAGAAGCTCTTTTTCACAAATATGAGAAGGCACAGGTATTTTTATTGAATGGGATTCAAAACTGAACAACACAATGATCAAATTTATTGTCATTCTAAGTATATGAGATATTTTCATTTAAAGGAACTTTAAAAGCCTTATTTCCCTTGGTACTGCATGAGGAATGATTATGTATAATGAGAGGTCCAAGAATATTCCCTTGAATTTAGGATTGATTGGAAGAATTTTCTTTGCTCTCAAGAAGAAAATTTCTATTCCTAGGAGATGGTTGATGAGAAATCTAAGGAGAGGACTCTGGTTCCATAGGAGGATGTGAACTGAGGGCAGAAGGCAAGGCTTCATACAATTTCTACTCCTGGATTTCAGGGACCTCTGCCTTGTCCATGCAAAACAAACAAACAAACAAACAAACAAAAAACACCAAAACACAACAACAACAACAAAAACCCCCCAGCAGGGGATAAGTTTGTTTTAAGGAACTTTTTAAAGGACTCTATTAAGGAAGGGGCAAATCCTTTCTCCTACAATTACTCCTCACCTTGAGATTCAGTAAATTAGGCACATCCTGGGTGCCATGGTCATTCATTGAAGTTCTTGAAGACATTCTGTATTAGAATATCCTCAGGACTGGGTAATCTAGTGAATCACTGTTCTATTTTTAATTTTTTTTCCAAGGGAAAAAGTGTTCAGGATTGTCTAGTATTCTTTTCCTCAGGCCTACTGCAAATAGTTGGTGTGGGTTCTTTGTAGATGTGTGGGACCAGAGAATGACGGCACTGAGAAGATCACTAGGTGCAGCTGCTAAAAAATTAGAGTCATCTAGCTCTCCCCTTTACTTCTCCTTTCTGTTCTTCTGTGATCCCTGCATCCTCCAATTCAGACACATAGTTTTGTGCGGTTGAACTTGGTCAAAGAATGCTTTCCTCCTGGTTCCCAGTATTCCTTGGCTCCTAACAGCTACCTCAGACTGGCAATTTTGGCACTAATAGCATGTAAATACCCTAGGTGAGGTTATCCACCTCTTCATCCTGAAATGCCACCGACATCTCTAAAGGGAGAGAATAGAGCTGGAAGGAAAATGTCCAAGAATAGTTTGATGAAGACTGCTAAACAAAGCTAGTTGTGTTAGTTAATGGGGCTAATCATTCACAGTAAAAACTTGATGTCACTCAATAGTATAAGCGTCTGGCACTGAACTCTACCTTAGAACAAGGCCACATTATGTTTACATAAGTAGATGGACATACCTGTCTAAATTTTCCTGTTATGTGTTAACCTGCTCCAAGTTTTGACTAAAAAATCAATTTTTCTGTCTTTCTTCTTCATGCTTTTTCCTCAAATTAAAAATAGCTCTTAGGTTAGGCTTTGAAAAACCATACCTATACTAAAGGAAAAGAGATGAATAATTCTTAACTATTATACCTACAGTAATATTTATATTTAATAAGGGACTTATACCACAGACAAAAGAAATGACCTGAAATGGTAAATATTCAAGTGTTACAAGTATATTTTTTGGGGCATGGGGAGCTCAACCTACTTATTGCTTGTCGAATTGAGGTGTATAGTTAACCATAAAACTTGATTTTTTTGGGGGGTGGAGGGGGAACAGGAATATAGAATAATATGATAGAAGGCAAGGAATTTGGAGCATTCTGTTTGCAAGATGGTTTGATTGATAGTACAGAACTTTGTATTGTTACTTTGTCTGGAATAGGTTTTCCTGTTTTCATTATTTTAGTTCAGTGGTATGATTAGTGTTGTCTGGAAACATTAGTCACTTCCTGTCTTTTTCCATGGGTAAATATGTTGACACTGTTAAAGGAGAAGGAATAAGGGAGTTCCGAAGGCGCTGGCTAACATCCAAATTCAAAGAAGAAAGGTTTTATAGCAGGTAATGTAGTTGCTTTGTGACTGCTCTTGACCGTAAAGAGTGTGCCCCTATTTTCTAAGTCTTTTGTGTTGTTTCTAAAATGAATGTAAGATGCAAAGTTGAGGAGCAAATAAAACTCATTCTTAAACTGGAAAGAACCTTTCAGTCTTTGAAGGTTTTCATTGTGGGGACACATCATTCAACTCTGATTTAAGAAGATAATATAAATGCACACTTCCTGAGAGTCTAGCTAGATAGTCTTCAGATAATTAAATTTGCAATTGAATATGCTTAAGCAAAATAGTTTAAAAATGCAGTAGAATCTATTTTATTGCATTATTGGTAGCCCCATAGCACGTTTATGGGTAGTAAAAGCAGAGACCTTCCTGAATTGTGCAGGTACTACTATACTTCTATCAGTTCTGTTTGCTGGATTGATTAGGATTTAATACTTATTGCTTCTTAATGAGAATTCTTCCTTTAGAGACACTTAAAATGGCTATCTTTTTCAAACATCTAGAACATGTATGTCTGGGTAATTTTATTTATGTCTTTAGCCAAGATAAGTATGTTGTTGTTGTTATGTGCTATGGAGTTGGTTCCGACTCTTAGCGACCCTGTGCAGGGTTTCCAAGGCTGTAAATCTTTACGGGAGCAGAAAGCCTCATCTTTCTCCCACGGAACAGCTGGTAGTTTCGAATTGCTGACCCTGAGGTTAGCAGCCCAATTTGTAACCACTATGCTACCAGAGCCATTATAATAGATTGTGTCAGGTCCTTGTTTAGTCTTTATCAATGATAAGTAGAATAAAATATTCAAGTGATAACAAGGAATCTAAAATTGATGAGCTTACACTTTTGTGGAAAAAAAAAAAAGTGTTATTTTCCTGTCAGTGTTTTAGTTATGAAACTGTAAAAATGAAAATACAAATAGATAGAAAATAGAAAAAAATAATTTTGCTAAACTGAACAAGATTATGCAGTTAAAAGTTGTAGATTATGCAAAGTGAAGTGACATGCTATTTTAAAATGTAGACAAAATAAGGAAATAAAGTTAATAGGACTATAAAAGTATGGAGAAACAAGATGTAGCAAAATAGGTAAAATATTCAGAAAATAGAATTTGTGTTTTTTTTCTTGTGAAATTAAGGCAATTTGTTAATGTGTATAGAAAGTTTAAATCACAGTGAGTCACAAATTATTAGTTAGTTTTAGATCCTCATGGGAAAAAGAAATGATATCAATGATCCAATATTACTTGCCCAAATACATTCAAATACAGTATACCATACTATGACAGAAGAAGGATTTCAAGTTTCTAAGGTAAACTCATGTCATATCCAAATAAGGCAACAGTTGATTTTCTGTTTCTTTACCTTTTGTAGTAACAATCACTTATGGTGATAATAATTCAGATCAGCACTAATAAGAATATTTTTATGTACATTAGTCAAAGAGATTGTCACATGACTACACAGCAGTGGCACGTCTTGTTACTTTTATTATCTTTATTACCTGTTAAGGATGGATCCTCAGTCCCATCTCCAGCAATCTGAACATCAAGCTGAGAATGGTGGGCAGGGCTGCCTAAGCTTTCATCTTGTTCCTTCAAGGATATGGAATTTTTGTGGGGAGATTTATTGTTTGTGTTTTCATGGGGACTAACTTCTGATCTCTTTCTAGGAAGTGGCGTTGGCTTGGCAGGCTGGTAAACTTGACTGTAGGGGCCAATGGGATGGTAGGATGGTTTTCCAGCTTCTTCACCATCCTCTTCATCATCAATCACAACCAGTTCAGCGTGGATGATTCCGTCATAGCCTGTCAGAAGCTTCTTTTCCTCTTCATTGTCTTCTGCCTGCTGATAACCCATGAAAATCATAGTTACTGGCTCCTCATCCCCCATGTCAGGAGGCAGGGAATGAACAATGTTATATTTAACATCTTCCTCATCCTCCTCGCAAGTGGGTGAAGAAGCCTGGGCCACTGACTTCTCAAGTCTTGTTTTGCTGGGGCTCAGTCTTGCCTTGGGAGAGGGTGCATGTTTGTCCTGCATTACATTAGAGTCTTCCCAAGGAGTCATAAGCCTCGTTTGTGGAGTGTGAGGTCTCTCCTCTTGTTGTTGACTTACTGATCGAGGATGAGGTATTGGACGAATGGGGCTGAGATGATTGAAGTTGTTGCCTCTTTCCTCTGAAAGTCCATTGTCCATATTGTGTATGGATTCATTTACATTATTGCTCAGTCCATTAACTTTAATCATCATCCTTTCTTGAAAGCTTGATCCAGGGTTTACCTTTTCTCTCTGTGGAGTTGTAGGTCTGCAAAATGGGTTAGCATATACAGGCTCATGATACTCTGTTGGGGATTTAGAGTTTCTCTCTGAGGCTTGTCTTAAAAGTTCCTCTACCTCAACTGGTGCTAGATCATCATTGCCATTGTATGCTGCGCTGTGATTAGAGCTTACCGCATACACTGACTTCTGTCCATCATCATAAACTTTTATTCCTGTACCTTTGAAGTCATCTGATGGGAGGGGTATTGAAGACAGAACTGTGCTTTCTCCAGTCTTCAAGTCTTTTTCAACTTTAATTTCCATGGCATACAAAGCTGTTAAGAGACAAATTTGACCTTTGATTTAACTTTTACTCATAAATCAGCCTACTTTCACCGTGTTGATTTTTATATTGAATATACCTTTGGGGTGTGTGTGTGTGTGTGTATGTGTTTAATGTGAGATGTTATCTTAAAAAATCTGATCTTAATCCTTAATTATATAACAACCAACATTTTAATGACAAGGGTTTTTATGTAAGCATATAAGGAATTACTGAGAAACAAAAGAGATTGGAGAAGAGAAACTTATGGTTCTAGAGCATATGGACTATCTTTGAGGGAACCAAATGATAGCCTCTTTCCAAATAATAAACCCAAGAAAACAGATTTACACTCCTTTGCATTACTCAACAGGAGGAGTTTCTTTCTTTCTTTTTTTTTTTTTCAGTTAAGAAGACTATGCTGCACTATGTATTACAATGGGTCCTGGTATGGCACTGTATAATTAGCACTGGACAGCTAACTACAAGGTTGGTCATTCAAACCCACCAGTTACTCCTCAGAAATCCTATACAGTGTTACTAGGAATTGGAACTGACTGGATGGCACTTAGCAACAACAACAATGCATTATAGCAGATAAAATGCTTCATTCTATTTTATTGACCTACTACATCTTTGTGTCACAGGCCAGCAACCTGTTCAAATTACAAAGTATTCTAAACTTTTCACAATAGGAATTTAACTTAAATGTAGAAGCGGTATTGAAGAGGAAGGGAGAAAGCTAGAATACATGCTTTTCTTTTTGCCTTTTGTTTGTGATCATTTTTACCACCAGTTTCACGTAGGGAAAGGCCTAAAAATAAAGCAGTAAGTATTAGCTGTGCTGAAACAATTGTTCTGAGAGAGCTGGTTGATTTGGGAGAAGCTGGGATCTGATTAGGAGTCCTGGTGGTGTAGTTGTTAAGTGCTCAGTTGCTAATTGAAAGGTTCATGGTTCAAACTCAGCAGACACTCTGAGGGAGAAAGCCCTAATATCTGGGGGTGAGAGAAGGCTGGGCTGTGTGGGCAGCTGGGATCTAAACTGTATAGGGAAGAGAAGTTGAGATTTCCATAGGATGCAGGTTGAATTTTTATCCACCACACAACCTGGTGACCGAAGTGCATGATCTTAGTTTTCTCTAGACTGATTTGTACAGCACTTCTCTGCTTTATTTTTCTTTTTAGCATTTCCACTAACATGATGTATTTATTTGTCTAATTTTTTTTATTACCTAGAATGTCTGTTCCAATGGGGGTGGTGGGGGTGGATTTTTTCTGTTGTATCTACCATTGTAATTTTAGTTTTAGACTGAGCTAAACATATAGAGAAGTCCTGGTGTGGCGCTGTGAGTTAATGCACCAGACTGCAAAGCGGTTTGAACTACAAGGTCTGTGGTTCAAGCTCATCAGCCGCTGAGTTGGTTCTAACTCATAGGACTCCATTGAAATGCTAATTCAATGAAAATCATCCTTACATGGCATAAAATAATGCCCATACTTCCTGGTATGGCACTGTGGGTTAATGTGCTGGACTGTAAGGTCGGTTTGAATTGCAAGATTGGTGGTTCAAACTCATCAGTTGACCCTCAGAAACCCTATACAAGGTTGCTGTGAGTTGGAACTGACTTGAAGGCACTTAACAACAATCTTTCCCAAAGGAATAGTTTCATTGACAAAAAGAATGTTTGTAACTCAAAATTTTGTCTCTAGGTGGAATGTGTTGGGAGAAATGTTTTGAGCAGAGAACCTTTTAACAGTTCCACCTTTCCTTCAGGCTGTTATCTTTTCCTTCCTACCTATTCTGTTGTTATTGTTAAGTGTCACTGAGTTGATTCCAACTCATAACAATTCTACAAAAGGGCTTCTGAGGAGCAGCTGGTGGGCTTGAATTGCTGACCTTGTTAACAGTCCAATGCTTATCCTACAGCACCACACCAAGATTCCTACTTTACTAGGAAATAAAATACATGGAATAAATACTATAATCCTATTATCCTTATTCATATAAATGACTCATATACCTCGTGAAACTGTAAAGTGGGAATTGTTGCTTAATTTGGAAGATAGACTATCACAGCAAAGTCGTAAAATCTGAAACTGAGAGCATTCCACTGAACACAGATATTTCATACCTCTTCTATTTTGTTCATCATCTTCTGTTCCTTCATTTCTTTCCTTCCTTAACCTGGAAGGTATGTAGGATTTTGGTAGATCAGGGATATTGGCATAGATGTCTTCAATTGACTCTAAAATTAATGTTAGTTCAAAATACATTTAGAATACATTTACAATAATGGGAAACATTTCAGTGGGCTTATCCAAAATATGTTGATTACCCATAAAATAGGCTGTTCAAAAGCATACCTCCTGATGTTTCTTCTTTTTCCACTTTCACAGACTGTAAGAAAAAGAGAATTCTCTATGATTATTACATTTAAAAAATAAATTATAAATGTGGATATGCTTCACCAAATTACAGTCATGCACCACATAATGTTTGTTTGAGCAACATCTGACCACTTATATGTCTGTGGTCCCAACCCTCAGAAAGCCTATTAGTAACCTAAGATACACACAGTAGTTTGTAGTAACAAATTGATGTTACTTTGTGAAACATATCAAAACATCACCATTATTATTAAACTATTATTAGGTTTAAACTATTTTAGAGTATCTGGAAACGTTTCTTTAATGTATTTTTTTATGCATAGAAAATTATACTATGTACGAAGACAAATATTTGACTAACTGATATTAGATATGAATCGTACCTGTTTTGATTTTCATACAAATTCGACTTAAAGACAGATTTGGGAATGGAGCTCATTTGTAATCTGGGAACTGCCTATATGTAGTATGCTGTTTACACAACATCCAAATCTGGCTTGTATAACAAGCACTGAACTGCAAGGTTGATTTGAACTGAAGGTGGTGGTTCAAACCCACCAGCCATGCCTTAGAAACCATATAAGGATTGCTATGGGTCGGCACCAACTTGACAGCACTTAACAACAATAACAACAACAACAGATCACGTAACGTCCTGTTTTACAAAACATATTCTGGACCTCAAGCAATGAATGACTGTATACACAAGGACTCATTTTAGAAGGAATCATAGTATTAATATTAGTCAGTGCTTACCCTTATTATGTCTTCTGTTGTACGCTCAACTGATTTCAGTTTCTTTAAAATTGCCTCCTCATTGGTTGAGATTTGCAGTTCAGCCTTTTCAAGACCCTGGATCTCTTTCTCAAGCCTGACAACAAAAACATACACTTTTTATTGCTTATGACAGTAGAAATACAGGGTTCTCGAATATATCTTCCCCTTAAGTTTCAAGGAAACTTTACATGAACACTGCTAGAAAACTTCTCAGAACATACAATACAGCACGAATCATCTACTTATACATGACTCTGATTTAACACTTTCAAGTTCTTTGTTGTTGTTTTGGATACAGAGAATTTTTAGGTAAAGTATTTGATCCTTGTTCCATTTTCTTCAGTGCTATTATTAATGTTATTTCCAAAGGAAGTAGACCAATTTATTTTATGTAAAGACTTAAGTTTAAGTCTTGAACCAAAATGATATGTTTGTAGTTTTGATGTAGTTCACTGATTTTTTTAAACCCAAGTCATCATACAAAATATTTAAAGAAAACATTATAATTATTAAACTTGATTTAAAAATGGTAGCTATTCAGCACCTAAAAATCCTATGTAATCCTAACAGGAAAATGAGACTTTGATTTGTTTAATTTTACAGTTTCCTAGTATTTGTGCCATATTAACTTTTGAGTACAGTGAAAAGATGGGGAAATGGACAAAAATTTAGTATAGCTGCTTCAATTGCTCATAAAGATGGCATATTCTAACAAAAGAATTGAAACACATGACCTGACAAAATGCCAAGAAGGTTATAAGGACAAAGGGACAAACATTTCAAATTAGACTGTTGGAAACATTCTCAGTTGGTATGTTCACCAGTGTATGGCTGCATGTCAGATATAAATTAACTCCAGGGGGCAGCATCATGACCTCCAAGCTGAATAAGACAACCACTGGCATTCACAAAGTTTGCAAGGCTGACCTTTGGCAGCCAAGAAACACACGTAGTTTCTCAATCAAATACCCTAAGCTCTAAAATCAGCTGCCTTAGAGGACGGCTGATTAGATATAGCAACTGGTCCAGGATATGACAGCTGTGGATACAAGTGTCAGACTAAGATAATTGTCAGTTTCCTTGGCTTTCTTCTTGAAGATGATCATGGGCCTGGTGGCATATGAATTCTGTGGTATTGTCATACTCTGTACCAATAAAATCCTGGTTTGTGGTATCTTCAACTATTTTCCTATTCATTGCTTCCATTTCAAAGTTCTATCTTTGCTGTTGCCTCTGGCTATTGGAAGGTAGTCACTTGAGCTGAGCAGGTTTGCTTGCATATCACAGAACTCCATAGCATCCCTGATTTTTTAGAAGTTACTGGGTTGCTGCTCTATTAAAGTCCTCCATGGCCATGATAGCACATTTTCCTATCAACAGAGTTGAGAAGATAGACATTAGTCCACTTCAGTGTAAAGTTCTCAACTGAAAGTAATACGTATGCATTCTTTTAAAAAAATGTTTTTCATTAAAGTGGCCTTTTTATTGTGATTTGAGTGAAAGTTTTCAGAGTAAATATGGATTCTATTCTATTTCTGCTACTCACTACTTGTGAGAGCCAATTTCATGTACCTCTTTGAAACTGAGCTTTGTACAATAGACTAATAGTATCTGCCTTATCTACTCATATACAAATTTGGTGAAGCTAAGAAGAGATGATTTATATAAAAGTACATTGAATATGGCTGATATCAGATGTAATAAATCATTATGGTATAATGCTGAGGCTTTCTCCTTTCAGCTTCTGTTCTTTTACCTGATATGCATGCTACAAATATGCTACAATAGGGACTTTTTGGTAGAAAACAAGTGGGTTCAAATCACTGTTGCAAGCAACTCTGGGACCTCAGGATTCTGTGGAATCAGATGGACTTAAATTTGAGTCATGATTCATTTCTGACCTTCCTTGGGACCTTGGACAAGTCGGCAGACCTCACAAAGTCTCCTTGTCTTGATTCACTCTTTAAAAAATATTTGTTTAGCATTTACTTTGTAGTGGGCAAAGGGGCCCCTGTGAGGCAGTGGGTTAAGAGTTGGACTGCTAATGATAGGTTAGTGGTTTGAACTCACTAGTTGCTTTGTGGCAGAAGGATGAAGCAGTTTGCTCCTAGACGATTTATAGCACCAGAAACCCTAGTAAGCAGTTCCACTCTGCTCTATAGGGGCCTCTTGAGTTGGAATTGATTTAACAGCAGTGGGAAGTGGAATTTCTTTTCTTTCTTTCTTTCTTTCTTTCTTTCTTTCTTTCTTTCTTTCTTTCTTTCTTTCTTTCTTTCTTCTTATTACTTTTTTTGTAGTAGGCACTATTCTATCTGCTGTGGGGTATGACAATGAACAACAACAACAAAATTCCTGTGCTCGAGGAGTTTACATTTTAGTATGAGAATACAGAAAAGACACTATTACAGGGGTTGGCAAACTTGTTCTGCAGAACACCAGAAAGTAAATACTTATGGTTTTGTGGGTTACATACAGTCTTTGTCACATATTCAACTTTATTTACATTTTTTTGGTATTTGTTTTTACAATCTCATAGAAATATTAAAAACCATACTTAGCTGTGGGCTGTATAAAAACAGATTAAGGGATTTGATTTGGTTTGTTGGTCATAGTTTGCCAAGTCCTGCATTGATACACAAATATATATCTCTCTATTTTACATATATGTACACTCATATTTATTTATGAAGAAAAATATTTTTGATGGTAAAAAGTAGGATAAGGAGTATGAACAGCTGGATGAGAGTCCTGGAATGCCTGGAGGGTGGGCACTATTTTATATAGTATAGGAAGGGAAGGCTTTTCTGTTTAAGGCCATAGCTGTCATTTCAATAGAGAGACATGAAAAAAATAAGGATGTCACAAACATGGACTTTACACAGAGTGTTTCACAGAGAAGGAAGAGTCACTATAAAGCTTGAAATAAGAGTATGTTTGAGGACAAAAGGAGACTCTATGACTAGGCAGGGAACTCTTGTGTGGTGGTGTGGATTAATGCACTGGACACCAAAGTCGGTTTGAATCACAAGGGCGGCGGTTTAAGCTCACTAGCCACTCCTCAGAAACCTTATACAGGGTCACTATATCGAGTCGGAACTGACTCGACGGCAATTAACAACAAAAATCACTAGCCAGAGGGACTAAGGAGTTGGATGTTGAGGAATGAAGACAGGGCGGAGGCTTGCAGTCAGACCACACAGCAAATTACCTTGGCAGACTAGAGGGGACAAACACGGAGGACAGTTGTAATAATTTAGATAACAGATGAAGATAGATTAATACAGAGTGGTTGCCATTGGAAGGGTAAGAAATAGTTGGGTTCTGGAAATATTTCAAAGTACGAGTGGCCAGAATATGTTGATAGATGCGGGGTGTGAGAGAAAGTGATATGTTAACAATGATTCCAAAGTTTGTGGCCTGAATAACTGGAAAAATAGGAGGGCAGTTGTCTGAGCAGAAATCTGGGAAAGAGAAGACAATTGGTGGAGAATGTGTTAAACTTGATGTGGTCAAATGATATGCAAAAGGTAGTTGGATATAAAAGTCCGAAATTCAGCAAAGTCCGGATTTGGAGATATGCATTTGAAAGTTGCTACTTACA
The DNA here is from genome assembly GCF_000296735.1 of Chrysochloris asiatica. Classification (NCBI taxonomy): domain Eukaryota; kingdom Metazoa; phylum Chordata; class Mammalia; order Afrosoricida; family Chrysochloridae; genus Chrysochloris; species Chrysochloris asiatica. The sequence goes on from NW_006408520.1 coordinate 8,193,860, forward strand.
ACCAACCATAAGCAAAATAAGAAAGGAATGACAGATTTAAACTGTGGTGTTGGGCAAGAATATTGAATTGCCGAGGAAATGACCAAATTAGTCTTTTTGTTGTTTTTTTGGGTGCCTTCAAGTCAGTTCTGACAAATAGTTAACCTAAGTACAACAGAATGAAACACTGCCTGGTCCTGTTCCAGCTTCACAATTACTATTATGTTTGAGTCCACTGTTTTTGCCACTGTGGCAATCCATCTCATTAAGGGTCTTCCTTTGTTTCCTTGACCCTCCACTCTACCAAACATGATGTCTTTCTCCAAGTACTGGCCCTTCCTGACAACCCGTATGAAATATGAGTGACAAAGTCTCGCAGTCCTCATTTCCAAGATGCAATGAGCACAATGAAGTGTTCTGGAATACCCATTCTTTGCGATGTTATCCATCGTTTGATATGATTCATACAGTTGAATGTCTTTGTATAGTCAATAAAGCACAAATAAACATTTTTTTCTTTTGGCATTTTCTACTTTCAGCCAGGATCCATCCGATGTCAGCAATGATATCCCTTGTTCACATACTCTTCTGAATCTGACTTGAATTTCTGGCATCTCACTGTCAATGTACTGCTCCAACCGTTTTTGAATTATCTTTAGCAAAATGTGATATTAATGATATTGTTCTGTGGCGTGGGCACAAACATACCAATAATTATAAAGATGGCACAGAATCAGATTTTTTTTTTTTTTTCTATACATAAGGTTGCCCTGAGTTGGAGCTGAATCAATGGCAACTACACAAACAACATTTCTACCCATGGAAGTGGGTGAGATTATCTAGAGAGTGGGGGTGATAGTCAATGATTCCAAGGACTCAACCCTGGGGTAATTCAGCATTAAGTAGTCTGGTCACTGATGACTACTTCTTGGGGTTTTGTTGTTATTGTTTTCTCCTATACTTTATTTTCTTTAGCTGTCTTTCTTTTTCCATCTTTTCCTCTCATTACTGTTTTTTGGGAGTGGGAGTATAGATCTTGTGGTGAACAGTGAATATGTTTAGCCAGAGGCTCAATGCCATCCTGTTTGAATAGGATGAGAAAGATTTCTGTAATAGTGACATTGCTGTTAACTTGTTGTTAAGTGTCAGTGAGTCAGTTCAGACTCATAGTGACCCTGTGTAGGGTTTCTGAGGAGCAGCTGGTGAGTTTGAACTGCTGATCTTGTGTTTTGCAGTCCAGTGCTTACCCTACAATGCCACACCAGGACTCTTCATATGATTTTAGTAAGGTATAAAAGAAAGTGGGAACACTAGTAAATACTAGTTTCTTCCCGACATTTCCCTTTTCTGTTCCATGGGTCCAGGACTAGAGCTCTTGGTCTGCCTGGACAATGACAGTCCATGAAATTATGAAATTCATTGGCATTTGTAGTTGTTTCCCTCTAGAAATGGCCACGGATAAGGTACTGCTATAAAAATTCTCATGAATATCTTTAGAATAACATAGTAAGAATATGAGGCTGAAAGCCTGCTCACCTTACCAAAGTATTTGCTAATTAATGCTTTAGAAGGTTTTCAAGTCAGGATGAAAGTTGCATTAATTTGAGGCTGCAGTCAAATGACACATCATAACATTTGTGAAAACTAAACATAAGTAAGCAAACACCCAGTGCTGTTCTTTATTATTTAGTTACAACTAACGCTCAGTTAAACAAGATAATAAAAGAACATCTTGGTGCTAATTACTTAGAACCACAAACCTCTGACAGGAGGTGCTTATTGATGCAGAATGTTAGTTCCTTAAAATTTCTACTTCAATGCAAAACTCAATTTCTTGTTTAAATATGTTGATTAGGTGCTTCTGTATGTAATTTATGGACAAGATAAACATTAAGAGATAAATCTCAGAGACATGTTACTAAAAATGCTTTCTACACAATTAGAATGCCATTGGAAGTGTTAAGAGACCCAGGAAAGATCTTAAAAACTCATGAATGGCCATCTAAGTTTCAACTATTGATCTTTCCATGTGTGAAAGAAAGAATTGAAGATGCTTGGAATCAATTAGTCCAAGGGGCCAATGGAACATGTGAATATCAGTCACTAAGACTCTTCAATAAGAAGTAGAAGGTACCTAGCTACCACTACCAACTGCTTTGAAAGGAAATGCATAAGAAGGTTGTTGATAGATAGGGAGTAATGTGGAAAAAAAATTAAAATGATAAAAAATGACTGGACTTGCTAGTCAGAAAGAGACTGGAGGAACTGGAGATTATGACCCTCTACCACTTATCAGGTCTGGACCACCCTTGTGGCCCAATTTTCAGCCAGGTAGTAAATAGGGATATAGTGGGGACAACAACACTAGTAAGGTATGCTCACCATGGAATGGTCAATTATTCAAGATTAAAATGACACCATTTTCCTAAGGACAAAGTTAAGAAGGGATGGGAAAGGAGGGTGGAACGGAAATAGGAAGTACAGGGAGGAAGTGGGAGAACTATCTTTGCATAGAAGGGATTGCAATCACTGAGATGAAACTAAGTGTATGATTTCTTTAATGTAAAACTGGTGATCCTGTCTGTAAACCTTCATTTAATTCACAATGAAAAAGAAAAAAGAAAAAGAAAAGAGAGAACCAGAAAAAGAAATGGAAGTAAAGATGCAGATTCTACATGCCTCACACTCCCATTCTCCCATCCCCCCACCACCTTTCTCAAAGACTTTGTCAGGCTCAGAGGGGAAGGCATGATAACCCATCAACATAAAAGAAAAGGAGGACTGAGAACACTCACAGTAGATAATGCATCACGTTTTTGATGACTGTTCTTAATGAACATGAAACAAAAAATGCAACTGGTAGGCAGGGGTTATCATTGTGTCTCTATCTTTGTATTTCTCGTTCTTAACTGGGAGCAATTTTGGTCCTTCAAGGATATTTGGCAGTGTCTGAAGACATTTTTGGTTGTCACAAATTGTGGGATGCCACTGGCATCTCGTGGTAGAGGCTACTTGTTGTTAGGTGCCACTGAGTCAGTACCGACTCATCACGACCCTACACACAGCAGAACGAAACACTGCCCGATCCTGGGCCAACCTCATAATTGTTGCCATGCTTGAGTCCATGATGCTGCCACTTTGCCAATCCATCTCGATGGTGGTCTTTCTCTTTTTCTCTGTCCCTCCACCTTACCAAACTTGATATCCTTCTCCAGACACTGGTCCCTCCTGATAATACATCCGAAGTATGAGAGATGAAGTTTGGCCATATTGGCCTCCAAGGAGCACTCTGGCTGCATTTCTTACAACAGAGATCTGTTGGTTTATTTGGCAGCCCATGGCACTTTCAATAGTCTTCTCCAACGCCATAACTCAAAAGCTTCAGTTCTTCTGTGGTCTTTTTTATTAATTGTCCAGCTTTCACATGCATATGAGGTTATTGAAAATACTGTGGCTTGGGTCAGGCCCACCTTAGTCCTCAAGCTGACATCTTTGCTCTTCAACACTTTCAAAAGTCTTGTGCAGCAGATTTGCTTAATGCAATACGTCATAGAGGCTAGGGATGCTGCTAAACATCTTACAATGTACAGAATGACCCCCACCAATGAATCATCTCTTTCAAAATATCAATTGTGACAAGGTTGAGAAACCTTGAGCACCTTAAATGATGCCTGGTATAATATTGTCGTTGTTGTTAAGTGCCATCGAGTCAGTTCCAACCCAATGAGCGACTGGTGAGCTTGAACTACCGACCTTATAGTTCAAACCAACTTTGCAGTCCAGTACATTAACCTACTGCACCATACCAGGACTCCTGGTATAATACTGTTGTTGTTGTTGTTAAGTGCCGTTGAGTTGGGTTCCATCCCATAGCGACCCTGTATAGGGTTTCCAAAGAGCAGCTGGTAAACTTGAACCGCAAGTCTCCCAGTTCATGTGGACTTTGCAGTTCAATGCATTAACCAACAGCACCATACCAGGACCCCATATAATATTGGTGCTTGATAAATGCTTTACAAGGGATTTCTTCATATGCACCTCTCTGATATATTTGTTTTCCCTCATTATTTACTACCTATCTATTATGGATTGAGGAGTCCTGGTGTGGCACTGTGGGCTAATGTGTCAGACTGTAAAGTCATTTGAACTGCAAGGTTGGTGATTCAAGTTCACTACCTACTCCTTGGAAATCCTATACAGGGTCGCTATGGGTCGGAATTGACTCAATGGCACTTAACAAGAACAAATTATGGATTGAACAGTGTCCTTCAAAAATGTGTCTTGTAATTACTAACCTCGTATGGCGCTGTAGGATAGACCTAAAGGCTGGTTTGAACCTCAAGGCCTATGATTCAAACCCAATAGCCACTCCTTGGTAACCATATACAGGGTCTGTATGACTCGGAACTGACTCAACAACAATGAACAACAACAGCAATGCCTGTAATTGGAGTCCTGATGTGGCACTACAGGATAAGCACTAGACCATAGTGTTGGTTTGAATTGAAAGGTTGGTGGTTCAAACTCACCAACTGCTTCTTGGAAACCCTATATAGGGTCACTGTGATTTGGAGTGGACCCTAAGGCATTTAACAACAACAACATGCCTGTGATTATAATCTCTTTTAGGAATGGAATTATATTCTTTGTTATATTCTTGAGACAAGGTTAGCGTAGAGTGTGTCTTGAGTTCATCTTATTTAAAATGTAAAAGATGTTAAAGGCAAGCTAGCAAACAGAGATGGGGTAAGAGAGATGACGAGCCACATGAAGAGCTTCCAGAAGTAGAAGCTCTGAAGAGACAAGGACCTTCCCTCAGAGTCGACAGAGAAAGTCTTTCCCTAGAGCCAGCACTATTAACTTGGACTTCTAGCCTTGTAAGTGTGAGAAAATAAATTTCTATTTGTTAAAGTCATTCAATTGTGTTGTTTGTAAGTACAGTGAAATTCATGGACACACACACACACACACACACACATTAGGTGGCTTCAAAAAGCTTGTGGAAAAATGGAATGAAAAGATAATGGCATTTTCCCATGAACTTTCTGAAGCCACCTCACGCATATGGAGTTCTGGTGCGGCACTGTAGATAAACACTGGACCATAAGGTTGATTTGAACAACAAGGTCAGAGGTTCAAACTCACCAGGGTCACTATGAATCAGAACAGACTTTATGGCACTTAACAACAACTCACATGTATGTACATACGACATACATGTTTGCATGTATATTTAGGAATCCACATACAAATACATATAATACACACAAATACACACATATGAATGTGTGCATATAGCTATGTGTGTACTTTTTTTTACTGAAAGCTTTTTGGTGGTCGCTAGGGAGAACTCTAACCTTCATCTGCTTACTTCTCAGCTGATGGGGCTAGAATTTCCCTAAGTGCTGCCATCCCCATCTTTAGAAGGTATTACCTTTCAGAGTGGGAATTGAGCACCTAAAAATGCTGAATCATTTTGGCAAGAAACAGGAGGTAGAGAAAGAAAAATATCCTTCTTGGTGCCTCCCAGGCTGTTAGGCAGGATCTGATGGGTGAGTTAGTGCCTCTCACAATTTTCAAGAGATGATGAATAGGCATCTTGTGCCAATTTAGATAAGCCTAGTACATGAAAAAGGATTTGCAATGCTATCCATTATTGGAATCTTTCTTCTCTTTGCTTGTTTGCTGCGGAAAAGAGAGCTATTTTCAAGAGCTCCCTAGGTAAAAGTAGGTAGCTTTCATTTCATGTACTGTTCTAGTAATAACCTCCCTTAATCATCACAAGATAATGTCCCAAATCCAATTCCAACATGTAATTTTTTGTCTTAGAAAAAGGACAGCACAAAATACTGGATGTACTAAGAAGTGCTTATTTCAGAAGGCAATTTTTCTGCAGCTGAGGGTCCATTTATCTCTTTCAGTTTTTGGTGGCCTTAACAAGAACTAAGAACCTGATGGAGTTTGCCATGAGGAAACAAACATACTGAAACTCAGGAGGGTAAAAAACAAAATAGACTTCTGATGTTTACATCTTATCTTTTTGCACTTCACTTGTGGCAGTTATACTAAAACATATAACATGTACTAAGCGTTTACATTGTACTAGGCTCTGACCCAATTAATACTCTCAACAACCCCCATGAGTTCTGTTCCATTTGACATATGAGAAAGCTGGGTGCCTAGAAGGATAACTGGCTGAGTCTAGTAAGCAGCCTGGAGCAGGACAGAATCTGAAATCATGTCTCTGCCTGAAGAACCTAAGTGCATAACTGCTTTCCACTGTGGGTATAAAGCTTTAGAAAATTCATTTCTTATGAACTTAGAAACAGTACTCATTTTGCTCACAATTACAAAGGCTTTCTTTCTTTTTTCTATAATAATAAAGATAGTGAACATTAAAGTTCTAGCTGGGGTCCATACAAATAAAAGCGCTGATATTACATTTATGAGTTGTTGTTGTTGTTAAGTGCTGTTGAGTTAGTTCTGACTCATAGCAACCCTGTATGGGGTTTCCAAGGAGCAGCTAATGAGTTTGAATTGCCAACCTTGCAATTCACACTGTCCTGGAGGTCCAGTGTTTATCCTGCAGCACCACACCAGGACTCCACATAGATGAGTACAGGTAATATTTCTGTCCTACAGCAGTTCGAAATTACCAGCTGTTCCTCAGGAGAAAGATGAGGCTTTCTGCTCCCGTAAAGATTTACAGCCTTGGAAACCCTGTACAGGGTCACTATGAGTCGGAACTGACTCCATGGCACATTACAACAAAAACAACAAACTTCATTAAGAGTCCTGGTGTGGCAACGTAGGATAATGCACTGGACTGCAAAGTTAGCGGTTCAAACTCCCAGTTGTTCCTTGGAAACCCTACATAACGTCGCTATGAATTGGAACTGGCTCTATGGCACTTAACAACAATAACAAATCTTCATTATAAACCAGTTGTCATTGATTTGACTCTGACACATGGTATGTCAGAATAGAATATTCTGTGTTTCATAGGGTTTTCAACGGCTGATTTTCCAGGAGAGTCCCAGACCTTTATTCTGAACATTTCAGAGTGGGCTTGAACTTCCAACTTTTCAATTAGCAGCTGAGGTGTTAATTTGCTACTCCATTATCCTGAAGTTTTTGTGTTCAGCAGATCAGTCAGTGTGATTAGTATTCAAATCCGGCCTTTATTTTTATTATTTTTCACTATTTGACTTTGGTTCTTGTTGTTGTTGTTGTTGTTGTTGGTGGTGGTTGTGTGCCTTTGAGTCACTTGCGACTCATAGTGATCCTGTGTAGTAGTGTTTCAGAGGCTATAAACCTTTCCAGCAGCAGAAAGCATCATTTTTCTCTTGTTGAGCGGCTGGTAGATTTGAACTGCTGACTTTGTGGTTAACAGCTCAACTTGTAACTCACTTGGTTGTTGTTGCTGTTGTTAAGTGCTGTCAAGTTGGTTCTGACTCATAGCGACTCTGTATAGGGGTTCCAAAGAGTTTTTGGTGGGTTTGAACAGCCAACCTTGTGGTTAATAGTTCAATGCTTATTCTGTTCCTAAACTGTCATTTTCAAAGACCCTGGAGTTCTGCAAGTTAGTGTTACTTTATAGTCAGAGTTTCTTTGCTTGGGTGCAGTCGAAACTTTAGGTCCTAAATACAAAGCAGGTTAATGCAACTTAGCTATTATATGCAGTTTGACTATAATCAACCAATGCTGTGGTTGGAATTAAGTTTATAATTCTTTCAGCTATGTACTTTGAAAAGATTTTTAAGAAATTGTTAAATTGGGCAGTGTTTTACTGTGTATATTTTCACAATTAAAAAAAAAAAAAAGAAAGAAAGACAAGGAAAACAAGAAGAAGAAGATAAGAAGAAAGATAGGCTTACACCCAAAGAGAGGAACCAATGTCCATTACTTTCAGATAGCCTGAGTAAGTAAGACTTGGACGCAGTCTGTGCCACTACTAATATATCTCTGAGATCAACAGATGGGTATTCTAGACTCTCCTAAGCTAGACAAGGAAGGATCCAGTATCTTCTGGGACTCACAGAATGTCTTTGCACCAGCATGTGTTGAATTCTGCCTGTGTTGCTATTAAGTTTGATTCTGACTCACAGAGACTCTGTATAGGATTTTGAGAAGATGTTGATGGGTTTGAACCACTGACCTTGTGGTCAGCAGTCCAGTGTTGACAGGATTCCAAATTTTGCCTATAAAGGTGAACAATTAAACCCTTGTCTCTTTTCTTGGCCTAACCATTCTCCCTTTTCCTTCTCCACTAAATTTCAGGACATCAGGAGGTGATCACTTAACTGTGATTGAATTGTGTCCCTCACATATAAATGTTATAATCTTAACTCCTTTATCTGTGAATATAGACACCTTAGTGGCACACTAAGCGAAAGCTGGACAGTGAATAAGGAGGATCGTAGAAGAATTGATGCCTTTGAGTTGTGGTGTTGGAGGAGAATACTGAAAGTGCCATGGACTGCCAAAAAACCCAATAGATCTGTTTTGGAAGAAGTGCAGCCAGAGTGCTCATTGGAGGCCAGGATGGCTAAGCTTCGTCTCTCCTACTTTGGACATATTGTCCGGAGGAAACAGTCGTTGGAGAAGGATGTCATGCTGGGTAGGGTGGAGGGTCAGAGAAAAAGAGGAAGACCCCCAACGAGATGGATCAGCCAGGTGGCATCATTGATGGACTCAAGTGTGGCAGCGGTAGTGAGGTTGGCCCAGGATCGAACATTGTTTCGTTCTGCTGTGCATGGGGTCACTATGAGTCGGTTCCGACTCGATGGCACCTGACAACAACAAAGTGGCACACTGGATTCCTGGTGTGGCGCTGTGGGTTAAACTGGACTGCAAAGTTGGTTTAAACCACAAGTTTGGCGGTTTAAGCTCACCAGCTGCTCTTCGGTAACCTCATACAGGGTCGCTATAAGTTGGAAGCAACTCCACAGCACTTAACAACAACAACAAGAAGTGACAAACTGGTTAAGTGCTTGATTGCTGGCTGAAAGGTCAGCGGTTTGAAATCTAACAGCTGCTCTCAGGGAGAAAAATGTGTCAGTCTGATTTTGTAAAGATTACATTTCTATTCTGTTTTATAGGGTCACTATGAGTTGGAATCCTGGTGTGGCACTGTGGGTTAATGTGCCAGACTGCAAAGCCATTTGAACTGTAAGGTCGGCAGTTCAAGCTCACCAGCTTCTCCTCAGAAACCCTGTACAGGGTCGCTATGGGTTGGAACCTACTCTACAGCACTCAACAACAACAACAACAAAAACAACAAGTTGGAATGGACTTAATGGCTATGGTTTTTTGCTTGTGAATGTAATCCCAATTGGGAATAGATTTGTCTTTGTTATGTTAATGAGGCCATATCAGTGATTTAAACCTAATGCCTTTTTAGAGGGAAAAAAACAGAGCAGATAAGACACAGAGAAAAGCAAACAAGCAAGAATAGGGGAAAGATCCATGCCTCAGGAAATCCCTCAACGACAAACTGAGGATTCCAAAATTCTTTGGGGTCAGGATAGAGAGCTGGAAACACCATCTGTAGGAATGTATAGACCTTGATAAACATTATGTTGAGAAACAATGGCTTCACATTTATTGAATAAAAGTTTCTATGATTTTTGTAGCAATATTCTTTTCTTTACTCTTACATAGGTTCCCCATGAGCAGTTAAGTGTTCTGAAATTCCCTTTATTTGCAATGTTATCCATAATGTGTTATTATCCACATAGTTGAATGTGTCTCCTTAAAGGTAAACATCTTTCTGGTCTTCTCTGTTTTCATCCAATATGTATCTGACATCAGCAATGATATCCCTCATTTTACATCCTCTTCTGAATCCAGCTTGAGTTTCTGGCAGTTCCCTGTTGATGTGTACTCTTGCAACCATTTTGAATGCTCTTCAGCAAAATTTTACTTATGTATAGTATTAATAACATTGTTTGATAATTTCCATATTCTGTTATCACCTTTCTTTGGAATGGGCACAAATATGAATCTCTTCCAGTGTATTGATCAAGTAGCTGTCTTCCAAATTTCTTAGATGACTAAGCACTTCTGGTGTTGTGTCTGTTGGTTGAAACATCTCGGTTGATCATTTCCTGTTGTTGTTATGTACCATGGAGTAGGTTCTGACCCATAGTGACCCTGTACAGGATTTCCGAGGCTGTAAATCTTTACGGGAGCAGAGTGCCACATCTTTCTCCCGCAGAACTGCTGGTAGTTTCAAACTGCCAACCTTGAGGTTAGCAGCTACCAGAGCTAGAGTCCTGTATTTTGTCAGGCGTTCAGTGCAGCTTTGACTTCTTTTAATACCATCAGTTCTTTATCATATGTTGTTATTGTTAAGTGCTGTCGAGTCTTTATCATATACTACCTCCTTAAATGGTTGGTTGTTGACCAAGTCTTTTTGGTACAGTGACTGTGTATACCTTTAATCTTTTTTTGATGCTTCCTGTATCATTCAATATTTTACCCATTGTTGTTGTTATTAGGTACCATCCAACTTTCACATGCATATGAGGTTATTGTAAACCCCACGGCTTGGGTCAGGCACACCTTAGTCCTCAAACTGACATCTTTGCTCTTGAACATTTTAAAAAGGTCTTGTGCAGCATATTTGATTAATGCAATGTGTTGTTTGATTTCTTGACTGCTGCTTCCATGAGTGTTGATGATTGTCTTAGCAAAATGAAATATTTGAAAACTTCAATCTCTTTTCCATTTATGGATGTTATTTATTGGACAATTGGTGAGGATTTTTGTTTTCTTTACATTGATATGCAACCCATACAGAAGGCTGTGGTCTTTGATCTTCATCAGTAAGTATTTTAAGTCCTCTTCACTTTCACCAAGCAAAATTATATCATCTGCATATCGCAGATTGTTAATGAGTCTTCCTCCAATCTTGATGCCATGTTCTTTCTTGTTTAAGGTACTGCTTGTAGGGATTCTTTTAAAGCAGCAAAACCAATATGCTAACTATTACATAATTTGGTAGGGGATGACAGTTAGTAAACCAACCTTGCGGTTCAAACTGACTTTGCAGTCCAGCGCATTAACCCACAGTGTTGCACCAGGGCTCCAACCCCTACATAGTATCTCCCATAGTATGGAAAACTTTATGAGATTATTCATAATAATTTGTTGTTGTTGTTGTTGTTGATTTGAAGAATTAGTGGTCAAGATCTTGGCTGCTAATCAAAAGGAGCTCTGGTAGCGTAGTGGTTACGAATCGGGCTGCAAACCTTAAGGTCAGCGGTTCGAAACTACCAGCCGCTCCGCGGGAGAAAGATGAGGCTTTCTACTCCCGTAAAGATTTACACCCTCGGAAACCCTGTACAGGGTCGCTATGGGTCGGAACCGACTCGACGGCACTTAACAACAACAACAATCAAAAGGTTGGCAGTTTGAATCTACCAACTGCTTTGTGGGAGGTCACTCTGAGTTTGAGTCGACTTGATGGCAACACATTTTTTTTTTTTTTTTTGGTTTTTAGCTTGTGTTTCAGGCAGTTGACTAGTAATTTGTGCTTCAATAATTTGTATAATAGTTTATAATAATAATTTATGAAATACATATCTAATCAGACATAGTTAGCTACCTAATGAATGCCTAAGGTTTTGAAAAAAGGAAAGGGAACGGTGTTTCTTTTTTTTGATATTGACTCATAGCAACCCTATAGGATAGAGCAGAACAGCCCCAGAGGGTTCTAAGGTATGAATGTTTACTAAGCAGTCTGCCTCATCATTTTCCTGAGAAATGGCTGCTGGGTTCAAACAGTTCACCTTTCAGTTAGCAGCACTGCACTTAAGCACTGCACCACCAGGACTTCTGAACTATAGGTCATCTAAACGAAATACTCTGAAAGCACAGTAGATACTATTAGTGAATATACATAATTAATAACTTTAGGCAGTGTGCTAGTCATATGTAATGAGTAGACAGGTTATTACTAAGGGATCAGAGGTTACAGATAATTTTTCTTTGTAGGTAACTTGATCAATAGGAATGCCAGTTTATAATTTCTCTGTAAAATTGAGAGTATGCAATCTAGTGAAGGTGAGCTCTTTTCATTTTTTTCAAGTTGGGGCTTGATATATTTCATCAAGCATTTAACAAAACTTATTAAGAATCTACTATATCAGGCACACTGTATTCATCAAGCTCAAATAATGTATATAAAAAAACATGAAGACTATTTCCATTCATAGACATATAGGTAAGAGTAAAGAATTGCGTTAGCATCAGTTCTTACCAAGGGCATGTGCCTAACAAGGAAAAACTCACCAACCAGTGCAAAGAAATCACATGCTGTGGGTCAGCATGCCAGAGATTTAAAGGGCATTTGGCAGAGAGCAAAGACTACTTTTTCCCTGATCCAGGTCCACCTCTAATCCTGAGCATTTAAGAACAGGACAAGCAATATCACACAGCAGTTTCAAGACAGCTAAAAGAGACACTGCCACTCTGCTCTGACAATTGGGAACAGAGCAGATGTTTAGAAATTCTGAATAATTTATAGTTGTATGTGTACAGTTTTTGCGTGGTTGAATCTCATCTGCTAATATACCTTTGAAAATATTAATAATTCTCTTATGGGCAGGTGGTATTATCAGGATTTGAAACTGCCATGTTTGGCAGGTAATGTTAGAAGAGGAAGATTTTGAAGAAAAAGTCAGCTCTTATTCAAAATGATATTTTATAAATTAAAGGTTTCATTTGACATAAAAATAAGAAAATTAACTGGTTTCCAATGAAGCATAATATGCAAGGTACAAAGGTTATTTTTAAATGAATTCAAATGAATGTATACTCTGCAGGTTGGTGTGAGTTTAGAGAAACGATCAGTTATGAACTTCTCAAATGCTCTGGCAGGACAGAATCTGGGTTTGTGATTTCCAGTTAGGGTGTATAGAGAAACTTGTAGTTCATACTGAACAGTTAACAATAACTCAATTTTGACCTTTACCAAGGTGACATGAGTTTCCCAAGTGACCTTCCAATATTGGTGTAACCAAGACATGGCAGATTAGTTGAAAATGTGTTTATCCATCAGATTGAGAAGTTTCTTACTTTAAAATATAAGTTTAGAAAATACAGAGTAAAAAATTTTCTAATGAATAGACTACTTGTAATGAGAGAATGAAATTACAAAACATTTAATGACATAAACAGGCATTGACTCTCTCCATTCAAAAGAGCTTGCTTTGGGCCTTGTGAACCTTAACATTTCTCCCAAATGGTTATAGAACAGCCACCATATTTTCTATTCACTTCATTTTTGCTTTGCTTCTAGTGTTTATTGTTCATATTTGTTATAAAAAAACAGGACTTGATTACTTGAAGACCAATAATTATAAATTCCAATCCTAATATAATACAGAAGAACAACAAGGATCATTCAATTTTGGGTGGTCTAAATGAACTAATTGATCTCCTTATGACAGACAAAGGATGCATTGTCAGGGGTGGGGAGGCAGTTTTCTGAGCTGGAGTTACAGGGGATCCCATGGGGAATGGGTACTCCTTTCTCTGATTCTGTGAAACTCTGGCCTTGAATATTCTTCCTTTGAGATCAAACCCTGGTGGTACAGATCAATGAATATGGTTTCCCTCTCGCTTTCTGGATTGTTCAGTTGCTCCTTTGTTTGTGATTGACCCAAGTCAATACAGCTACAGACTGAGACATCCCTGCTAAGGTTTTAAAATTTGTGTTTCAAGATACTAAATATAATTTCAAATGCAATAATTGATACAAAAGCATTTTGAAAAGTTAAAGAAAATAAAGAGAGGCAAACACAAAATTTTGTTTATGTATCTGGACTCTCCTCTAGAAGATCAAAAGACTAACATGCTGTAGATTTTCAATAAATGTTCATTGAAATGAATAAAAAAGAACCAGAGAGAAGCATATAGAAAAGGTGTGGAGTCAAAAAGACCTCTGTATGACTCATGGCTTGATTGTTATTATATTTATAGCCCTTCAGTGCTTTAGAGCACTTGGTACAAATGAGTGTAATTATACTTCTCTTAGAGCATTGCCATTCTTAGAATAATGCTTGTTGTTGTAGTTGTTGAGTGCCATCGAGTCGATTCCAACACATAGTGACTCTACATAGGGTTTGTGAGGAGTGACTGGTGTGTTTGAACCACCAACCTTGTGGTTAGCGCTCTAGTTCTATTCTACAGTGCCACACCGGCTTCTCTGGGTTATTGTTAGATGCTGCTGAGTTGGTTTCAACAGAATGAAACACTGCTTGGTCTTTTCATTCTCACAACTGCTACACTTGACCCCAGTGTTCTCACCACTGTGTCAGTGTATTTCATTGAGCATCTTCCTCAAATTGCCACCAAATGCCTCAAAAATCATAAGCATCTAGGGACACATGGTCACACAATGTTGCCCTTGACCCATTAATAGCTGTGTGCTTTTCCTTCTTTTAAAATTGATTACTTTCAAGTCTAATCATCAATCCATCGATTCCTCATTATTTTAATCCATTCATTTATTAAGTTATGTATTTGCAGGTATTCATTGTATACAGTGTGCTAGACATTGCATTTGGGGTCTTTTGTGTGTGTGTGTATTTTGTGAGATATAGTCCTTCCCTTTTTTCCCTGGAAGTTTGATTTACTTGTCTCCTTTTGTTAAAATACAAGCTCTTGAATATAAAAATATCAGAATATCTGGGAAATTAAAAACAACAACAGATGAACTATTGCAAATCTGGTAAACTAATTAGTCAAATATGGAGAGTGAAAAACATGCTTGGAATGGTTTTGACTCATATAATTGCTTCAGAATAACTTATTGAGTGTTTCTAGGCAACAGTAAATTTAATAAGAAGACACAACTGTTGGCCTTCTTTTCTGCCCTCCCCCTTTTCTTCTTTTCCTTCTTATGTTATCACAAGAGAGCAGCCTGTTTATCTCCCTGTAATATAACGATAGATACGGCTGGTTGGGTCAGAGCAAGAAGGCAGAAACATTTAGAGTGGCATTTTTATGTAATGTGCATCATCTGTGTTTGATGAGACATGGACAACTGGCCTAAGGATATTCCCTAGGGGTTAATCTCAAAGATAAATCATAATGAGGTAAACTTTGATAAATCACAACCAGCAATAGAAAACATTTAACCTTTATTTTTCTACATCAGTGCTTTGGGTTTCCTTTTGAAATTGAATCTAGCCTTCTGCATTTTGAGTTAAATGAGTTGATTGTTGCTTTGGGTGATATTGAGCAGAAAAATCAGTTTCTAGAACACTAAGTATTCCATTTCAGAGTCCTGGTGTGGTGCTGTGGAATAAAGCACTGGACAGCAAGGTCAGTTTGAATCACAAGGTCACTGGTTCAAACTCAACACTCACTCCTTGGAAACTCTATGCAGGGTTGCTATGAGATGAAACTGAGTCTACAACATTTAACAACAACAACAAATATTCCATTTATATTTGTGGAAGAATTTTGCTTAAGCTATGTAAGGTATGGGACAATGGTGGATTAGTGGTAGAATTTTTGTCTTCCATGAAGGAGACCTAGTTTGGTTCCCAGCCAATGCACTCCATGTGCAGTCACTACCCATACCTCAGTGGAGGCTTCCAGACTATGACAGACTAAGAAGAAAGGTCTAATGATCTACTTCAGAAAATCAGCCAGTGAAACCTCTATAGATACAATGGTCCGATCATGAGAATAACAGGGGACTGGCATGGGGTCACCATTAGTTGAAGTCACTTGGATGGCCATTAACAACATGTGGAATGTGTCCAAAACTTCAGAACCATCTCACTCCTCAGCTTTTCTCATGACCTGCGGTCACATAGAAATCCAAGGGTTCACATGCCCCTCTGCCATTAGGACCCTACTCAGAAAGCAGTTTCTAGCTGTGTGGGGATAAATGAAAGTTCATTAAAATCAAAGCAAAGTGTCATTGGGGACTTTGGAATATTAAAAAAAAAATCCTTACGTGAGAACATTTAATCATAAGTAGATTATCCTTCTCAAAGGGAATGCAGTGTATTTGCATCATTCTCCTTGGCAGTTAACCTTTTACATTTTATGTTTATGACATTTCTGTCAGGCGCGCTGTGTGCTCCAATTAAAGTCTGAGGTCTTTGGACACAATTCAAGAGGTGGAAAGTGTCTGGAGGGGAATTTGATGCAAGGCAATTTGGCAGAGGGAGATCATGGAGAACCACGAGGCAGCTGGAGAGGAAAGAGGAACATGGGAAGTGAATGGCAAGCCTTTGGGAGCATAGCTTCTTCATATGCTTCTTGGGTGCGTGGGGAATCATTTTGGCTCTGTGCTATTTGATGGAGGAAAGCAACAGTCAGGATAGGATTTCCAAACCAACCTATAAATTTGTGCACGTGGATGTTTGGGTTGAGAAGGCAGTATTGGAATTGCACCTGTGCTTTCAAACAGGGAATCCAATGGCTCAATGGTCACAGTAAGAGAAGGGCTCAATGGGGAGGCAAATTGAAATGTTATTTAAGCAAAGTGATTCAGAAAGAGCTTTTCAATATAGCTTTCCTCCTGAGAACATTTTTTTCCTAAGGTATTCATCAAGGCATCAAGCAAAATACTCAATAATATTGTTCCAGAGCTAAAAATGTGACTCAGGGACAGAAACCATGGAAACCCATTTATTTTCTAAAATATTGTCTCTCTTTGGAAGAAAAGACAGGAGGATGAATAAGCAGACATACTTTACTTAGAGATTATTTCTGAGCCACGGGACTCCCTTAATGTTTTTAATATGCTAAGGATTCTTGTGAATGTCTATACAAAGTGATGCATCTAAGAATGAAATCATAGCATGGGTTAGAAATAAAAAAATAGACATAAAAGGGTTGAGTTTACAGAATTTAACTTTTGTTGAATTTTTCTGCAGCATATGAGGCATAAGTTTATTTTTCTGATTAGGACTTTCAATTAGGTCTTAAATTCTGACTTTGGCTATTTAGCTGTGTGACTTGGGGCAAAGTACTCTTTATAAGCGTCTATTTTCTCCTCTGTTAAATGCTATCTCCTTACTAGCATAATTGTGAGAATTCATTGAAATAATATACAAAATTATTAGCACAGTGCTTGGTCCATAGACAATTTGGCTCTGCAAAAATGAACCCCTATTATTAACCTTCTGGAATCCCTAGGTGCAAATGGCCAAAGTGTTTAGCTGCTGACTGAAAGACTGAAATTCTGAGTACTCACAGAGGAGTCCTAGAAAATAACCTGCTGATCTACTTCCAAAGAAACAGTCATTGACAACCTCATGGAGCACAGTGCTGCTCTGACACATGTGGGGTGCCGTGAGTTGGTGTCAACTCGACAACAACTGGTGTTAGCATTCTAACCAAGCAATCAAGAAAATCTGTCAATTATTTCCAGATGGAAAAAATTCTATTTGGATGGTAATCTCAGTTTACTCAAAGAAAAGGGTTCTTTGCACTAGCACAGAGAAATGAGAGATCTTGGTGAAAAAAAGAAATCCTGGAATTAAGCTCCAGGCAATGTATTTTAAGAAATTATTTTTGACTCTTAATAAAGAAGAGCATTTAATGTATTTATAACATCTACCATGTGTCAGGCACTTTGGAAGTTATTTTATTCACAGAAATCCTGGGAAGTAGTCATAATTGTCATGATTCCAGGCAAGGAAACTGAGGCCTAATGAGATGAAAGAACATGACCGAATTTATACATTAGTGGTGGGCATAACAGGGATCTAAGCATCAAAAGTCATACAATTTCCATTGATTTCATAAAAAAAAGTAGAAGAAATGGAAGCTTTATGGGCAAAGTCTGGCCCTGTTACAGAGTCTGAGGTAATAGCAATGTTTCTATTTTGATGTTCCCATTAAAATCTTATCCTCTAGCTGAGAGGTCTGGCAGCGTGGCAATTATCACCCTTGCACAGGCCCCTAAGTCAAGTGATAAATCACATTCAGGTTTTGGGAATGTGATTTCCTTTCCCTGCTTTGGAAAGGAAGATGGCTCTGCCCTGTTCAACTTCATTCAGGTGGTTCTATTGCCATCCAGAGCCAACTAAAAATGGTGCTGGTAATAAAAGCTTCCTAAGCACTATGAGTAGTTGTTTGGGAGAAAGATGAAATTGAGAAAACATGCACCTGATTATTTAGCAGCTTTAGAAATACCTGAGGATTTCTGTGATACTGGGCAATAGTTGTTGTTGTTATGTGCCGTGGAGTTGGTTCCAACTCATAGCAACCCTGTACAGGGTTTCCGAGGCTGTAAATCTTTATGGGAGCAGAAAGCCTCATCTTCCGCGGAACAGCTGGCCGTTTCGAACTGCTGACCTTGTGATTTGCAGCCTGATTCGTAACCACTATGCTACCAGAGCTCCTTGAGCAATAGTGGAGGTTGCTTAATGTAGACAAGGCATAGATATTATGTTGTCTCCATATTTTACTTCCAGAACATTCTGTTACCTGGATATATATATATTTTGGCACTGGACTGCTAACCATAAGGTTGGAAGTTCAAACCCACCAGCTGCTCTTGGAAGCAGGGTTGTTATGAACTGCTTCAACGGCACACATCAATAACAAACATACCTCTATCAGTCATAATGATGAAATTCTTCTCTAACATATCTTTTAAGGACCATTCCTAAAAAGTAGTTTGCCGATTATTAAAGCTAACACTTGTCTGTGTAGGGTGTTTTATTTATTTCCAGAGATTTTCTACCTATATCTCTCTCTCTTCAGATTTTGCACAGGAGAACACTGGACCTGACTTTCTTTTAGGCACAAGTCTACCTTTTTCCTGTGAGCTTATTTTAATTAAGCTCCTTAGCCTCTAGGAGCCCATTTCCTATAAAATGGAAGTGACAGTGCTTTTCTTCTAGGCTTGCTATATCAAATGACTTAATGTAAGTACAAGTGCTTTATAAATTGCACAATGTCATTTAGAAATATAGTATTTATATTTAAAAGCAAAAATTGTTTAGGAGTCCTTTGGAGGCACACATTGTTAAGTGTTCCACTACTAGTCAAAAGGCTGATGGTCAAATCTACAGAGGCATTCAGAAGGGAGTCCTGGCAATCTGCTTCTGAGAGGTCTCAGCCTTGAAAACCCTATGAAGCCATTCTATTCTGCATATATGGGGTCGCTATGAGTTGGAACTGACTTGATGGCAACAAAAAACAACAACAAAATCATTTGTGTTAACAAAGGAGAATTGAGTAAATGGCATCCTGAAAATTTAAACTAAAGTTGTAGGTGTAGTGAGGTGTCAGAAATTGGCTAATAAATCTAACATGCAGTTGGCAATTAAACAAAGAAGACTAGAGAGCCGTGGAAGAGGATGCTGAGTATGGTAGGGCTGGAGAGAAAGGAGAGCTTCAAAAACTTTATAAAGTTACTTTCTTGGCTCATAGAGATTGATTTGTGCTACCAGAATTTCATAGTAACTTGTTGTTGCTGTTGTGAGCTGCCATGAAGATGGTCCAATGTACAGTGGACTGCTAAAGACTGATGGTTGCAGACCTGGCATGGAAAGTGAGAATATTATCACTGAGCCCAACTGCCTCCATAGACAACCTCGCACCCCACTGGATTGTGAAAATTAATGGAACCACATATGTAAAGTGGTTCTTTGGTGTTGTGTTGTGGGCTGATGATGTGCTGGACTGCAAAGTTGGTTTGAAATGCAAGATTGTCCGTTCAAGGTCACCAACCCCTCCATGGAAACCCTATCTATACAGGGTCACAGTGAGGGTGAACTGACTCGACGACACTTAATAACAACAGCAATATGTAATTAAATATGACATTTAATATGATCGATTCAATATATTTTTTTTCTCCTGTGTGTCATTTTGCTTTCATTCCCTGCCTCTCTTTTTTTCCCTCTTTTCCTCCAGACAGGAGTGCACTAAGCAATTCACCATTAGAAGTTCATGTGTTTGTCAGAGCATTCAGGCAAGAAGTAAAAGCAATCAGGAGAACCCTAGAAAAAGTTAAGGGATTACTCAGAATTTTGCCCAAACTTGTTAATGGAGTTTGGTTGTGTGTAGCCACTTCAATGATCAGCAGATGTTAAGAAAGTTGAAGGTGTTCAGTATGTGGAAAGACTCTAAAAAAGGAGGCTCCCAGGGAAAGCAAGGAGGGATCTGTGCAGTGTGGAGTGCTTACAGGGATTAAATTCAGGACTCCTTCGGAGAAGAGGATTCTGTGTTGAGGAGTGCAATTAAGTCATCATCAGCTAAGCTGGACTGTTGATAAGAAACTTTCAATAAGGAATGCCTTATTAAAAAGAATTAAAATGTCCTAGCTGTATGTTTACAGTTGATTTACTGAATTAATTTGTTTTTTTAAATTGTGTTTGTTGTCTGCCATCCAGAAGCGCTTCATATCTTTGAGCAAATAATTGAAGGATCTTATATGTACAAATTTTAATTATAATAAAAACATTACCTTTTAAATATTATTACATTTAAAACTCTAAGGATGAAAGACCCATGATTTTATAAATATATAAATACATGCAATTAGCAAAGAGGAGTCCTGGTGTGGTACATTAGGATAAGCACTTGACTGCCAACCACAAGGTAGACAGTTCAAACCTACCAACCACTCCTTGGAAATCCTATACAGGGTTACTATGAATCAGAACTGACTTGATGGCATTTAACAATAACAATTAAGAAAGTAAAGTGGAAATTAGTTGAAAATGAAGTTTTTGTTTTCCATATTGTTAATTCTAGGCCTGATTTTATGTTTGAATAATGTATACATATGGACAAAGTGTGGCCTAACTCAGCTACCAAGTGTTTTTTTTGTTTGTTTGTTTCTTTCCTATTATCTTAAATAAAAAGAACAAATTTGCAGAGAGGGAAGTTTTGAAAGGTAGCCATGTTTCAACAATAGGCAAGCTCTAAATTATTGTCATTATTGTACCCCAAGAAAAACCATTTTATTCCCATGTAATGGTAAGAAATCGATGGTGTCCTTTTTCAGTTATTTCTTCATTGCTGTTTCTGTGATAAAATTAGTAATCCCACATTATATTTAAGCTTTCCAAAGTTTTCTCATGCCTCATTTTAAGCTGAGGTAATTTAACAATGTCACCTGCTATCCCACAAGTGTACTGACTCTGTACTGATCGTGCATATGGGCATCTAGAAATGAAGTCAAAACTGATGGCCAAATAATCAGTAAAGTAGAAGAGAGAAAATATTAGTGGAGTATTTCTATACTGTTCTCTATGGCAAAATATAATAGCTGTAACTTGAGAAGGCTCAGGGTAGAGATGTAATGAAGGTACAGGAGAAACCCACCCTTAGAATTGTCACTTGTCCTGAGGTAACAGTGGGGCTAGGGCTGTAAAGAAGGAATAAGGTTTGTGGTTGCCTACCATGTGCAGCTTGGAGTCCTGGTGTGGCGCTGTGGGTTAATGCGTCAGACTGCAAAGCCATTTGAACTGTAAGGTCGGTGGTTCAAGCTCACCAGCTGCTCCTTGGAAACCCTATCCAGGGTCGCTATGGGTCGGAACCGACTCGACGGCACTTAACAACAACAACAACCATGCGCAGCTTAGTACATATATTTTAGAATCTACACAACAATGCTATAGAGTAGGTAATGTTACTATCATTTTGTAGGTGAAGAAATAGGCTCAAAGAGCTATGGTCAAGTTACCACTCTATACTTAAAAGATAAATCTTATGTTGTGATGTCCAGGTGATATTTCTAGTAAAATGTCTGCAGTTGTCTCCTGATAGGTTTTCTTAGTTACGTGTTTTTTATGAGATATCCAAATGGAACATCTGATTGTGCCCCTAAAAGTGAGATAGCAACATTGAACAAAGCCAAGAAAAAGATAGCTGTGGACTATGTTAGTGAGGGCCATACCTGAGGATACTTTGTTCTAGAACCTGGATCTGGTGCTGGTCTTTTTGGTTTTGCTTCTTCATCTCTTCCTGTTCTTTTCCGCTGCTGACTCCATCCAGAAGCCATTTTTCCCTCAAGGCCTTTTTCTGATATCAGGAAACATAAAGATATGTTCTAATATCAGCCAACAGTTTGAAAAAAGTTGTTACTGCTTTGAAATTTTATGATATTTTCCTTCTTCTCTATACCCTTCTTGACTTCCTTCTAAAGTCACTTTCTGCATTTACATTTTCAGTTTTTTGTCTTGTTTTAAATAAGAATAATTTGAAGCTTTTAGAAGACCCCAGTACCCTCACCCACTCATCGTCAAAGAGCTCTCTCGCTTCAGAATCATGCAGCACTGTTGCATGGAGCAGCCACACTGGGACCTTGCCTATGATGTCTTTATTAGTATTCACCTGGTTGATGCGTGCATATCTTGTGTCCTCAGCACAGTGAAAAGCTCCTTGAAGTTAAATTGCTATACACCTCAGTGACAGCATGAAGTAGCTGCTCTAAAATATCTTTTAGGGGGTTGATTGGAATGGTAAACAAAACAAGAGGGTTTTATTCAAAACAAATTCAAAGTTAGTCTTTCTCCTGGTCTCCATCCATTACAATAATGTGATCTGCAAAATGACTTAAACAACAAAAAGACTTGGGTTTCCTTTTATAGAAAAAAAATTCTTTTGAGTCTGCATGAAGAAACGAAGTTCCTTGACCTGAACCTAGGAAGACATAAGCAAATGAAAGAAAGGAAAAAAACCCCAAAAACAAGACACAATGGCGTTCAGTCAGCCTGATTCATAGAAACAACGAGTAATAGAGTATAGGAGTCATGGTGTGGTGCTGTAGGATAAGCACTCAACCACAAGGTCAGTTTTGAACTGCAAGGTTGGTGGTTCAAACTCACCAGCCACTCCTCGGAAAACCTAAACAGGGTCACTATGAGTTGGAATCAATTCGATGGCAGTTAACAACAACAACAACAACATCAGAGTATAACTGTGCTCCTTGGGATTTTTAAGGGCTGGTTTATCAGAATCAAATTGCCAAGTCTTCCTTCTGAGATGCCTATAAACTTTGGAGGGCCTTCAACTAACATAAGGGAGTCCTGGTTATGCAATTGGTTAAGCATTGGGCTGCTAACCTCAAGGTCTGTGTTCAAAACTAACAGTTGTTCCGTGAGAGGAAGATGAAGCTTTCTGCTCCCATGTCGATTCATAGCCTCCAAATCCCTTTGGCACATTTCTACTCTGCCATATGGGGTCACTGTGATTTGGAATTCACTCAGTGGCAATGAGTTTGGCTTTGAGTTGGTTTTGGTTTTAGATTTAGTTCACATTCATTCCATGTCTTCAGTAGAAACTATCAGAAATAGAGTTATAGCAGTTTCAAAGACTGTGAGTTTTTTTTTTTTTTTTCTTTTAAAAATAATGTTGATATGTATTAAATCTAACTTTGTGAATTATCTATTCAATAATTATTTATTGAGGATTCACTACGTCTATGTGGGGAAGAGAAGGATGGGAAATTTTCTGAATTCTTGGGGACTTCTTTCTCTCCCACTACAACTAAAAGGAGAATAAGAAAGAAGAAATACCTGTCTTTTTCTTTTAAAGGCTACTTGAATTACTACCAATGGAATAGTTTTTCTCCTTGGATGAAAAAAGAAATTAAAGGGGTTGTACTAGATAATTACCAAGGATGGTTATTTTAACAAAGGCAGTGGTTTTCAAAGTACAACATTACACTGACTACAAATAATAATAATGAAACTATAATTTTCAGAATAGATAAAACCTAAATTGCTTTTCTTGAAGCACTGAGGGGACCTGGAAACCCAGAGATGCACAGAACTTGGCTTGAAACCCCTGGATTAATGAATATCAATCTAACCCCTCACTTAAACCATTATGACTTATAAGAGGGACATTCAACTTCTATTGGCCTCTTCAGAGTCTCAAGCTATTGCATGTGGACAGCACACACCATAAATACAGTTTGTACTATCCCAGTCTGGTAGCCAGTGTTGTCTTAGTTTTTAATTATAGTCATTAGCAGTTTGCAAAAATGTTTTCCCATAGATCCAGTAAATAACATTAATAAAAGTCAACGTCTAGTTCCTTGGGTTAGAAATATCATAGATATCTGGGTATATCAGCATTTTAAGAATGTACCATAAATTTATTTTTATTTGATGGAATTTGAAGATAGCTAATGCATAGCACAAAAGACCAATGAAACCTATCAGAGTAAATTGCAGTCCTTAGAAACTGCCTACAAGTGTAGTTTCAGCCAGTTACAACCCTATCACTGTAAGAAACACTCAGATGGCTGGTTCTATGATGCTGAGTTATAGAGAGCAGGGAATGATTCTTGGGACCTGATTAGGATAATGTGGGGCTATACATTCTTGGTTTTCAGTCTGGTAGGAAGAAGAAGAGTTCATATTTTATTCTTATAAAATTCTGCTCATAGTTCATGAAGGAGGCCTGGTGGCACAATAGTTAAACACTAGCCTGCCAACCTAAAGATAGGTGATTCGAACCCACTTCTTTTTTTAAAGTTGTTGATCTCCAGGTCTGTCTTTGGAGACTCCTGTGGGTGGGTTTGAATTGCTAACTCTTTGCCTAGTACTTGAGAGCTGAACTGTTTGAGCCATTCAGGGATTCTATAACAGCCACACTACAGAACTGTTTTTACATGCCCTCATCCACACCTCCAGGGTTTGGGTTGGTGTTACCTGATCTGTAAATCCAGACTAATGAATGCCTGGCAGCATCTCCCAGAGGAGGCTGGATCCTGGGCCTTTCATATGTGGATTTTGGCTGTACTTGAGAATGTGCTAACCTGGAATTTGATCTTTCAGCTGTGCTCCCCCACTGGACCTCTGTGCTACTGTCCCATGCATACAGTCACTTCCCCAGGGCCTGGCCTTGCACGTCCCCTCTCCTCTCCAAATGCTACCAGGATTCTTTCCACCCCATGGTATTCCCACCTCATGGGATGCCTTTCCTCTCCTGGAAAGTCACAGGGAACTTCTTGTTACAACTTCTCTCTCATTCACCTCTCTCTTTACAGAACTCTTTTCTCTATGTTTCCTTTGCAGTTTATGCCGTGTGTACAGGATCCATCACTGCATAAATGTCATTATAAGTTGAAGTGTCAATTATTTAAAGACAAAGTCTAGATTTTATTTATTTTGTACACTTAATGTTCAGTTTAGGGAGGCGGTGGCTCTGTACAATAATCACTGAACTGTGAACCATAAGGTTTGGTGTTCAAGCCCACCAGCTGCTTCACAGGAGAAAGATGAGACTTTCTGTTCCCACAAAGATGCACAGCCATGGAAACCCTATACAGGGTCACCATGAGTCAGAATCAACTAGAAGGCACATAACAACAAACGCTCAGCTTAGTATTTTGTACATAAAACCAACAAACCAAACCCATTGTCCCTGAGTTTATTCCAGCTAATAGCAATGCTTTTGGACAGAAGATCTGCCCCATAGGGTTTCCATGGCTATAATACTTATGGAAACCAAATGCCACATCGTTCTCCCACACCCATTTAGCACCTATTATGCACACCTTGTAGTGTAGTGGTTACAAATCGAGCTGCGAACCTCAAGGACAGCAGTTCGAAACCACCAGTGGTTCCTCAGGAGAAAGATGAGGCTTTCTGCTCCCATAAAGATTTATAGCCTTGGAAACCCTGTTACAGAGTCGCTATGAGTCAGAACATGACAACAACAACAATGCACACCTTGTACATAATAGGTGCTAAATAAGTGTTTAATAGATGCAAGTTCAATGCATATGTATTTAAATTTTTCTTATCATTTAAGACTCAGTTTCAATCCCACACCTTTAATAGAGACATTTGTTAAACTAAATAGATAACTGCTAAGTGCACAATTGATACAACTGTGTATAGCAGCCCAGAGCATGGGGCATGTATTGATTGTATTCAATTAGAAGTCTCCTGGATTCAAGAATGCAAACCTAGAGGGAAGGTCATGTATTACTTTCTAGAATTTATTTATTTTCATTACTGTGCTGAGGTGCCACTTCAGAAATGAACCTCTGTAAGTCAAATTTTTCCTGTATGAGTTTATTTCCTAAAATGAAATGAAGGGGTATTTTCTTATACTGTGAGTTATATTGTTAATTTTACTACCCATTCTACAAGGGCAGTAATCATTGAATACTAGAGAGCTAGGAGTCCTGGTGTGGCGTTGTGGGTTAATGTGCCAAACTGCAAAGCCATATGAACTGCAAGGGTGGTGGTTCAAGCTCACCAGTCGCTCCTCGGAAACCCTATACAGGGTCGCTATGGGTTGGAATTGACTCGATGGTACTTAACAACAGTTAACTCAGAAGTGGTGATTAATTCATTGTGTGTGTGTGCATGTGTGTGTGTAAGAGAGAGACAAAGACAGAGATAGACAAAGACAGAGAGAGCGAGAAAGCAAGTGAGCAAGTGAGCAAGTGCTAGTTTGGGGCTAAAAATGGCCGAACTCAAAATTGTAGATTTCACTACATTTGAATTTCACTGAAATCACTTGACAAATTTATTTTTATCTCACTGATTTTTCTGGGAGTACACACTGCACTTCTTGGTTATGTCCATTACCCATGTAAATTCAATGTTACTTATTCTGTAAGAATGGCCGGTAACTATGCTTCGAAACTATCCATCAGATATCTGAAATGTCAACTTGTATAAGAACAAAGGAGAGAAACAAAGTCCAGAGAATTGTGGCTAATCAGAATTTTAAATTATGTTTCATATTAGAAGCTGTTACTTGACCTGGCAGAAGTTTGGATTTAGCCAAATTTGGCAAGTTTAACTTAAGTCCACAGGCCCCACAGGCTTGCTGCCTTGTTTCATTGAAGGGATTTATTAAACTGATTGATAGTAGCCCTGTCGGATGAAGTATAATTTCTTGCTTGGACTTGTTCACAAGGAGCTTCTGTTTGTCATTTGGTTGCATCCTGTGACTAAGCTACACAATAAAATGTTGAAAGCAGGCCATCAAACTGGTTCATTGCAGTTCAACTCCCTGCTGAGACAGCAGTGTCACTAGGGCTGGTGTCACCCAGTAGGGTAACTCATTGTGCCACCCCCCCACCCCACGTGAACTTCCTCCTATATCAGACCATACTGAATGCTTAGTAATGTTTATTTTCATTTTTAACCACAGAATAATATGTGACAAATAGAGTTGTAAATTGCATAATATTCTTAGGTTATATGAATACTAACAATTAAATTTTTGGTAAAAATTTTCTACATTGAATTTCATTATTAGTTACAACATCATTAGTAATTGAGCAGAAGGTTTTTTTTTTTTATGATTTTTATCCTTCTTTTCCTTTACTTAAGGAGTCTTGGTGGTGGTGTGGGTTACAAATTCAGCTGCTAACCATAAAGTCAGCAGTTTGAATTCATCAGCCACTCAGAGGGAGAAATAGGATTTCTGTTTTTGTAAAGAACCTCAAAAATCCTACACAAAGTTGCTATGAGTCAGAATCGACTCTATGGGAGTGGATTTGGTTTCTTGTTTTCCTTTAACTTACTACTTCATTCTCAAAAAAGTTATTGCTGTGGGTTCACAAATACTAATTATCCCATTGTTGTTAAATGACCTTGAGTTAGTTCTACTCATAGTGACCCTGCATAGGATTTCTGAGGAATTGATTGTGGATCTGAACCACCAACCTTGTGGTTAGCAGTCCAGTGCTTATCCTATAGTGCCACACCAATAACTAAAGAACTTGAACATTTGATAAAATCAGCAACTATAAAACACCACCATCAGCAAAAACAAAGTGCACTTGTAGCATGTGCAGATGAACCACATAATTTGAAGTGTCAGTGTAATTGGATAACAATGAAAGCTCTGAGCGAAGCACTGTACAAAAATTTTATAGAGTCATCTTGGTGTCATCACTTCTGACAGTGTCACCCCGTGTGGTATGCACTTACCCTGTTCCCCCACCCCCATCCCGTGCCCCTAGTGACACCACTGTGCTGAGAATTTGTATTTTTACCACAGATAGACTGAATCAGACTCTACATTTTAACATGGCAGCCAAGTGATTCTTATAGGTCCTCAGTTGATCTCTTATGTGTTCAGTATATCCAGGGTTTTGTTGTTAAGTGCTGTTGAGTCAGTTCTGACTCCTAGTGACCCTGTATAGGGTTTCCAAGGAGTGGCTGGTGAGCTCAAACTGCCGACCTTGCAGTTCAAACTGGCCTTGCAGTCCAGTGTATTAACCCACAGTGCCAAGGCAAATTCTCAACAGGGGGATAAAATCTGAATGAACTCGTTGGAAACTCTGATTGAAACCCAATATCCTTACAAAATGACCACTCCCAGAGAAAGACATAAAGTCTGATTTAAAAAATGGAGGTTTATTTCTGGCTATGATCTCATGTTCAGTCAAAACAAAACAAAACAAAAGTTCTGCTATACTGAAACAACATTGGATTCACTGAATTGAGCTTTTTAAATATAAGCATCCTTAACCAGGCCAGACACTTGTCTGTTTTGTACTCCCTAGGGGATGGCTGGCCTTTCATTGATTTCAAAAGGGACTTCCTAGCTGGATCCACTCCCTAGGGATGTGAAGCAAGACTGTTCAGGGCCAAGTTCTCAAGGCTGAATTCTCAAGATTACCCAAGAAAATGAAGAAATTCAGTAATCAAGAAGGTACCATGTTTCTAAGTTTTCACGAAGGTATTAATCTCATATGCAAATCTTAGTATCTTGTTGGACACTCCTATGGTTAAGAAAATATTAGTACACCTATGTTGAAAGTTTTCCCTTCCTAAAACTTCTTTACTATTGAAATTTGAGTGCCAGTTAGGATACTTGAAATGAAATTAAAGCCATAAGTTACCTTCAAATGCTGATGCTTTAGTTTTTCTTCCTCGATTTTCAGACGTTTCTGTGAGATCTCTTCCTGTATTTTTCTTTTATCCTGAAAAAAAAAAAAATCCCAACATGATTCATTTTTCCAATTTGCTTAAATATGTTTCTCTGGAGTTGTTATTTATCTGAATAGTTGGCCAGCAATATGATGTTGGCTTTGGCATGAAGCTGATTTGGAAACGTAAATTTCAAACCAAAGGAAAGCAAAGTGAGACATTCAAAGCATTTTGCTGATGGAAAAATGTTATGTATATATAAAGTATTACATTTATATAAATTATGTATATATAAATTGCTTTTCAAAGAGACTTAAAACCATTTTAATGTCTTTCTTTTCCCTACTCTTCCTTTTCCTCTCCCCATTAGTTGAGTGAGGTTAATCTACTGTACACTGCAATGGAAAAAGTGAATTTAAGGAGGGAGTTTTGAAAGAGGCATGAAGAAACATGAGGAGAGAAACCGTTCTGGCACAAGGCTGAGAAGCTATAGGGCGAAAGGCCTAATGTGGCAAGAACAGAATTGTGCAGGGATCGTAGAAAACCAGGAAGGTAGAAGATCAGACTATTTTCTCATTCTGTTACTTAGGAAGACAGGGAAAGTGTTCAGATAATGCTTGTTAACACTAAGAGGGTTTTTAGCAGAAGTGAAAAATAAGCAACATGGAGAAATAGAATATCTTTCATCAAGTTTAAATTACACTGTGCCTACAAGCAGATGGCATAACTATTAATGTACAGGGTTTTGGGTTTTACTTTTTAGAAAACATACCATATAAACTTAGGTTTGGTTTCTGGCTTCACTATTTACTAGCTCCGTGTTCATGGACAAAATATGTAACTTCTTCGTGCCTCAATTACTTTGTAAAATGAGGTTAGTGGTGATACTGCCAAAGCCTTCAAGTCTATTCTGACTCATAGCCACTCTATAGGACAGGGTAGAACTACTCTGTTTTTTTCCCAAGGAGCACCTTGTTGTTGCTGTTGTTAAGTGCTGTTGAGTTGGTTCCAACTTGCAGTGACCCTGCACAGGGTTTTTAAGATTTGAACTTCTGAACTTGTGCCGACCTCCTATAGTACCACACCAGAAGCAGCTAGTGGAAATTTTATTTGGTCAGGAACTGAGAGCTATTAACCACTCCTCCTTTGGGGTAAAAATGTTACCTATTGCCTATCTATGGAGCTCTAGTAGCGAGTGGTTGCAAGTCGGGCTGCTAACCTCAAGATAAGCAATTCGAAACTACCAGTTGTTCAGCGGGAGAAGGATGAAGCTTTCTGCTCCCAATAAGATTTACAGTCTCAGAAAGCCCATACAGGGTGGCTATAAGTGGAAACCGACTCCACGGCACATAACTGTCACCACATTGCCTACCTATTAAGATACAGGAGTCCAGGCGTGGCACTGTAGGATCAGCACTGAACCACAAGGTTTGTTTTTCAGTGTTGTTCCTATAGTGACACGCCAGGACTCCTGATGTGTTTAAAGAGCACTGTGTCAAACACTGTTCTGGACACTTTTCCATACACTTGCTCATTTAATGTTCATATCTTTTATTGTTGCTGTTGTTAAGTGCCATTGAGTCAGTTTCGACTCATCACAACTCTGTATAGCATTTCTGTGGAGCGACTTGTGGGTTTGAACCAGCAATCTTGTGGTTAGTGCTTATCCTTCAGCACCGCACCAAGACTTCTTATATTTTGAAGTTGTTGCTGTTAAATGCTGTCAAGTCAGTTCTGACTCATAGTGACACTGCATAGAGTTTCCAAAGAGCAACTGGTGAGTTTGAACTGCTGACTTTGTGGTCCAAACAGACCTTACAGTCTAGCGCATTAACCCGCAGCGCCACACCAGGACTCCTTGTCTCATGTTGTTGTTGTTATTGTTAGGTGCCATCTAGTCGGTACTGACCCATAGTGACCTTATGCACAGCAGAACGAAACACTGCCCTATCCTGGGCCAATCTCACTACTGTTGCCACGCTTGAGTCCATTGATGCTGCCACTTGGCCAATCCATCTCATTGGGGGTCTTCCTCTTTTTCTCTGACCCCGTAGGTGCTCACAAATAAGTGGCAGAACCAGGGCGATGAACCCAGGGAGTCTACATTCTTAGCCAATCACTGTGCTGTTGCCGAGTGGGAACAAGTGACATGAAAAGGTCCTTATTTCTTTGCTTTTGACCACAGATGGAATGATTCATCATGATCCTCCATCTATTCCTAAGTGTTGGCTTTGAATCTGCTCTCCAAATTGACAACTTCCCAAAGATAAAAATTTGTTGCCAATGAAGACATCCAAAGAATTTGAAGCAGGTTTGGAAGGTAATTTAGAAGGAAGAGTTTCCAAAAATTTTTGGCAGCATTATTGAAATAAATACATGGTTTTCTGATGTGGTTACTTTGAAGAGTTTTTTTTTTTTTTTTTTTAATGTATAAATTCAGGTACATTTAGTAAAAGAAAAACAATATATTACTCTCCAACTTTACCTAGTATTTCTTTTTTGTGTGTAAGAGGAATATGTGACCACATGACAAAGCAGTTCTTTTGAAACAAACAATTGTGGGTCTTCACAATTACTTCTTTTCTCTGTATGAAATCTGGTCATTAGGAACAACCACAATGAAACCTCTCTGAGCCAATTCTCCGTCAACGCACCTAGATGCATGCGGTCATTGAGCTGATAACTAGTAATAATTTAAATTGATTGTATCAACATGTTGGCAAAGGTTTTATACTACTCGATAATTATAATAACAAAACGGTAGTAATTTTCATTTGACAAGAGATGACGTAGAAGTTTAGGCAGATTAACTCATTTAGGTGCTTACAAATAATAAGTGTCAGAACCAAGATATGAACCCAGAGCGTTTGAGTTCAGCTTTCACATTCTTAGCCAATTCACCATGCTGTTGTCCTGAGTGGGAACTTAGTCAACTTAGTCACCATTTCTCTCATTGTCCTCTCTTCTTGAAATGCTGTGGCTGGGAGGCAGTTCCAGGACAACCACAACATAAGTGGGGCCTCTCATTACAAGAGAGCACATTTTTAGTACCTTGGATGCAGGTGCTATAACTGTCCACATCTTTCTCTGGATTGTCCCGAGGAAAGAGCATGTTGTGTGTGTGGGGCAGTGATCTCCAAACTTTCAACATTATTTGCAACCCCTGTTGACTGCCAGTTTGGGCTGGTTAGTAATAAGGTAATGAAAGATGTGGGTAGAGACAAGGCACTCGTAATGTTTTGGCAACACCAGTTCTGTACAAAGGTTGCTAAGGAATACCAGTGTTTTGTCACTCAGAGGTAATGTGATGCCTGCGTCTGAGCCTAATTAGGGAAGAAGGCAAGTTTATCATGTTACCAGTGCATTCTTATTTTATTATATTGTTGTTGTTAAGTGCTGTCGAGTTGGTTCCGGCTTATAGCAACCTTGTAGAGAGGGTTTCCCAAGTGGCTGGTGGGTTTGAATTGCCAATCTTGTGGTTAGCAATCCAGTATTTATCCTACAGCACTACACCAGGACTCCATCGTGTCATTGGTGGTAGTGGTGTGCTGTTGAGTTGGTTCCAACTCATAGTGACTCTGTATAGGGTTTTCAAGGCTGTAAATCGTTAATGGGAGCACAAAGCCTCATCTTCCTCCTGAGGACCAACTGATAGATTTGAACTGCTAACTTTGCAGTTAGCAGTCCAACTTGTAACCTACTATGCTATCAGGTCTCCCTGTATCTAGGAAATAAAGCAATAAATGCCATTAAAGAGGCACAAGTAACATTCTATGGGAGTTGAGGTGAAGCTGGGAGACATTGCTTCTAGCTGATAAAATTAGGAAAGGCTTTGAAGTAACCTTGAGTAGAGGATGTTGAGTAATAGTCAGGGGAGTAGTTGGGTATTTGGGGAGAAAGAGCACTCAAGTCAAGGGTTCATTGTGAGCAAAGGATACATTTCAAAATGATCATAGGTAAGGAGGAAAGAGAATTACTATAAATAAAACAAACCCAAACAGTTTAATATCACAGGAAGCTCCTCAATGAGATCACATAACCAAGAATGAAGAGGGTGGTGCCTATTTGTGTTAGTGTAAACAAGGTAAAAAATCCAAGATGAAGTAAAGAGGTAAAGTATATGAAAGAAGGATACTGAGGCTTCAAAAAGTGTAGATATGCATTCTCAACCCCCCTAAATTTACTGAAACAAAAAGATCACTGTTAAGACACATAGAGTGATAGTAACAAGAAAGAGATAAAGTAGAAAATTTTATAGACGTGACAAAAAAATATTTTTAAGTAAACTCCATTGACTCTTAAATGAAGTGAAGAGAGTTCAGAAGACTGAAGTGGCAGATACCTCAATTTTTTGAAGAGGTAAAAAAGGTAAATTATGGATATTCAGAGACTGATGTGCTTATTGATTAATTTTGGCAAAGTTGTAGAATAAACTATTAACAGGGTGTTGTATTTGGAGAAAAGGGATCTAAAATAACATTGTATTATGAAAAACAAACCATTTGAAGCTGTATCTTTTCCCATAAGTTCCAATATCTGCATATGATAATTATGATGATTCTTATATTAATGAACATTATTGAGAATTTTTTATGTGTCAGTAACTATTCAAAGCATGTGAAAACGAATCAATTAATTGACTTTTCCCCAAATCTTTAAGAGATAGGGACCACATTTATTGCCATTACACAGATAAAGAAACAAAGGAATGAACTATCTAGATCACAGGAATTCAGTATGTCTTAGTTTCGGCAAGGATTTTGCAAAGTTGCTTACTCTACTCTTTCAGGAATGTGAAAAGAAAGGAATATTTATTTGAAGATGTTACAGTGTTTTTTTTTTTAAAAAAACATATTGTTGTTGTTAAGTGCCCTTGAGTTGATTCCGACCCATAACGACCCTGTATAGGGTTTTCGAGGAGCAGCTGGTTAGCCACCTTGCAGTTCAAATGGCTTTGCAGTCTGACTCATTCATTGGTGGTTGTTGTTAAGTGCCGTGGAGTCGGTTCTGACCCATAGCGACCCTGCACAGGGTTTCCGAGGCTATAAATCTTTATGGGAGTATAAAGCTTCATCTTTCTCCCGCGAGTGGCTGGTAATTTCGAACTGCTGACCTTAAGGTTCACAGTCCAATTCATAACCACTCTGGTAGCGTAGTGGTTACGAATCGGGCTGTGAACTTTGAGGTCAGCAGTTCGAAACTACCAGCTGTTCCGCGGGAGAAAGATGAGGCGTTCTGCTCCCGTAAAGATTGACAGCCTCGGAAACCCTGTGCAGGGTCGCTATGAGTCAGTTCCGACTCCACGGCACATAACCACCATCACCACACTACCAGAACTCCTTTCATAGAGCCCTTTCAAAAGAAAACGAAAATGAAACCAAACAAACTTTTAAAACATGTCGGGTAACTTTCTAAACCAGAATACAGGGTAGTCCGAAAGATTTTTATTAGCAGCAACTTCAGGTGATCAACCAGGTTTGGGGACCATTGCAATAAAAGAAGACTAAGTAAAGCTTTTAAACATCTTGGCTGTTAAGAACGATGGACATAAAATAATGATTCATTTTAATGTTAACTCAATTATGGTGCGTAATGTTGTAGGACTTCCTGTGTGGCACTGTAGGATCAGCACTGGACTTCGAACCACAAGATTGGCAGTTTAAATTTACAAACTGTTCCTTGGAAACCCTATACAGATTCTCTATGAGTCGGAACGGATTTGACAGCACTTAACAATAACAGTGTTGCTGTTGTTGACATTGAGTTAGTTCTGACTCATAGAGATCCTGTTTAGAGTTTCTGAGAAGAGGTTGGTGGGTTTGAACCACAAACCTTGTGGTTAGCAGGCCAGCATTTATCCAATAGCATCATACCAAGATATGTTAATTATGGAACATTTGGAAAATCCACACAACAATATAAAAAAACGTAAAAGTCGTTTGGATTCCCACTACTTCTGAAATAACTATCATCAACATTTTGAGGCCTTTTATTCCACTCTTTTCACAACACATTCAAACACATGCCTAGACAAGAACATCCACACACAACACACAAGGAGGCCTAGGCCCATAGTTTTGCATTTTACCTTTTCACTTAATATTATATCATAAGCATTTTCTATGTAAATAAATTTTATTAAAATTTATGGCTGTTTGTTATATCATAATTTGCTTACTGATTCCCCCTTTTTTCTGACTGTTTGGTTTTTAAAATCTTTGCTACTATAAGTAATTGTGTGGTGAACTTCCTTGTATGTAAATATTTGATCATTATTCTTTGATTATTTCCTTAGGATAGATTTTTAGAAATTAGTTTACAAGTAAAAGGATATGAACATTTTTAAAAATGCTGAAGCTGATTGGTAAAATACTTTTGTAGAGACTTGTTTTAGCTCATATATTCACATAGCAGTGACCAGCACCTCACTCTCACTAATTATGAATATTACAAGGAAAAAATACTTAAACCATCTCATAGGACAAAATATTGGTGTTTTAATGAATATTTATTTAGCTATCAGTGAGATCAAATATTACTCTTGGCTATTTATATTAATTATTTTTGTAACTGTATTAATAATAATTTCATAATTATCTAATTATGAGTATCACAAGTGAAAAAATGTTAAGTAATTTGGTAGGACAAAACATCTTCTCACTGATGTTTTAATGAACATTATTTTAGTTATTAGTGAGATCACATATTACTCTTGGCTATCTGTATTAACTATTTTTGGATTGTATTTTTTTTTTTTTTTTG